>NC_079498.1:51246901-51566628 GCF_030052815.1 Hevea brasiliensis
TATTGTTGAAAAATATTGAGACCATGTTGATGTTTATTAGAGTTTGAGAATGATTGGAAATGATTATTGGAAGTGTTTTTCACAGGTTCCGAAGAACTGTTTTCTCCATTTTTAGCCGGCACTCTGCCGAATTTTTTATAAAATTTGTGGAACCTCAAATAAATTATAATTTCAATAAATGACTTAAATGAAATATATTGTACTTCATAACTATGATAAAAATAAATTAAGGAAGAATAAAAAAAATGATTGAGATAAAATAGTGTTCTGGTACACTGTGTGACATATCTTACTCTGCTATACTGTAGACGGGTAAGGGGTGTCACATTTAGTGGTAGCAGAGCACAGTTTAGACATTTCTGGGCCTAGATTGAGTCCATACCATGCATTGCATTTGTAAGAGTCGAGGTGATACTAATATAGATTTGTTTGTCTTTGTTATTTTGATTAGGATATGGACCCCATATCTCAGAGGACAGTTGAGGAGGAAGTAGAAAGTCATACTCCACCTGCAGCAGCTGAGACTGGGGGTAGGGAAGAACCTGCTCCTCCAACTCAAGTAGAGCCTGATCGGCCTCCACAGGCCATGTTCCAGCAAATGGCCGAATTCTTCGGACAAATGGCTGGGGTAATGCCACTACTACCCCCACCTCCACAGCAGAAATCACACCTGGAAAGACTGAGAAAATTTGGAGCAGTGGATTTCTTTGGCAAGACATAAGATGATTCTGTTGCAGCCAAAAATTGGTTGAACAGAACATAAAGGGTTTTAAAACAACTCCACTGCACTCCATAGCAAAATCTAGAAGTTGCTGTATCTCTGTTGCAAGATGATGCATATGAATGGTGGGATACGGTGTCCAGTGAAGTATAGCCAGAAGTAATAACTTGGGACTTCTTCCTCTCAGAATTCAAGAAGAAATATGTGGGTAGTGTATACCTAGAAGAGAGAAGAAGAGAGTTCATTAACCTGAGGCAGAGACAGCTGACAGTGGCAGAGTATGAAAAGGAATTTGTCAGACTGAGCCGCTACGGAAGGGAGATAGTCCCTAATGAAGCTGAAAGGTGTAAGAGATTTGAAGAGGGATTAAATGATAATATAAAGATCATGATCACTGCCTTGGGAATCACAGACTTCACCAAGTTAGTGGAAGCTGCAATAAAAGTTGAAAAAGTAAGAATAAGTGAGCAAATCAGAAGAGAGAGACAGCAGAAGAGGGGCCCGGGTCAGTCTAGCTCATCTCTTGCACCAGGAAAGAAGTTCAAAGGTCCACCTGCACAGAGTTCAGGTCAACCACAAGGTCAGGGTCAGTCCCAGGGACCCAGGCCATAGTTCACCCCTAGGAGAGGTAAGTCCACACCATCAGTGGGCAACTCTCTAGGGATGGGGTTTAGGGGACTAGCCCTAGCATCTTCTGCATGTCCGCATTGCCTGAAATGGCATAAGGGAGAGTGTTGGAGATTAACTGGTGCTTGCTTAAGGTGTGAGTCGATAGAGCATCAGTTGGGGAATTGTCCATGCAGAACTACTACAGCTGCTCCAACACAAGCAGACAGACCTGCTACTGCACCACAAAGGGGTAGGAAATCTGGCAAATATGAGGCAGCAGGACCATCACAGAGGCCTGCATCTGAGCTAGCAGAGAGGCCTGAGGGTAGACCACCTACCAGAGCTTATGCCATGAGAGCTCAGGAGGAGCAAGATGCCCCAGACGTCATCAGGGGTACGTTCTCCCTCTACAATACATCTGGTCATGCATTGGTGGATCCAGGATCCACTCATTCATACATCTACATCAACCTACCTGTAGAAAGGGGGATACTGGTAGGGGAGAGTGACCAAGACATTCTGGTCACTAATCCATTGGGCCACAGTGTAATGGTGAACAAAGTGTATAAAGGTTGCCCGTTAAGGATTTAGGGGTATGAATTCTTGGCAGACCTGATTGAATTGCCTTTCTATGAGTTTGACGTGATTTTGGAAATGGACTGGTTGTCACGTCATCAGGCAATGGTTGATTGTAAATTGAAGAGAATTTTTCTGAAAACTCATGAGGGTAATGAGATTACAGTTGTGGGGGAAAGGACAGATTTCTTATCCAGTGTTATCTCAGCCACAGTTGCAAGAAAACTGATGAGAAAAGGCTGCGAAGCCTACCTAGCAAATGTGGTGGATACTAGGCAGGCTAAGCCAGATCTATGTGACATACCCACAATAAGAGACTTCCCAGATGTGTTCCCTGAAGAATTGCCTGGCTTGCCACTAGAAAGAGAAGTTGAATTTGCTATTGAGATACTGCCGGGTACAGCACCAATCTCTATTGCTCCTTATAGGATGGCGCCCACAGAATTGAAGGAACTGAAAATGCAGTTACAGGAGTTACTGGATAAGGGGTTTATACACCCCAGCGTGTCACCATGGGGAGCTCCAGTGCTATTTGTAAAGAAGGATGGGACTTTGAGGTTATGCATCGATTACCGACAGTTGAATAAAGTGACAGTGAAGAATAAGTATCCATTACTTAGAATTGATTATCTGTTTGATCAATTGAAGGGAGCAGGAGTATTTTCAAAAATTGATCTCAGATCAGGGTATCATCAGTTGAGGGTGAAGGATGCAGATGTGCCAAAGACTGCATTCAGGACTCGGTATGGGCATTATGAGTTTCTGGTGATGCCCTTTGGCCTAACAAATGCACCAGCGGCATTCATGGACCTTATGAACCGTATCTTCCATCCATACCTAGATCGGTTCGTAGTGGTCTTTATTGATGATATTTTGGTGTATTCCAAGACCAGGGAAGAACAAGATGAACATTTGAGGATTGTTCTGCAAACCCTGAAAGAAAAGAAGCTGTATGCTAAGTTATCAAAGTGTGACTTCTAGTTAAATGAAATTGCATTCCTTGGACACATAGTGTCAGTTGATGGGATTAGAGTGGATCCCAAGAAAATAGAAGCAGTGATGGAATGGAAGCCTCCCAGTAATACAACTGAGGTCAAAAGTTTCTTGGGGCTAGTTGGGTATTACAGAAGATTTGTGAAGGGGTTCTCTCTTATAGCTGCTCCAATGACCAAGTTATTGCACAAGAATGTGAAATTTGGCTAGAACGACAAGTGCTAAGCAAGTTTTGAGAGGCTAAAGGCTATGTTGACAGAAGCACCAGTGTTAACACAGCCAGTGTCGGGGAAAGACTTTGTGGTCTACAGTGATGCCTCACATAATGGGCTAGCGTGTGTATTGATGCAATAGGGGAAAGTGGTCGCCTATGCTTCCAGGCAGTTAAGGCCACATGAATAGAACTATCCTACTCATGGCCTGGAGTTAGCAGCAATTATCTTCGCACTGAAAATATGGAGGCATTATTTATATGGCGAAAAATGTTACATTTATATAGACCACAAGAGTCTAAAATATTTGCCAACCGAAAAGGAGCTCAACCTTAGACAGAGGCGATGGATTGAGTTCCTGAACGACTATGATTGTGTGATTGACTACCATCCTGGGAAGGCAAATGTAGTTGCCCATGCTTTGAGCAAAAAATCCATCACAGCTTTGAGATCATTGAATGCCCGTCTATCCTTGGCTCGAGATGGAGCTATTTTGGCTAAGTTGCAAGTGAGGCCAAACCTGCTGCAGCAGATTTTAGATGGGCAGAAAGTAGATGAGAAGCTAAAGGCTATTATGAGCAAAATCCTAGAAGGGAAAGAAACTGACTATGAAGTGAAAATAGATGGGTGTTTGTACTACAAAGGAAGAGTATGTGTACCAGATGATGGGGAATTAAAAGCCAATATCCTGAAAGAGGCACATGCCAGTGTTTATGCTATGCACCCAGAAAGTACAAAAATGTATCATGATTTGAAGCTTCATTATTGGTGGCCTGGTATGAAGAAGGACATAGCTGACTATGTGACTAAATGCTTAACATGTCAGCAAGTCAAGGCAGAACATCAAGTTCCATCGGGATTGCTACAGCCTATACGTATATCTGAATGGAAATGGGATCGGGTCACTATGGATTTTGTTAGTGGTCTACCTCTCACCCAAAAGGCGCATGATGCAGTATGGGTGATAGTAGATAGATTGACGAAGTCAGCACACTTTCTGCCAGTTAGGGCTGACTACTCACTAGAAAAGTTAGCAGAATTGTATATCAGTGAGATATTTAGACTGCATGGAATCCCACATTCCATCATATCTGATCGAGACCCAAGGTTTACATCGAGATTTTGGAAGAAGTTACATGAATCCTTGGGTACACAACTCCACTTTAGCACAGCTTTCCATCCTCAGATGGATAGGCAATCAGAAAAAGTAATCCGGGTAAACAATTGAAACCAATTGAACTAATACAAATATTGAAATGAAATGATAATAATAACATGAAATATATGCCAGGTCCTTTAGGATATACTGAGAAGTTGTGTCATTGAGTTTGAGGGAAGTTGGGATGGATACCTTCCACTAGCAGAATTTTCATACAACAATAGCTACCAAGCTAGCATCCAAATGGCCCCGTATGAAGCACTGTATGGGAGGAAATGTAGAACTCCAGTGTGCTGGACTGAATTGGGTGAAGATAAACTGGTAGGGCTAGACCTGGTGAAACAGATTGAGGAGAAAGTAAAACTAATCAAAGCCAATATAAAGGTTGCCTCAGACAGACAGAAATCTTATGTCGACCTAAAGAGGAAAGAAATAGAATATGTAGTTGGCGACAAAGTGTTCCTCAAGGTGTCACCATGGAAAAAGGTACTGAGGTTTGGAAGAAAAGGTAAGTTAAGCCCTAGGTTCATTGGCCCATATGAAGTAATTGAACGTGTGGGTCCAGTAGCCTATAGGCTAGCTTTACCACTAGAGCTGGACAAGATCCACAATGTGTTCCACGTATCTATGCTAAGAAGATACCGCTCAGATCCTTCACATGTCATCTCCATGGAAGAAATTGAAGTACAACCGGATTTGACATATGAAGAAGAACCCATACGGATCCTGGCTCGGGAAGTGAAAGAGTTGAGGAATAAGCAGATTCTACTGGTGAAAGTGCTTTGGAGGCACCACAACACCGAGGAGGCAACTTGGGAAAGTGAAGAGATGATAAGGCAACAGTTCTCTCAACTGTTTGCATCAGGTAAATTTCGAGGACGAAATTTAAATTAGAGGGGAAGAGTTGTAACACCCTCCCTGTAGCAACTCCGTACATTCTACTGTTCCGGTGATCAGTGTGGGTATGGACAGCTAGAACGTCCAGAAAAATATTTAAACTAAAATGAGAAACCATAATTAACTCAAATATTAATAAGAAAAATTTAGAAAAAATTTGAGAAATAAAATACAACCAAGTTAAATGAGCCAGTGCCTTAGCGATGGGTAAACTAGTGGGAAGTTGCAGTTCTCGCATTTAGGAGCCCTAGACCCAGGGGAAAATTCATAAAATAATTTTTGAGACTCCAGAGAAGGGTCATTGAGATTTCTATGGCATTAGAATGCCAAGAAAAAGTTTAGAAAAATTTTTAAATCGGTACAGACAATTTTAGTCTGTTAAGTCAAACGGAGGGCATTTTGGTCATTTCGTCTTCAGAGATGATTTTTAGCTGACTTGCCCAGTTAAGTAAATAATTATTATGACATAAAATGTGAATAAATATTGCTAAAAATTAAATTGAAATTTAGTAGACAAGAAAAGGAAAGAAAATTAAAGAATTAGAATTATGACATCATTATGATGTCATTAAAAATCCTCCCACCCAATCAAACTTTGACGCATGGCATTAACTTATTTAAAATGACTTAATGGGCAGAAAAAATGAAAGAAAAATCAGTTGCTTCTTCAACCTTTGGGGCAGCCAAAAATGTGGAGAGAGAGAGAGAGGAAGGAAAACTCCATGAAAGCTCACCCAAGCTCCCAACCTCACCAAATCTCACTTCAAAACCCTAGCCTTCTTCACAAAAAATTAACCTAGCACCTTGAGGAAGCTTTGGGCAGCAAAAAGAAAGAAAAATCAAGAAGTTTTCTAAGCTAGGGAAACTCTCCAACAAAGGTTAGTTTCAATTAATTCTTTAAACTTGTATATGCATCATTAGGAGTATGAATTGATCCATTGATTGTATGTGTTTGGAAAATTGAAATGGTAGAGCTAGGGTTTGGACCCAAAATTGAGATGTTGATCATGTAATGGTGAAAGTAAGTTTTAATGGTCAATTAGTGACCATTTGGTTATGTGTGAATGAGAAATGAAGTGGTTTATGCAGTGGGAAATGAAGTTGGTGTGGCTGCCCTTGGTGACCTGCAGGGCAGGGCATGAGTCCAGCAGGTTTGGGCAGCAATAATTTGAATTGTAGAGGTTCAATTGGTGCAAGGCCAATTGGACATGAAACTAGACACATAATGGCACAACTATGGTGAAGAAACCATGTCCAGAAAACCAAACCAAGTTGACAAAAAGCTTGCCCTAATCTGGGTGATCTGCATTCTGCTTGGGCAAAATGACCAAATGAACAGTGTTTAGTCATTTGGCCAGAACTCAATGTAGAAAGGTCCAATTGACCTAAACTTTTACCAGCAATAAGCTAAGATATAGATCTACAATTTTATGAAGAAACCTAACCCAAATTATGACCAAAACATATTCAAAAAGTGAGTTGTAGTCACTATTCCAAGTACTGTAGATTTGGTCAGTCCAGAAATTCTGGAAAAATTTCAATCCGGCCAATTGTGGTTTTTGGGCCATAACTTGAGCTACAAAACTCCAAATGGAGTGATTCAAAAAATGAAATATAACTAAACAAAATAAGGAACAACTTTCATGTTGATCATTCTGCCAAATTCCTACTACAAAAATGACTAATAGAATAGTAAACACAATGCTTGAAATATGAAAATTTTAAACAATTAACATTAAGCTTAGAAATGGTATTGGCAACCAATACCAACAATTTTAGAATGCAAAATGTGATATGTTGGGAGTATTAGAACTAATGTACCTATTGTTTATGCAAAAGTCAACATTTTAGTTGACTGATGAAATGAATAGTAACACCTAAACTTAAATTTCAAGAATTGTAAAGTTTAAAAGTGTAACATGCCCTAGTACACCTAGCAAGATTGGTTTGGATATGTTTGTGACACCCCTAAGTTCGGTAGTGCGTTCTACTGTTCCTGTGACCAGTGTTATCCGAACAGCTAGGATGCCTAGAACTACACTTTGACATGAGGGAGGAGACATAAAATAATAAAATACAAGAAAAGAAAATATAAGAAAAATAAAGGAAAAATAATAGCAAAGAAATGTAACCAAGTTAAACGAGCCGAGAACCCTAGCGATGGGTGACCGCACCGGGAAGTCACGGCGTGGACCGTTGACTAGCCCTAGACTGGGGGGAACCCTGAAAAATATTTTTAGGACTTAAATAGACCCTTATTGAAGAATAAATATCATTAGGAAGATCAAAGAAAAATTAAATAATTAGTACAAAGAAAAGTGAGAAATCGAAAAATAGACAAAACCCAGTGTTACCGAAAAATCGGGAATGCAACCCGAACAGGGGCATTATGGTCATTTGACACCCCGAATTGTCTTTTGACCTAAATGTCCATTGAAAATAAATAATATTACATTTAGAAAATAAAATAAAAAATTAAATTGGGGGTACTTAATACAAATAGCCAAAAATGGAGTGAAAAATGTGTAAATAACACATGTAAGCTTATTATATAGTTAAATTTGAGTGAGTGGGCCACTAAAGGAATAAACTAAGGATAATGGGGCAGGTGTACACCCATTATACCATCTGCATTTCATCTTCCTCATTTGGATTCAAAGTTGCCGAAATGGAGAGCTAAGGAAGAACTCCATGGCCGTTTTCTTCAAGCTCTCTTAACTCCTCCATTTTAACTCCAATCACTTAGGTTCCTTCATGAAAGTTTGTCTACACATCATAAGGAAGAGCTTGATACCAAATTTAAGAAGTTTAATCAAGGTTTGGCAAGTTCCAACCATAAGGTAAGTTAGCATTTTTGAAGATAGCTTTGTTAAACTTTGTGTTCATGTTATGGGTGTTGGTTTTGTGAAGAAAATTTTTAAGTTTGAAGAGTTATTGAGATGTTCATTTTGGACAGCCATGGAGTTATGTATTTGATGAAATATTTGTGCATATATTTGATGAGAAACGATGTTGGTTATGGTGACTTAAAATCCTAGTAAATTATTCCATATGTATATGGTGATTTTTGCACTTGGATTGAAATTGATAAATTGTAGGATATTTTGGTGTTGAGGAAGTTTTCGGTAGCCTTGAGATTCTTGGATAAATGTATATGTTCATGAAAGTATTGGCAGAATATTGACCTTGAGAATTGATGGATATGTGTATAGATTGATTGTGTAAGTGTATGTAAAAATTTGTAATGTTTAGGGTATATGTGATTGTACTTAGAACTTGTAAAGGTGAGTTTAATTGGTGTATTGAGGATAATTGCAATCTGCCCAAAGTGACATTTAAGTGAAGTGGAATATGGTTTTTGGTAATGTACCAAAACAGAAATTGTAAGGGGAGTGGACATATAGCAATTAAATGTGTAATGGATACATGTATAAGCAAAGTAATTAAAGGCAGTATGCAATTTAGTCAATAACTTTAAATGTATAACCTCAATTGGTATGAGACCAATTGGAGGTGAAACTAGGCACAAAATGTGCCAACTTTCATTGAGAAAGCATACCAAAATTCTGCTTGCAAGGTGACATAAAAAAATGACCAATTCGGATTAGGTGCAATTAGGACCTGAAAATTGACCAATTGGGCAGCAGTGAGTGTTTAGGCCATAACTCACTCAAAACAGGTCCAATTTACCTGAACTTTTAACCATGAATAGTTAAGACCCATATCTACAAGTCTTATGAAGACACCAAAGCCCAGAAATGACCAGAAGTAAGTCAAAAAGCTTGCACAAGTTCGGGTCCAAAAACTGGCCGAACCAAAGTTGACCAAATTGACCTAAAATTGACCTAATTTGATGCCATTTGACCAGCAATAGTATAATGACCATAACTTGGTCTACTTAACTCGGATTGACCTAAAATTTTGCCCGCGTGCAATAAGACATAGATCTACAAGTTTGTAGTTTTGACCGAAACTCGAAAACCGAGGGAATTAGGTCGTCCGGCTAGGTCAAACTAGTATTCCGAAATCCAACAAGTTGCATTAAAATGCACTAAACAAGGAAATGAGTTTGGTAAAACATACTAACCCTAAAACCTTATCGAATGTGACATATTAATGACACTAAAACCTAATTTATCTAGAACGCATCGAGGGTCGGTATATTAGGTGATTAAGCAAATAATAGCTTTCAGCGAATTATTTGTCAAATATTATCGATAGAGACAGTTTAATTTAGTACTGAAGCACTTCAAATTGTGTTTCTCAGTTAGCAAAGACTCAGAAAAAGGAAAGGAAATACTGAGTCCAGACCAGGAGACAGTTATCAGAGGTTTGTGCACAACTAGTTTTCAACTGATTTTGCTCTGAATAATATTTCATATGATTAATTGTATGTTATTGTTTTAAATTGTGTTTGTGCACAACTAGTTTTCAACTGATTTTGCTCTGAATAATATTTCATATGATTAATTGTATGTTATTGTTTTAAATTGTGTTTGTGCACAACTAGTTTTTAACTGATTTTGTTTGAATATTTCATATGATTAAATGACATACTTTTCTTATGTATTATGTTTAATAAGCATTGGATTTAATACAATGATTATTGAAATTTGTTATAGTATGTATGAATTTAGCTTTGTGAAAAGATATTTCCACAAGTATTAAGCATTGTTATGGATTGAATAAATTGTGTTTTGGAAAATTGTGATAGAACATGTTTTGAATTGTGATGGTAATTTTCATGGAAAATGCAAATTTATGATTTGAATTGTGATGAGCATAAAAATTATTGGATATTGAAATTGACTTTGAATCGAATTATATTGTGATTTATGCTCACTAAAAGGATTGTGATATTGTTTTATATCTCACTATAGATGCTTGACTAGGTTATTACCTGTCTCTCTCATTTGTTGAGAAGACAATGCAGTTAGTTGTGTTTTGATTATCATGGTACGTGCACAGGCAGGCTTAGATTTTTCTCTGATTTGAGGTTAGATCTAAGTTTATTTTATCGTTATGGCCCTTGCGGAAGATTCGTTATTGTGATGGTACTGTGCACGATGATTCGACCTCCCCGACCATAGGGAGTTAGAATCTGATTCGACCTCCCCGACCATAGGGAGTTAGAATCACATCGAAGATGGCCCTATCGGATTAGTCTTGCATAGTTAGTGAGATAAAGAATGATTTGTGAGATACAGCATGGTTTTTGAGCTACAGCGTGGTTTTTGAGATACAACATGGTTTTGAGATAAAGATTGATTTTTGAGATACATAATGATTTTTGAGATACAGAATAGCTTTTGAATGGTAAAGAATTGTGATTTCAATTATGGGTTATGTATAATTGATTTTGTTGGAACTACCTTAAATGGTTAGTCATGATTTGATAAATTGAATGTCGTGATCAAAGTCATTTTATACAAATGATTTACATTATTGGAAATGAATATTTTGAGTTTTGGAATTTAATGAGTATTCAGATTTCCAAATTATTTACTGTAAATTTTGTCAATTTATATTGTACTATGTTTTAAATTATAGTTGTGCACCACTGAGTTAACCACTCAGCGATAGCTTTGTATGCTGTCACAGGTAAGAAGAGCATAGAGCAGTGAGTAAGTTTCTTTGAAGACACTTTCGCACTCAGCTCGTGTATATTATAGGTATACCCATGTACATAGGTCTGATGTATGCATGTAATAATATGTATGTAAATTATTTGAGCAGTTGTAAATTAAAATTGTACATTGAAGTTGTAAATTAAATTATGAGATATTTGACTTGTAAAAATTGTATTATATTTTCTCTACCTCAGTCCTTGAAAAATTACTGTGAGTTTGACTTGAGAAATGTGTTGAGTTGAGAAAAATGTTGATGTTGAGATTTGGAAATTTATTGAAGTGCTTTTTCACAGGTTTTCTGAAGAACTGTTTTATCCAAAATACAGATGGCACTCTGCCAAAATTTTTACAGAAATTCCAAATAATCCAAATGAGTTAGCTGTTTCACTTCAGTTCAAAAAGTTTTTAACACCTGTAAATAGTGCTCACCACTGTAAAAGAAGTAAGAAAAGTTTTTAAAATCCCTTGTAGTGTATTTAATGGATTATCAGTAGACGGAGTTGGTAATTCATTAGGTATACTACGGGATCATGTTATGCCTTACAGAGGGGTAGCGTGTGACATGTTTAAGTGGTATCAGAGCAATGGTTTTAAAGTAAATTTCGAACTGTGAATTTGAAATCTTTTTGTCAGAACTACAACTGCTCAAATGTTTGATTACATCATAAATGTGAACTAATGGAGAGGAATCTCCTTGTGTTGGTTGTAGAGGAATAGAAAATTCTGTGAAAAAAATGGAAGAGAAGAATGAGACAATAGAACAGTCTGTGATGGCAGAAGAACAAGTTGAGGCCCCAGCTCCACAAAATGTCGAAGGCCCGATCTGCAGCTTTACTGCAGACAAATTATCGCACAAATGGCCTAGCAAATGGCCACTTTCTTTCAACAAATGGTCGATAATCCACCCCAAGCCCAAGTCTGCACTCCAACCCCCATAAGGGCAGTGTGAAATGGAAAAGAGGGAGAAACCTATGGGTCAGAGTTCGAACAGTAATTTGGGGAAGAGAAAAGAATTTGAGGAAACCCGAGCTCAGAAATATGATAGAGGCGGATCATCAGGGTAGAGACCACTAAGATCTAGTCGTCAAACAACTAGAAGTTCCTACCCTTCCCGCCAATGTGAAACTTGTAGAAGATATCATGGAGGTATTTGTCGTAAGGCCTCTGGAGCCTGTTACAATTGTGGAAAACTTGGACACTTTGCTAAAGATTGTGCTAAACCACCTCGATCTGCTCTCCGGAGTTCACAGACCGTCAGTCAGAGTCAAGATAGAAATAGAGTTGATACTCCTCACCACTTTAACACAGTGAATCAACCCGAATATAGTAGCGCACCAGTCGGAGAGTCCACTATGCGCCAAGTAAAAGGAGCAGAAACTTCATATGTAGCTGCTGGTAAGTTCTTAATTTTTGAAAGAAATAATTAGTTATTATTTGATCCCAGCACTACTTAGTTGTGTGTTAGTGTCAGAACTATATGTTCTGTTGTTATTCCTTTACATGGAAATGAATTTTGATGTATTAGTGACTGGTCCTTTAGGATAATAACTATAATAACAAGTATGGTTGACATTAATTTTGGAAGAATTGTTAGCTAAAAGTATTTTCTAACATACCGTAAATTATAAAGCTAATTGGCGAGCCTACTTAATGTAAGGCAAGAGGACCTAAAAGTAAGTTACAGTAATAGAATTGCTCTAGATGAGGGTAAAGATGTTACTGTTACTAATTGTCAAAGGAAATTGTAATCAGAATCGGTTTGGGATATTAGTGGATTCGAGAAAAATAAGATGTTAGAAAACCTAGTCCATGAGGTTATAACGTAGTGACTATGTAATGTTCTCGATGTTTGTATTGTAAGCTGCAGATTACAGTACCGACATGGGATTATAGTGTAGAGCTACGTGCTTCCTCGTGATACAGTAAATTAAGAATATTTGTAAGTAATCTATAAATTGATACAGTTGCACCCGAATAGAGTACTATTACTGGAAATAAATGTGAAAATTTTAGTCAGAAATGTAAAACTTCAAAACTAGCCTATCAAACAACTACACTTGTAAGGTAGCTAGAGTCAGTGACTCAGTTATATTAATGTGAATTACCTGTACCACAGTAATTGCTATAAGCTTAAAGATATCAGTACGACTTATCATCCTCAAACAGATGGACAGTCGAAACAAGTGATTCAGATAAATTTTGAAACTCGTTGAGTTTCTATAAATAATAAAATGAAATGATAATAATAACCTGTAAAATGGAATAAACCCTCGAGAATATACTGAGAACTTTTGTCATTGAATCCGAGAGGAGATGGGACAGATACATCCCACTAACAGAATTTGTATACAATAATAAGTATCAAGCTAGCATACAAACGGCACCCTATGAAACACTGTAAGGGAATTGATAACTATGGATTTTGTGATGAGACTTTCGAAGATACAGAATAGTTATGATGCAGTATGGGTTATAGTTGACAGACTAACCAAGTCTAATCACTTTTTGCCAGTCCGGATGGACTATAGCTTGGAAAGATTGGCCAGATTGTACATAAATGAAATTGTAAAATTGCATGGAGTGCCAGTATCAATTGTATCTGACAGAGATCCTAGGTTCACTTCTAGATTCTGGGGTAGTCTTCAGAGAGCCCTAGGAACTAGATTGAACTTCAACACAGCATTCCACCCACAGACAGATGGCCAACCTGAAAGGGTTATTCAGACATTGGAGGATATGCTACGGGCTTGTGTGATTGAATTTGAAGGTAGTTGGGATACACACTTGCCTTTGATTGAGTTTGCTTATAACAATAGCTACCAATCAAGCATTGGGATGCCTCCATATGAAGCTTTGTATGGTCGGAAGTGCAGAACTCCCTTAGGTTGGGATGAGGTAGGTGAAAGGAAGATGATTGGGCCAGAAATTGTTCAGCAGACAGAGGAAAAGATCAGATTGATCAGAGATAGACTCAAGGCTGCATCAGACCGTCAGAAGTCCTATGTTGATTTGAAAAGAAGAGATATTGAATACACAGTGGGTGATAAGGTATTCCTCAAAGTTTCTCCTTGGAAGAGGATTATGAGATTTGGCAGAAAGGGGAAACTGAGTCCTCATTTCATCGGACCATATGAAGTTCTGGAAAGAGTGGGTCCTTTGGCATATCGGTTGGCATTACCTCCAGAGCTAGCAAGGATACACAGTGTCTTCCATGTGTCCATGTTAAGGAGGTACAGATCTGACCCATCTCATGTACTATCAGTTGAAGAGATTGAAGTAAATCCAGACCTCTCATATGAGGAAGAACCCATAAAAATTCTAGCTTATGAGGTGAAGTAGCTGAGGAACAAACAGATACACCTGGTTAAAGTGCTGTGGAACCATCATTTAGGCCAGGAAGCTACTTAGGAACGTGAAGAGGATATGAAGAGACAGCACCCACAGCTGTTCAGAGACTAATGCCAGGTAAAATTTCGAGACGAATTTTATTTTAAGGGGAGCAGAATTGTAACACCCCTAAGTTCGGTAGTGCGTTCTACTGTTCCGGTGACCAGTGTTATCTGAACAGCTAGGATGCCTAGAACTACACTTTGTCATGAGGGAGGAGACATAAAATAATGAAATACAAGAAAAGAAAATATAAGAAAAACAAAGGAAAAATAATAGCAAAGAAATGTAACCAAGTTAAACGAGTCGAGAACCCTAGCGATAGGTGACCGCACTGGGAAGTCACGGTGTGGACCGTTGACTAGCCCTGGACTGCGGGGAACCCTGGAAAATATTTTTAGGACTTAAATAGACCCTTATTGAAGAATAAATATCATTAGGAAGATCAAAGAAAAATTAAATAATTAGTACAAAGAAAAGTGAGAAATCGAAAATGCATAAAACCCGGTTACAAAAATCTGAATGCAACCCGAACAGGGGCATTATGGTCATTTGACACCCCGAATTGTCTTTTGACCTAAATGTCCATTGAAAATAAATAATATTACATTTAGAAAATAAAATGAAAAATTAAATTGGGGGTACTTAATACAAATAGCCAAAAATGGAGTGAAAAATGTGTAAATAACACATGTAAGCTTATTATATAGTTAAATTTGAGTGAGTGGGCCACTAAAGGAATAAACTAAGGATAATAGGGCAGGTGTACACCCATTATACCATCTGCATTTCATCTTCCTCATTTGGATTCAAAGTTGCCGAAATGGAGAGCTAAGGAAGAACTACATGGCCGTTTTCTTCAAGCTCTCTTAACTCTTCCATTTTAACTCCAATCACTTAGGTTCCTTCATGAAAGTTTGTCTACACATCATAAGGAAGAGCTTGAAACCAAATTTAAGAAGTTTAATCAAGGTTTGGCAAGTTCCAACCATAAGGTATGTTAGCATTTTTGAAGATAGCTTTGTTAAACTTTGTGTTCATGTTATGGGTGTTGGTTTTGTGAAGAAAATTTTTAAGTTTGAAGAGTTATTGAGATGTTCATTTTGGACAGCCATGGAGTTATGTATTTGATGAAATATTTGTGCATATATTTGATGAGAAATGATGTTGGTTATGGTGATTTAAAATCCTAGTAAATTATTCCATATGTATATGGTGATTTTTGCACTTGGATGGAAATTGATAAATTGTAGGATATTTTGGTGTTGAGGAAGTTTTCGGTAGCCTTGAGATTCTTGGATAAATGTATATGTTCATGAAAGTATTGGCAGAATATTGACCTTGAGAATTGATGGATATGTGTATAGATTGATTGTGTAAGTATATGTAAAAATTTGTAATGTTTAGGGTATATGTGATTGTACTTAGAACTTGTAAAGGTGAGTTTAATTGGTGTATTGAGGATAATTGCAATCTGCCCAAAGTGACATTTAAGTGAAGTGGAATATGGTTTTTGGTAATATACCAAAACAGAAATTGTAAGGGGAGTGGACATTTAGCAATTAAATGTGTAATGGATAAATATATAAGCAAAGTAATTAAAGGCAGTATGCAATTTAGTCAATAACTTTAAATGTATAACCTCAATTGGTATGAGACCAATTGGAGGTGAAACTAGGCACAAAATGTGCCAACTTTCATTGAGAAAGCATACCAAAATTCTGCTTGCAAGGTGACATAAAAAAATGACCAATTCGGATTAGGTGCAATTAGGACCTGAAAATTGACCAATTGGGCAGCAGTGAGTGTTTAGGCCATAACTCACTCAAAATAGGTCCAATTTATCTGAAATTTTAACCATGAATAGTTAAGACCCATACCTACAAGTCTTATGAAGACACCAAAGCCCAGAAATGACCAGAAGTAAGTAAAAAAGCTTGCACAAGTTCAGGTCCAAAAACTGGCCGAACTAAAGTTGACCAAATTAACCTAAAATTGACCTAATTTGATGCCATTTGACCAGCAATAGTATAATGACCATAACTTGGTCTACTTAACTCGGATTGACCTAAAATTTTGCCCCGCATAATAAGACATAGATCTACAAGTTTGTAGTTTTGACCGAAACCCGAAAACCGAGGGAACTAGGTCGTCCGGCTAGGTCAAACTAGTATTCCGGAATCCAACAAGTTGCATTAAAATGCACTAAACAAGGAAATGAGTTTGGTAAAACATACTAACCCTAAAACCTTATCGAATGTGACATATTAATGACGCTAAAACCTAATTTACCTAGAACGCATCGAGGGTTGGTATATTAGGTGATTAAGCAAATAATAGCTTTCACGAATTATTTGTCAAATATTATCGTTAGAGACAATTTAATTTAGTACTGAAACACTTCAAATTGTGTTTCTCAGTTAGCAAAGACTCAGAAAAAGGGAAGGAAATACTGAGTCCAGACCAGGAGACAGTTATCAGAGGTTTGTGCACAACTAGTTTTCAACTGATTTTGCTCTGAATAATATTTCATATGATTAATTGTATGTTATTGTTTTAAATTGTGTTTGTGCACAACTAGTTTTCAATTGATTTTGCTCTGAATAATATTTCATATGATTAATTGTATGTTATTGTTTTAAATTGTGTTTGGGCACAACTAGTTTTTAACTGATTTTGTTTGAATATTTCATATGATTAAATGACATACTTTTCTTATGTATTATGTTTAATAAGCATTGGATTTAATACAATGATTATTGAAATTTGTTATAGTATGTATGAATTTAGCTTTGTGAAATGGTATTTCCACAAGTATTAAGCATTGTTATGGATTCAATAAATTATGTTTTGGAAAATTGTGATAGAACATGTTTTGAATTGTGATGGTAATTTTCATGGAAAATGCAAATTTATGATTTGAATTGTGATGAGCATAAAAATTATTGGATATTGGAATTGACTTTGAATCGAATTATATTGTGATTTATGCTCACTAAAAGGATTGTGATATTGTTTTATATCTCACTATAGATGCTTGACTAGGTTATTACCCGTCTCTCTCATTTGTTGAGAAGACAATGGAGTTAGTTGTGTTTTGATTACCATGGTACGTGCACAGGCAGGCTTAGATTTTCCTCTGATTTGAGGTTAGATCTAAGTTTATTTTATCGTTATGGCCCTTGCGGAAGATTCATTATTGTGATGGTACTGTGCACGATGATTCGACCTCCCCGACCATAGGGAGTTAGAATCTGATTCGACCTCCCCGACCATAGGGAGTTAGAATCACATCCAAGATGGCCCTATCGGATTAGTCTTGCATAGTTAGTGAGATAAAGAATGATTTGTGAGATACAACATGGTTTTTGAGCTACAGCGTGGTTTTTGAGATACGACATGGTTTTGAGATAAAGATTGAGTTTTGAGATACATAATGATTTTTGAGATACAGAATGGCTTTTGAATGGTAAAGAATTGTGATTTCAATTATGGGTTATGTATAATTGATTTTGTTGGAACTACCTTAAATGGTTAGTCATGATTTGATAAATTGAATGTCGTGATCAAAGTCATTTTATACAAATGATTTACATTATTGGAAATGAATATTTTGAGTTTTGGAATTTGATGAGTATTCAGATTTCCAAATTATTTACTGTAAATTTTATCAATGTATATTGTACTATGTTTTAAATTATAGTTGTGCACCACTGAGTTCACCACTCAGCGATAGCTTTGTATGCTGTCACAGGTAAGAAGAGCATAGAGCAGTGAGTAAGTTTCTTTGAAGACACTTTCAGACCAGCTCCAGGTATATTATAGGTATACCCATGTACATAGGTCTGATGTATGCATGTAATAATATGTATGTAAATTATTTGAGCAGTTGTAAATTAAAATTATACATTGAAGTTGTAAAGTAAATTATGAGATATTTGACTTGTAAAAATTGTATTATATTTTCTCTACCTCAGTCCTTGAAAAATTACTGTGAATTTAACTTGAGAAATGTGTTGAGTTGAGAAAAATGTTGATGTTGAGATTTGGAAATTTATTGAAGTGCTTTTTACAGGTTTTCTGAAGAACTGTTTTATCCAAAATACAGATGGCACTCTGCCAAAATTTTTACAGAAATTCCAAATAATCCAAATGAGTTAGCTTTTTCACTTCAGTTCAAAAAGTTTTTAACACCTGTAAATAGTGCTCACCACTGTAAAAGAAGTAAGAAAAGTTTTTAAAATCCCTTGTAGTGTATTTAATGGATTATCAGTAGACGGTGTTGGTAATTCATTAGGTATACTACGGGATCATGTTATGCCTTACAGAGGGGTAGGGTGTGACAATGTTGGCATGCCAATAGGGTTCAGTTAGTAGTACTGCACATGGCATTATGGCATTCTGTGATTTTATGGCTTTTAGCCATTCTGACATTGTGTTGATACTTGGCCTTGTGCCTAATATTTATTACTGACTCATTAGGTACATTACTGCCGGAGATACATATGTGACCGATGGTGTGACGGCCCGAGGTACTTGATACCTAGTGCCAGTTTACCCATTTATCCAGTCCAGTCATCCAGTATAGGTTGCTTGGGCAATTAAAAAATGGAAGTGGTTAAATTTAATGAAATTATGAATATAACAAATACAAAATAAATAAGATTACCAATAATAATCGAAAAATTGTTTGGATAGGACATCAGAACATGCACTGCATATTTATTCTCT
Source organism: Hevea brasiliensis (assembly GCF_030052815.1). NCBI lineage: Eukaryota > Viridiplantae > Streptophyta > Magnoliopsida > Malpighiales > Euphorbiaceae > Hevea > Hevea brasiliensis. Next base: position 51,265,817 of record NC_079498.1, read on the forward strand.
ATTATTTCTTTTTATTTTATTATTGGCACCACTAAGCATTATTGCTTAGCGCGTTGCTTTTTGCCATGCGTAGATTCTAGAGAGATCGACCGAGAGCCCAGTAGACCACAGACTGGGTGAGACCATCTGCAGCTCTGCATAATGTCCGTGTCACCTCACCGTCTTCAGTGCATTGGTAGGACACTAGGTTTCATTTTGGTATTATGTAATCAAACTTTTATTTTCTCCTGTATAAGAAGACTTATGTAATGTATTTTGATATTAATGTAAATAGTGGAAATTGTGTTTATGAATGGAACATTGAGTACTTATTTACGACTTGTATATGAATATTATGTGAAATGAATGAATGAGAAATGGAAATATTGTTGAAAAATATTGAGACCATGTTGATGGTTATTAGAGTTTGAGAATGATTGGAAATGATTATTGGAAGTGTTTTTCATAGGTTCCGAAGAACTGTTTTCTCAATTTTTAGCCGGTACTCTGCCGAATTTCTTATAAAATTTGTGGAACCTCAAATAAATTATAATTTCAATAAATGACTTAAATAAAATATATTCTACTTCATAACTATGATAAAAATAAATTAAGGAAAAATTAAAAAAATGATTGAGATAAAATAGAGTGTTCCGGTACACTGTGTGACATATCTTACTCGGCTATACTGTAGACGAGTAAGGGGTGTCACAATTGTTCTGCCTCAAGAGGATCTACTGTCCCATTGAACTCAGTAGCCCCATATTTAATCAGCTTGTCATACTGCCTAGCTGAAGACTGTGGTTGTACCACTGGTGTCTGTAGTGGGAGTTGAGTAGGCATATTACCAGCCATATGTTGGAACATTGCGGCCATCTGCTGTGCAAACTGAGCAGGGAACTGCAGTACTAAGGGGGCTAGTGTAGCTGATCCACTCACATTGTGTAGGGCTGGGGCATCCCCTTCTACCTCAGCCTCTATTGATTGATCGACTGAACGATATCCTTCTTCCATAGTCATTTTGAGGATCTTAGACCTCCTGAACAAATAACACAAGGAGATTTCCTCCTGTTAGTGCATATTTATAACGTAATGTACTATATGTATCAAACAATGAAATTGAGTAGTTGTACTATGAAGAAAGAATATTCAGATAATAGGTCAAAACAGAATTTAAAAACCAGGCTCTGATACCACTAAAACATGTCACACCTTACCCCTCCGTAAGGCATAACATGATCCTGTAGTATACCTAATGAATTATCAAACTTCGCCTACTGATAACTCATTAAATACACTACAAGGGATTTTAAACCTTTTCTTATTTCTTTTTATAGCGGTGAGCACTTTTGATAGATGTTAATTTTTTTTTTATCTGAAGTGAAACCAAATAACACATTTGAGTATCAATAATTTTTGTAAAAATTTTGACAGAGTGCCATCTGTATTTTGAATGAAACAGTTCTTCAAAAACCTGCAAAAAGCACTTCCAATAAATTTGCTCAATCCCAAACTCCAATAATAGTTCAACACAATAAATTTCTCAACTCAATTCAACATCAATTTTTCAGTGTTTCCAAAAGCTAAGATAAAAGAAACATGCCACAATATTTTTACAAGCCAAAATAATTTACAATTTTAGTTTACAACTGCTCAAGACCAAGTACAATATATACATATAGTGCACATACATTACAACAAAAACTACAAAATATGGTATACTCAATATACCTGGCGAAATCTCAAAATATAGTACAAGCAGCCTACTTTGCTGCTTTGTCCATCTGTCTACCTACGACAGTAATGAAAAAGCTATCGCTGAGCCAATGTCTCAGTGGTGCACAACATTAAGAAAATGCAATTTAAAACCATAAACCATAATTCATATAAACTGTGGATACTTAAAATCATAGTTGAATTCAAAAGACAGTGAATGTCATAAAGAATTAAACTCCATTTCACAATATCACAATAAATATGAATAAATCACACACACAGTTTATGTAACACCCTCCCTGTACCAACTCCGTACATTCTACTGTTCTGGTGACCGGTGTCGGTCCGGACAGCTAGAACGTCCGGAAAAATATTTAAACTAAAGTCAGGAACCATAATTAACTCAAATATTAATAAGAAAAATTTGGTAAAAATTTTAGAAATAAAATACAACCGAGTTAAACAAGTCGGTGCCCAAGCGATGGGTAACCAGAGGGAAGTTGCGGTTCTCGAAACGAGGAACCCTAGACCCGGGGGAAAAATTATAAAATAATTTTTGAGACTCCATAGAAGGGTCATTGAGGTTCCTATGGCATTAGAATGCCAAGAAAATACCTAGAAAAATTTTTCAATCGGTACAGTCAATTTTGACCCGTTAAGCCGAACGGAGGGCATTTTGGTCATTTCGCCTTCAGAGGTGATTTTTGGCCGACTTGTCCAGTTGAGTAAATAATTAATATGACATAAAATATGAAGAAACATTGCTAGAAATTAAATTGAAAATGAGTAGTGGAGGAAAGAAAAGAAAAATGCAACATATGCAATTTATGACATCATTGTGATGTCATTTAAAATTACCAACCAATCACCATTAAGCAACTATTTGACTAACAAATAAAAGAGGCTAAAATAAGACCAAAATAACAAAAAAATGCAGCAGCCATCCCTCCTTTTCCATTGCAGCCGAAATCCCTTCACCATGCTCCTCCATTTTTGGTTCTTGAAAGCTTCAAATTTCCATGCTTCCTCACCCTAAAACCCATAAGTCCCTTCATCAAAAATTAATCCCACACCTAGACAAAGCTTTTGGCAGCCAAGAAAAGGAAGAAAAGTGAAGTTTTGAGTTGGGAAAAATCTGCCCTATTCAAGGTTAGTGCACATATATACTTAAATCTCCTTTATTCCATGTTAAAGCCTTAAAGTGAGCAAGAATTTGTCACTTAAATGAATGAAATTTATGTTTATGCATGCCTTGAATTTTGGCAGCCCTAAGGAAGGAACAATAATGGAGTGTTTTGATGGTTTTAATGGACTTAGAATGAATTGGAGATTATGTTTAAGTTATATACCTACATAGATAATGAATTAGTGTGTTTAACCAAGGTGTATGGGTAATTTGGAATGGAAACTAGGTTTTGAGGGTGAAAATGTGGACTTGGCTTATGAAATTGTTAAAGGACATTCTAATGGTCAATTAGTGACCATTTGAGGAAATTTAACCACAATTTGGACTGAAAAATAGCTTGGCAAAGAGAGTGACTATGCTGCCTAAGGACAGCAGTAAAGGTGACTAAAATTTCAGTCCAATTACACAGCCATAACTTTGGCTGTGTTAGTCCAATTGGTGTTTGGCCAATTGGACATGAAACTAGGCTTATAATGGCACATTTTTGCTGAAGAAACCATGCCCAAAAGACCAAAGCAAGAGGACCAAAACTTGGCCCCAATCCGGATACCCTGCAATTGATTCTGCAGAATTGACCAAATGAACAGTAACTGTTCATTTGGCCATAACTCACTGTAGATTTGGTCAATTGACCTGAAATTTTTACAGAAAAAAGCTAAGACATAGAAAAACAACTTTCATGAAGGAACCTATCCCAAATTATGGCCAGAACCAATTCAAACATGCACTCACAGTCACTGTTCATGTTACTGTAGATATGGTAATTTCTGCAGAATGGTAATCCGGCCAGCTGTGGTTTTTGGACCATATCTGGAGCTACAAAACTCCAAATGGAGTGATTCAAAAAAGGAAATTCAACTAGACAAAATAAGGAACAACTTTTATGTTTTCCATTTCTTCAAATTCCCACTGTAACAGGGCCCAATGGAACAGTAAATTTGGGTCTCCAAAACTGAAAATTCTGCCCTCCTAGATTTAAGTTGAGAAATGGAAATGGCAATAAATTCCAACAAGTTTTAAATACAAAATGTGGTATGTTTGGGGTGTTAAAACTAATACACATATTTTCTATCCAAAAGTCAACATTTTTGTTGACCAATGAGGTGAATAGTGACCCCAAAACTTGAAATGCACAAATTGAAGAATTTAAAAGTTTCAAATGCCCTAGTATACCTAACATGATTAGTTTCGATAGTTTGGCATGCCAATAGGGTTCAATTAGCAGTACTGCACATGGCAAAAATGCCATTCTGTGATTTCATGGCTTTTAGCCATTCTGACTTTGTATTGAGACTTGGCCTTGTGCCTGATATTATTTACAGCTTGTTAGCTGTTCTGTTGCACACCGGGAGATGCATATGTGACCGATGGTGTGAAGGCCCGAGGTACTAGGTACCTAGTGCCAGTTTACCCGTTATCCAGTCCAGTCGTCTAGTGTAGGTTACTTGGGGCAACCAAATGAATAAAAGTGAACAAAGTTAATGAAATAATGAATATACCAACACCAAACAAAGAAAGCATACACATTCTATAAACATTTATTTTCTTGCTATTTTCTTTTATTATATTATTGCACCACTAAGCATTATTGCTTAGCGCGTTGCTTTTGCCACGCGTAGGTACTGGAGATCCCGATCGTGAACCCAGTAGACCACAGACTGGGTGAGTCCATCCTGCAGTTCTGCACAGTGTCCTTGTCACCTCAACTTCTGCAGTGCATTGGTAGGACACTAGGTGTCATTTTGATATTTTGTAGCAAATTTTTACTTTCTCATATGTATTTGAACTTATGCAATATATTTTGATGTTCATGTAAATAATGAAAGTTATGACTATGAATGCAAAATTTAAAGCATTTATTTATTGCTTGTATATGAGTATTATGAGAAATGGATGGTTGAGAAATGAAAAGGTTATTGAGAACAGAAATTGAGAAATATTGTTGAGATTTTGAATATTAGAGCTTGAGATGATTGAATACAAATTTTGGAAGTGTTTTTAACAGGTTCCGAAGAACTGTTTTCTCCATTTTTAGCCGGTACTCTGCCGGATTTTCTATAAAATTTTCGGAACCTCAAATAAATTATAATTTTAATAAATGAACTATATTTCACAAACTATATTCAAAACCTTGACAAAAATTAATTAAGGTAAAATAGAGTATGACGGTACACCGTGTGGCATAGCTTGCTCGGCTACACTGTAGATGGGTAAGGGGTGTCACATTTAGTGGTATCAGAGCACGGTTTAGGCGTTTCTGGGCCTAGATTGAGTCCATACCATGCATTGCATTTGTAAGAGTCGAGGTGACACTAACGCAGATCTGTTTATCTTTATTATTTTGAATAGGATATGGACCCTTCATCTCAGAGAGCCATTGAGGAGGAAGTGGAGAGTCATGCTCCACCTGCAGCAGCTGAGACTGGGGGCATGAGAGAATCTGCTCCGCCAGCTCAAGCAGAGCCTGCTCAGCCTCCATAGGCCATGTTCCAGCAAATGGCCGACTTCTTTAGACAAATGGCTGGGGTAATGCCAGCACCACCACCACCACCACCACCACCAGCTCCGCAGCAGAAATCACACCTGGAAAGACTAAGAAAGTTTGGAGCTGTGGACTTCTATGGCAAGAGAGAAGATGACTCATTGCGGTAGAATTGGTTGAATGCAGGCAGAGTCCTAAAACAACTCCACTGTACTTCAGAGCAAAACCTGGAAGCTGCCATATCTCTGTTGCAAGATGATGCCTATGAGTGGTGGGACACTGTGTCCAGTGAAGTGCAGCCAGAAGCTGTAACTTGGGACTTCTTCCTCTCTGAATTCAAGAAGAAATATGTGGGTACTGTATACCTGAAAGAGAGAAGAAGAGAGTTTATTAACTGGCGAGAGACAGCTGTCAGTGGCCGAATATGAGAAGGAATTCGTAAGATTAAGCCGCTATGGAAGGGAGATAGTCCCTAATGAAGTTGAAAGGTGTAAGAGATTCGAAGAGGGACTAAATGACAACATCAAGATCCAGCTCACTGCCTTGGGAATCACAGAATTTACCAAGTTAGTGGAAGCTGCAATAAAGGTTGAAAAAGTAAGAATCAGTGAGCAGACCAGAAGGGAGAGACAGCAGAAGAGGGGACCGGGTCAGTCTAGTTCAGCTCCTGCATTTGGGAAGAAGTTCAAGGGTCCCCCTGCACAGAGTTCAGCTCAGCCACAAGGTCAGGGTCAGTCTCAGGGGCCCAGGCCACAGTTCACCCCTAGGAGAGGTCAGTCCACACCATCTGTGGGCAGCTCTCCAGGGATGGGGTTCAGGGGACCAGCCCCAGCATCTTCTGCATGTCCACACTGCCTGAAGTGGCACAAGGGGGAGTGTTGGAGAGTAACTGGTGCCTGCTTGAGGTGTGGGTCAATAGAACATCAGTTAAGGAACTGTCCACGCAGAACTACTACAGTTGCTCCAACACAAGCAGACAGACCTGCTCCTGCACCACAGAGAGGTAGAAAATCTGGTAAATCTGAGGCTGTTGGACCATCACAGAGGCCTGCATCTGAGCCAACAGAGAGGCCTGACAGCAGACCACCAGCAAGAAATTATGCCCTGAGAGCTCAGGAGGAGCAAGATGCCCCGGACGTCATCAGGGGTTCGTTCTCCCTCTATACTACACCTGTGCATGCATTGGTGGATCCAGGATCCACTCATTCATACATCTGCATCAACTTACCCATAGAAAGGGGGATACTAGTAGGGGAGAGTGACCAAGGCATTCTGGTCACTAATCTATTGGGCCACAGTGTGGTAGTGAACAAAGTATACAAGGGTTGCCCGTTAAGGATTCAGGGGTATGAATTCTTGGCAGACCTGATTGAGTTGCCCTTCCACGAGTTTGACGTGATTTTGGGAATGGACTGGTTGTCACGTCATCAGGCAATAGTTGATTGCAAACTGAAGAGGATTTCTCTGAAAACTCCGGAGGGTAATGAGATTACAGTTGTGGGGGAAAGGACAGATTTCTTGTCCAATGTCATCTCAGCCACCGTTGCAAGAAGAATGATGAGAAAAGGCTGTGAAGCCTACCTAGCACATGTGGTGGATACTAGGCAGGCTATGCCAAACTTGGGTGACATACCCACAGTAAGAGATTTCCCAAAGGTATTTCCCGAAGAGTTGCCTGGTTTGCCACCAGAAAGGGAAGTTGAATTTGCTATTGAGACACTGCCGGGTACAACACCCATTTCCATTGCTCCTTATAGGATGGCACCCACTGAATTGAGGGAGTTGAAAACTCAGTTGCAAGAGTTGCTGGAAAAGGCGTTTATACGCCCCAGTGTGTCACCATGGGGAGCTCCAGTACTGTTTGTGAAAAAGAAGGATGGGACTTTGAGGCTATGCATCGATTACCGGCAGTTGAATAAAGTAACTGTGAAGAACAAATATCCGTTGCCTAGAATTGACGATTTGTTTGATCAGTTGAAGGGAGCAGGAGTATTTTCTAAGATTGATCTCAGATCAGGGTATCATCAGTTGAGGGTGAAGGATGTAGATGTGCCCAAGACTGCATTCAGGACCCGATACGGGTATTATGAGTTTCTGGTGATGCCCTTTGGCCTAACAAATGCACCAGCGGCATTTATGGACCTTATGAACCGTATCTTCCATCCATACCTAGATCGGTTCGTAGTGGTCTTTATTGATGATATTTTTGTGTATTCTAAGACCAGGGAAGAACATGATGAGCATTTGAGGATTGTTCTACAAACCCTGAGAGAAAAGGAACTGTATGCTAAGTTGTCCAAGTGTGACTTTTGGCTGAATGAGATTGCATTCCTTGGACACATAGTGTCAGCTGATGGGATTAGAGTGGATCCCAAGAAAATAGAAGCAGTGATGGAATGGAAGCCTCCCAGAAACACAACTGAGGTCAGAAGCTTCTTGGGGCTAGCTGGGTATTACAGAAGATTTGTAAAGGGATTTTCCTTAATAGCTGCTCCAATGACCAAGTTGTTACACAAGAATGCCAGATTTGACTGGAATGACAAGTGTCAGACCAGTTTTGAGAAGTTGAAGGCTATGTTGACAGAGGCACCAGTGTTAACACAGCCAGTGTCAGGAAAGGACTTCGTGGTCTACAGTGATGCCTCTCATAATGGGTTAGGGTGTGTATTGATGCAAGAGGGGAAAGTGGTCGCTTATGCTTCCAGACAACTAAGACCACATGAACAGAACTACCCTACCCATGATCTAGAACTTGCAGCAATTATCTTCGCACTGAAGATATGGAGGCATTACTTGTATGGTGAAAAGTGCTACATTTACACAGACCACAAAAGCTTGAAATACTTGCCAACCCAGAAGGAGCTCAACCTTAGACAGAGGCGATGGATTGAATTCTTAAAGGATTATAACTGTGTAATTGACTACCATTCTGGGAAGGCAAATGTAGTTGCTGATGCTTTGAGCAGAAAGTCCGTCACAGCTTTGAGATCACTGAATGCCCGTCTAACTTTGATTCGAGATGGAGCTATTTTGGCTGAGTTGCAAGTGAGGCCAAACCTGCTACAGCAGATTTTGGATGGGCAAATGGCAGATGGAAAATTAACGGCCATTATGAGCAAAATCCCAGAAGGAAAAGTAACTGATTATGAGGTGAAGGTAAATGGGTGTCTGTATTACAAAGGAAGACTGTGTGTACCAGATGATGGGGAATTGAAGGTCAATATTCTAAAAGAGGCACACACTAGTGTATATGCTATGCACCCAGGAAGTACAAAGATGTATCATGATCCAAGCTTGATATTGGTGGCCTGGTATGAAGAAAGACATAGCTGACTATGTGATTAAATGCTTGACATGTCAGCAAGTCAAGGCAGAACATCAAGTTCCATCAGGTTTGCTACAGCCTATACACATACCTGAATGGAAATGGGATCGGGTCACCATGGATTTTGTAAGTGGTCTACCTCTCACCCGGAAGAAACATGATGCAGCATGGGTAATAGTGGATAGATTGACAAAGTCAGCACACTTTCTGCCAGTTAGGACTGACTACTCACTGGAGAAGTTAGCAGAATTGTATATCAGTGAGATAGTTAGACTTCATGGAATTCCACTTTCCATCATATCTAATCGAGACCCAAGGTTTACATCAAGATTCTGGAAGAAGTTGCATGAATCCTTGGGTACACAACTCCACTTCAGCATGGCTTTCCATCCTCAGACGGATGGGCAGTCAGAAAGAGTAATCCAGGTAAACAATTGAACCAATTGAATTAATACAACTATTGAACTGAAATGATAACAATAACATGAAATATATGTCAAGTCCTTGAGGATATGCTGAGGAGTTGTGCCATTGAGTTTGAGGGAAGTTGGGATAGATACCTCCCACTGGCAGAATTTGCATACAACAATAGCTACCAAGCTAGCATCCAAATGGCCCCATATGAAGCACTGTATGGGAGAAAATGTAGAACTCGGTGTCTTTGGACTGAATTGGGCGAAGACAAACTGGTAGGGCCAGACCTGGTGAAACAGGCTGAGGAGAAGGTAAAATCAATCAAAGCCAACTTAAAGGTTGCCTCAAACAGACAAAAATCTTATGCCGACCTGAAGAGGAAAGAAATAGAATATGTGGTTGGCGACAAAGTGTTCCTCAAGGTGTCACCATGGAAGAAGGTATTGAGGTTTGGAAGGAAAGGTAAGTTGAGCCCTAGGTTTGTTGGCCCATATGAAATCATCGAACATGTGGGTCCTGTGGCCTATAGGCTAGCTTTACCACCAGAGCTGGACAAGATCCACAATGTGTTCCACGTGTCTATGCTCAGAAGATACCGCTCAGATCCTTCACATGTCATCTCCAGAGAAGAAATTGAAATACAGCCGGATTTGACATACGAAGAAGAACCTCTATGGATCTTGGCTCGGGAAGTGAAAAAGTTGAGAAACAAGCAAATTCCATTGGTGAAAGTGCTTTGGAGGCACCACAACACCGAGGAGGCAACTTGGGAAAGTGAAGAGACGATGAGGCAACAGTTCCCTCAACTGTTTGCATCAGGTAAATTTCGAGGACGAAATTTAAATTAGAGGGAAAGAGTTGTAACACCCTCCCTGTACCAACTCCGTACATTCTCATCGTTCACATGACCGGTGTCGGTCCGGACAGCTAGAACGTCTGGAAAAATATTTAAACTAAAGTCAGGAACCATAATTAACTCAAATATTAATAAGAAAAATTTGGTAAAAATTTTAGAAATAAAATACAACCGAGTTAAACGAGCCGGTGCCCAAGCGATGGGCAATCAGAGGGAAGTTGCGGTTCTCGCAACGAGGAGCCCTAGACCCGGGAGAAAAATTATAAAATAATTTATGAGACTCCAGAGAAGGGTCATTGAGGTTCCTATGGCATTAGAATGCCAAGAAAATATCTAGAAAAATTTTTCAATCGGTACAGTCAATTTTGACCCGTTGAGCCGAACGGAGGGCATTTTGGTCATTTCGCCTTCAGAGGTGATTTTTGTAACACCCCTAAGTTCGGTAGTGCGTTACTCATTCCGGTGACCGATCTTTGTCGGACAGCTAGGATGCCTAGAACCATTGCCGATATGAGTGAGGAGACATAAAATAATGAAATACAAGAAAAGAAAATACAAGAAAAACAAAGGAAAAATCATAGCAAAGAAATGTAACCAAGTTAAGCGAGCCGAGAACCCTAGCGATGGGTGACCGCACCGGGAAGTCACGGCGTGGACCGTTGACTAGCCCTGGACTGCGGGGAACCCTGGAAAACATTTTTAGGACATAAATAGACCCTTATTGAAGTATAAATCTCATTAGAAAGATTAAAGAAAAATTAAATAATTAGTACAAAGAAAAGTGAGAAATCGAAAAACAGACAAAATACGATTATTCTGAAAAATCGGAATGCCACCCGAACAGGGGCATTATGGTCATTTGACATCCCGAATTGTCTTTTGACCTAAATGTCCATTAAAAATAAATAGTATTACACTTAGAAAATAAAATGAAAAATTAATTTGGTGGTACCTAAAGTAAATAGCTAAAATCAAGGGTTTAATGTGGGATTAAGTGAAAGTTTAGCTTAAAATATGATTTAATTTTTTTAGTGGACCACTAAGAACATTAAAATGATTAAATATACTCATAAGTGGGCAGATTATTCCCACTCAAAGGTCATCTTCCTCACTTGGCTTAACCTAGCCGAATTGAAGAAGAAACAAACTTCCATGGGCGTGTTCTTGCAACCTTCATCCACTCCCTCATTTCATCTCTAAATACTTAGGTTCCTTCATGAAAAATGGTCTACACATCACAAGGAAGATATTGATACCAAATTTGAGAAGTTTGGTGAAGGTTTAGCAAGTTACAATCAAAGGTAAGTTTACACTTTTGAGAATTCCTTTGTTAAACTTTATGTTCATGTTATGGGTGTTAGTTTTGTGAAGGAAATTTTAAAGTTTAAATAGTTATTGAGATAGCCATTTTTGGACAGCCATGGGGTCACGCATTTAATGATTTATTATGCATATAATTGATGAGAAATAATGTTGATCATGGTGATTTAATATCCTAGTGAATTATTTCACATATATATGGTGATTTATGCACTTGGATGGGAATTGGTAAATTGTAGGGCACTTTGATGTTGAAGGACAATTTTCGGCAGCTTGGGAACACTTGAGTAAATGTATGTATTCATGGAAGTGTAGGCAGAATATTGACCTAGAAGGATTGATGGATATGTATATAGATTGATATTGTAAAGTGTATGTAAGATTTGTAATGGTTAGGTGTGTATGTAATGGTACTTAGAACTTGTAAATGTGAATTATATTTGGTGTGTTGAGGGTAATTGTAATCTGCCCAAAGTAATGTTAATGTAAAGTAGAATATGCTTTTGGTAATGTACCAAAACAGATTGGTAGGGAAGTGAACAAATTGCAAGGTAAATGTGTGTAATTGATGTGTGTTAAGCAAAGTAACCAAGGGCAGTGTACATTTTAGCCAATAAGTTTAAATGTGTAACCTCAATTGGTATGAGACCAATTGGAGGTGGAACTAGGCACAAAATGTGCCAACTTTCATTGAGAAAACATACCAAAATTCTGCTTGCAAGGTGACCTAAGAAAATGACCAATTCGGATTAGGTGCAATTAGGACCTGAAAAATGACCAATTGGGCAGCAGTGAGTGTTTAGGCCATAAATCACTCAAAACAGGTCCAATTGACCTGAAATTTTAACCATGAATAGTTAAGACCCATACCTATAAGTCTTATGAAGACACCAAAGCCCAGAAATGACCATAAGCAAGTCAAACAACTTGCACAAGTTCGGGTCCAAAAACTGGCCGAACCAAAGTTGACCAAATTGACGAAAAAAATGACCTAATTTGATGCCATTTGACCAGCAATAGTGTAATGACCATAACTTGGTCTACTTAACTCGGATTGACCTAAAATTTTGCACCGCGGTCCATAAGACCTAGATCTACAAGTTTGTAGTTTCGACCGAGACCCGAAAACTGAGGGAACTAGATCGTCCGGCTAGGTCAAACTAGTGTCCCGGAATCCAGCAATTTGCATTAAAATGCACTAAACAAGGAAATGACTTTGGTAAAACGTACCAAACCTAAAACCCTATCGAATGTGACATATTAACGACATTAAAACCTAATTTACCTAAAACGCAATGAGGGTCGGTATATTAGGTGATTAAGTGAATAATTGAGTTCAGTGCATTATTTACCAAACACCATCAATAGAGACAGTTTAATTTAGCACTGAAACACTTCAAATTGTGTTTCTCAGTTAACAAGGACTCAGCAAAAGAGAAGGAAACACTGAGTCCATACCAGGGGGACAGTCATCAGAGGTTTGTGCACAACAACTGTTTCTTTTGAATTATTTTCAATTGAAATAAATATTGACTATTTGTATATCATTGTTTTAAATTGTGAAAATGTGTTTGATGGACACTTATTGATTGAAAAATATTGTGAATGGTTTGAAACTGTGAAAAATTGTTTGAATGACATTGATGGATACTTATTGATTGAAAAGCATTGGAAATGGTTTGAAACCACAGCTATCATGTATATTGATTGTATTCCTCATTAGCTTGTCTAGTGGGACGAATTGAATTCTCTCTCTGGCTGAAGTGTTGAGGTGTGTGCCTGTTGAGGACGAATTGGATGAGTACTCATATTTTTGCTAGCTAGCTATGTTATTCCTCATTAGTCATCGACTTTTGGGACGAATTGAATACCTCATTAGCCATTGGCTATTGGGACGAATTGAACTATGGATCATGATTAAGCTGTGTGTGATTTATTGATGTGTATTATGAGATTTTGAAATGGATTTAAACCCTCATTGACATATGCTGTCTTTTGAATTCAAACATGATCTGACTTATGGAAAATTATTGTGATATTGACAAATGGAGTTTAAATTCTTGTTGACATTTATTGTCTTGAATTTAACTATGGTTTTAAGTATCTACTATTTACATGACTTATGAATTGTGATTTAAATTGTATTTGGTTAATATTGTGCACCACTGAGACATTGTCTCAGCGATAGCTTTTATTGTCCGCAGTAGAGAGACAGGCAGACTAGGCTGCTAGTACATCTAGCGAGGGATTACCGGGTATAATGAGTATACCAATATTTTGCATTTTGTACTGTAATGTATGACACTGTATGTACATTTTGTTTTTGGTTTTGAGCAGTTGTAAATTCAAATTGTACCTTGAAGTTGTAAAATAATTATGAGCTGTTTTGACTAGTAAAAGCTGTATTATATTTCCTGTATCTCAATCTTTGAAAAATCACTGTGAATCTGAATTGATAAATATGTTGTGTTGAGAAAATGTTGGAGTTGAGATTTGGAAATATATTGAAGTGTGCTTTTTACAGGTTTTCTGAAGAACTGTTTTGTCCAAAATACAGATGGCACTCTGCCAAAATTTTTACAGAAATTCCAAATAAACCAAATGAGTTAGTTATTTCACTCAGTTCACCAAAGTTTTTAACACCTGTAAATAGCGCTCACCACTGTAAAAGAAGTAAGAAAAGTTTTTAAAATCCCTTGTAGTATATTTAATGGGTTATCAGTAGACGGAGTTGGTAATTCATTAGGTATACTACGGGATCATGTTATGCCTTACAGAGGGGTAGGGTGTGACAATTTTTGGCCGACTTGTCCAGTTGAGTAAATAATTAATATGACATAAAATATGAAGAAACATTGCTAGAAATTAAATTGAAAATGAGTAGTGGAGGAAAGAAAAGAAAAATGCAACATATGCAATTTATAACATCATTGTGATGTCATTTAAAATTACCAACCAATCACCATTAAGCAACTATTTGACTAACAAATAAAAGAGGTTAAAAGAAGACCAAAATAACAAAAAAATGCAGTAGCAATCCCTCCTTTTCCATTGCAGCCGAAATCCCTTCACCATGCTCCTCCATTTTTGGTTCTTGAAAGCTTCAAATTTCCATGCTTCCTCACCCTAAAACCCATAAGTCCCTTCATCAAAAATTAATCCCACACCTAGACAAAGCTTTTGGCAGCCAAGAAAAGGAAGAAAAGTGAAGTTTTGAGTTGGGAAAAATCTGCCCTATTCAAGGTTAGTGCACATATATACTTAAATCTCCTTTATTCCATGTTAAAGCCTTAAAGTGAGCAAGAATTTGTCACTTAAATGAATGAAATTTATGTTTATGCTTGCCTTGAATTTTGGCAGCCCTAAGGAAGGAACAATAATGGAGTGTTTTGATGGTTTTAATGGACTTAGAATGAATTGGAGATTATGTTTAAGTTATATACCTACATAGATAATGAATTAGTGTGTTTAACCAAGGTGTATGGGTAATTTGGAATGGAAACTAGGGTTTTGAGGGTGAAAATGTGGACTTGGCTTATGAAATTGTTAAAGGACATTCTAATGGTCAATTAGTGACCATTTGAGGAAATTTAACCATAATTTGGACTGAAAAATAGCTTGGCAAAGAGAGTGACTATGCTGCCTAAGGACAGTAGTAAAGGTGACTAAAATTTCAGTCCAATTACACAGCCATAACTTTGGCTGTGTTAGCCCAATTGGTGTTTGGCCAATTGGACATGAAACTAGGCTTATAATGGCACATTTTTGCTGAAGAAACCATGCCCAAAAGACCAAAGCAAGAGGACCAAAACTTGGCCCCAATCCGGATACCCTGCAACTGATTCTGCAGAATTGACCAAATGAACAGTGTTCATTTGGCCATAACTCACTGTAGATTTGGTCAATTGACCTGAAATTTTTACAGCAAAAAGCTAAGACATAGACAAACAACTTTCATGAAGGAACCTACCCCAAATTATGGCCAGAACCAATTCAAACATGCACTCACAGTCACTGTTCATGTTACTGTAGATATGGTAATTTCTGCAAAGTGGTAATCCGGCCAGCTGTGGTTTTTGGACCATATCTGGAGCTAAAAAACTCCAAATGGAGTGATTCAAAAAAGGAAATTCAACTAGACAAAATGAGGAACAACTTTTATGTTTGCCATTTCTTCAAATTCCCACTGTAACAGGGCCCAATGGAACAGTAAATTTGGGTCTCCAAAACTGAAAATTCTGCCCTCCTAGATTTAAGTTGAGAAATGGAAATGGCAATCAATTCCAACAAGTTTTAAATACAAAATGTGGTATGTTTGGGGCGTTAAAACTAATACACATATTTTCTATCCAAAAGTCAACATTTTTGTTGACCAATGAGGTGAATAGTGACCCCAAAACTTGAAATGCACAAATTGAAGAATTTAAAAGTTTCAAATGCCCTAGTATACCTAACATGGAGAGAGATGTTATATATACACAGATCATAAAAGTTTGAAATACTTGGGCACACAGAAGGAGTTAAATTTGAGGCAAAGGAGATGGTTAGAGCTAATAAAAGATTATGATTGCTTGATAGACTATCAGCCTGGAAAGGAAAATGTTGTAGCTGATGCTTTAAGTCGCAAGACTATGGCTAGTTTGAGGGTTTCTCCTTTGTCCATGGTGCATGAATTAAGGGCATTGCATGCTAATTTGGAGATTAATGAAGTTGGGCAGATGGTAGCTACTTGGCAAGTGAAGCCAATGCTGGCAGAACAAATTAAAGCAGTTGCACAGAAGGATGATAACTATGTGAAGTTGATGGAAGAGGCTCGGGATGGCAAGAAAACAGAATTATCAGTAAATGATGAGGGCTTGTTGTTATATAAGGGTAGAATGTGCATTACTAAGAATGTTGAATTGAGGCAGACCATTTTAAGGGAGCACATGATTCACCTTTTGCAATGCACCCTGGTGGAACCAAATTGTACAGAAGTGTGAAAGAGCACTATTAGTGGAGAAGAAAGGAGAAAGACATTGTAGAATATGTTGACAAATGTCACACCCTACCCCTCTGTAAGGTATAACATGATCCCGTAGTATACCTAATGAATTACCAACTCCGTCTACTGATAACCCATTAAATACACTACAAGAGATTTTCAAAACTTTTCTTACTTCTTTTACAGTGGTGAGCACTATTTACAGGTGTTAAAAACTTTTGTGAACTGAAGTGATAAAACTAACACATTTGACTTATTTGGAGTTTCTGTAAAAATTTTGGCAGAGTGCCATCTGTATTTTGGATAAAACAGTTCTTCAGAAAACCTGTAAAAAACACTTCAATATATATTTGCAAATCTCAACTCCAACATATTTCTCAACACAACATTTTTCTCAACTCAAATCCGCAATGATTTTTCAAAGACTGAGATACAAGAAATATAATACAAAACTATTCAAGTAAATGAAATCTCAAATTTACATTTACAATAATTTACATTTAATTACATACCAAAATATTTTACAAGAGTTTCTATACAACTGCTCAAATAATTTACATACATATTATTACATGCATACATCAAAACCTATGTACATGGGTATACCTATGATATACCCGAGTGATATGAATATATCTTCAAGGAAATTTACTTATCGCTCTATGCTCTTCTTACTTATGATAAGATACAAAGCTATCATTGAGTGGTGAACTCGATGGTGCACAACTATAATTTAAAACATAGTACAATATACATTGACAAAATTTACAATAAATAATTTGGGAATCAATACTCATCAAATTCCAAAACTCAAAATATTCATTGCCAATAATGTAAATCATTTGTATAAATGACATTGATCACAAAATTCAATTTATCAAATCATGACTAACCATTTAAATAATTCTAACGAAATCAATTATACATAAACCATAATGGAAATCAAAATTCCTTACCATTCAAAAGCCATTCTGTATCTCAAAAATCATTATGTATTTCAAAAATCATACTGTATCTCAAAAATCATACTGTATCTCAAAACTCATTCTTTATCTCAAAAATCATTCTTTATCTCAAAAATCATTCTTTATCTCAAAAATCATTCTTTATCTCACTAACCACGCAAGACTAATCCGAAAGGGCCATATTCGATGTGATTCTAACTCCCTATGGTCGGGGAGGTCGAATCAGATTCTAACTCCCTATGGTCGGGGAGGTCGAATCATCGTGCATGCACCATCACAATAATGAATCTTCCGCAAGGGCCATAACGATAAAATAAACTTAGATCTAACCTCAAATCAGAGGAAAATCTAAGCCTGTGCACGTACCATGGTAATCAAAACACAACTAACTCCATTGTCTTCTCAACAAATGAGAGAGACGGGTAATAACCTAGTCAAGCATCTATAGTGAGATATAAAACAATATCACAATCCTTTTAGTGAGCATAAATCACAATATAATTCGATTCAAAGTCAATTCCAATATCCAATAATTTTTATACTCATCACAATTCAAATCATAAATTTGCATTTTCCATGAAAATTACCATCGCAATTCAAAACATGTTCTATCACAATTTTCCAAAACATAATTTATTCAATCCATAACAATGCTTAATACTTGTGGAAATACCATTTCACAAAGCTAAATTCATACATATTATAACAATTTTCAATAATCATTGAATTAAATCCAATGCTTGTTAAACATAATACATAAGAAAAATATGTCATTTAATCATATGAAATATTCAAAACAAAATCAGTTAAAAACTAGTTGTGCACAAACACAATTTAAAACAATAACATACAATTAATCATATGAAATATTATTCAGAGTAAAATCAGTTGAAAACTAGTTGTGCACAAACTTCTGATAATTGTCTCCTGGTCTGGACTCAGTGTTTCCTTCCCTTTTCTTGAGTCTTTGGTAACTGAGAAACACAATTTGAAGTGTTTCAGTACTAAATTAAATTGTCTCTAACGATAATGTTCGATAAACAATTCATTGAATACCTTTATTTGCTTAATCACCTAATATACCGACCCTCGATGCGTTCTAGGTAAATTAGGTTTCAGTGTCATTAATATGTCACATTCGATAGGGTTTTAGGGTTGGTACGTTTTACGAAAGTCATTTCCTTGTTCAGTGCATTTTAATGCAACTTGCTGGATTCCGGGTTACTAGTTTGACCTAGCCGGACGACCTAGTTCCCTCGGTTTTCGGGTTTCGGTCAAAACTATAAACTTGTAGATCTATGTCTTATTGCAAGCGGGGAAAAATTTCAGGTCAATCCGAGTTAAGTAGACCAAGTTATGGTGGGTCAAATGGCATCAAATTAAGTCAATTTTAGGTCAATTTGGTCAACTTTGGTTCGGCCAGTTTTTGGACCCGAACTTGTGCAAGCTTTTTGACTTACTTCTGGTCATTTCTGGGTTTTGGTGTCTTCATAAGACTTGTAGGTATGGGTCTTAACTATTCATTGTTAAAATTTCAGGTCAATTGGACCTGTTTTGAGTGAGTTATGGCCTAAACACTCACTGCTGCCCAATTGGTCATTTTTCAGGTCCTAATTGCACCTAATCCCAATTGGTCATTTTCTTAGGTCACCTTGCAAGCAGAATTTTCGTATGTTTTCTCAATGAAAGTTGGCACATTTTGTGCCTAGTTCCACCTCCAATTGGTCTCATACCAATTGAGGTTACACATTTAAACTTATTGGCTAAAATGTACACTGCCCTTGGTTACTTTGCTTAACACACATCAATTACACACATTTACCTTGCAATATGTTTACTTCCCTACCAAATCTGTTTTGGTACATTACCACAACTATATATTACTTTACATTAACATCACTTTGGGCATATTACAATTATCCTCAACATACCAAATATAACTCTAATTCCCAAAGTTCAAATACCATTACACATACACATAACATTACTAGTTTTTACATACTCTTTACACAACAAGTTCATATACATATCCATCAATCCTTCTATGTCAATATTCTGCCAACACTTCCATGAATACATACATTTATTCAAGTGTCCCCAAGCTGCCGAAAATCTTCTTCAACACCAAATTGTCCTACAATTCATCAATTCCCATCCAAGTGCCAAAAATCACCATATAAATATGAAGTAATTTACTAGGATATTAAATCACCCTAACCAACATCATTTCTCATCAAATATATGCACAAATATTTCATCAAATACATAACTCCATGGCTGTCCAAAATGGACATCTCAATAACTCTTCAAACTTGAAAATTTTCTTCACAAATCCAATACCCATAACATGTATACAAAGTTTAACAAAGCAATCTTCAAAAATACAAACTTACCTTATGATTGGAACTTGCCAAACCTTGATTAAACTTCTTGATTTTGGTATCAAACTCTTCCTTGTGATGTGGGGACAAATTTTAATGAAGCTAGGTGTGGGAAAAGGAGGCTTTATCATGGGATTTTTAAGCCTTGAAGGTGGGCGGCCATGGGAGCTTTTTTGGAGAATTTCATTCACGGCAATGGAGGTTTAAATGAGGAAGATGATGTTTGAGTGAGAGTAATCTGCCCACTTATAATTATATTTAATCCATTTTAAAATCCCTTAGTGGTCCACTAAGTATTAGGATAATGTTTGTTTAATGAAACTTTTACTTATTCCACATTAAACCCATAAATTTTTGCTATTTACTTTAGGTACCCTCAATTTAATTTTTCATTTTATTTTCTAAGTGTAATATTATTTATTTTTAGTGGACATTTAGGTCAAAAGACAATTCGGGATGTCAAATGACCATAATGCCCCTGTTCGGGTTGCATTCCCGATTTTTCGGTAACACCGGGTTTTGTCTGTTTTTTTCTCACTTTTCTTTGTACTAATTATTTAATTTTTCTTTGATCTTTCTAATGATATTTATTCTTCAATAAGGGTCTATTTAAGTCCTAAAAATGTTTTCCGTGGTTCCCATGATCCGTGGCTAGTCAACGGTCCACGCCGTGACTTCCTAAGATCACCCATCGCTAGGATTCCCGGCTCGCTTAACTTGGCTACATTTCTTTGCTATTATTTTTCCTTTGTTTTTCTTGTATTTTCTTTTCTTGTATTTCATTATTTTATGTCTCCCCAATCATATTGAAGTGTAGTTCTAGGCATCCTAGCTGTCCGGACAACACTAGTCACCGGAGCAGCAGAACGCACTACCGAACTTAGGGGTGTTACAATTCTCCCCCCTTAAATAAATTTTGTCTCGAAATTTTACCTGACATTAGTCTCTGAACAGCTGTGGGTGCTGTCTCCTCATATCCTCTTCACGTTCCCAAGTTGCTTCCTGGCCTGAATGATGGTTCCACAGCACTTTAACCAGGTGTATCTGTTTGTTCCTCAGCTGCTTCACCTCATAAGCCAGAATTTCTATGGGTTCTTCCTCATATGAGAGGTCTGGATTTACCTCAATCTCTTCAACTGATAGTACATGAGATGGGTCTGATCTGTACCTCCTTAACATGGACACATGGAAGACATTGTGTATCCTTGCTAACTCTGGAGGTAATGCCAACCGATATGCCAAAGGACCCACTCTTTCCAGAACTTCATATGGTCCGATGAAACGAGGACTCAGTTTCCCCTTTCTGCCAAATCTCATAATCCTCTTCCAAGGAGAAACTTTGAGGAATACTTTATCACCCACTGCATATTCAGTATCTCTTCTCTTCAGATCAACATAGGACTTCTGACGGTCTGATGCAGCCTTAAGTCTATCTCTGATTAATCTGATCTTTTCCTCTATCTGCTGAACAATTTCTGGCCCAATCATCTTCCTTTCACCTACTTCATCCCAACATAAAGGAGTTCTGCACTTTCTGCCATACAAAGCTTCATATGGAGGCATCCCAATGCTTGATTGGTAGTTGTTGTTATAAGCAAACTCAATCAAAGGCAAGTGTGTATCCCAACTACCTTCAAATTCAATCACACAAGCCCGTAGCATATCCTCCAGTATCTGAATAACTCTTTCAGGTTGGCCATCTGTCTGTGGGTGGAATGCTGTGCTGAAGTTCAATCTAGTTCTTAGGGCTCTCTGAAGACTACCCAAGAATCTAGAAGTGAACCTAGGATCTCTATTAGATACAATCGATACTGGCATTCCATGCAATTTTACAATTTCATATATGTACAATCTGGCCAATCTTTCCAGGCTATAGTCCATCCAGACTGGCAAAGAGTGATTAGACTTGGTTAGTCTGTCAACTATAACCCATACTGCATCATGACTATTCTGTGTCCTCGGAAATCTCATCACAAAATCCATAGTTATCCGTTCTTTTACTATGTTTCATAGGGTGCTATTTGTATGCTAGCTCGACACTTATTATTATATACAAATTCTGTTAGTGGGATGTATCTGTCCCATCTCCCCTCGGATTCAAGGACAGAAGTTCTCAGTATATTCTCGAGGGTTTATTCCATTTTACAGGTTATTATTATCATTTCATTTCATTATTTATAGAAACTCAATGAGTTTCAAAATTTACCTGAATCACTTGTTTCGACTGTCCATCCATCTGAGGATGATAAGTCATACTGATATCTCTAAGCTTATAGCAATTACTATGGTATAGGTCATTCACATTAATGTAACCGAGTCACTGACTCTAGCAACCTTACAAGTGTAGTCGTTTGATAGGCTAGTTCTGAAGTTTTAAATTTTTGACTAAAATTTTCACATTTATTTCTAGTAATAGTACTCTATTCGGGTATAACTGTATCAATTTATAGATTACTTACAAATATTCTTAATTTATTGTACCACGAGGAAGCACGTAGCTCTACACAATAATCCTGTGTCGGTACTATAATCTGCAGCTTACAATACAAACATTGAGAACATTATATAGTCACTACGTTATAACCTCATGGGCTAGGTTTTCTAACATCTTATCCTTCTCGAATCCACTAATATCCCAAACCGATTATGATTTCAATTTCCTTTGACAATTACTAACAGTAACATCTTTGCCCTCATCTAGAGTAATTCTATTACTGTAACTTACTTTTAGGTCCTCTTGCCTTACATTAAGTAGGCTCGCCAATTAGCTTTATAATTTATGGTATGTTAGGAAATAATTTTAGCTAACAATTCTTCCAAAATTAATGTCAATCATACCTGTTATTATAGTTATTATCCTAAAGGACTAGTCACTAATACATCAAAATTCATTCCCATGTAAAGGAATAACAACAGAACATATAGTTCTGACACTAACACACAACTAAGTAGTGCTGGGATCAACTAATAACTAATTGTTTCTTTCAAAAATTAAGAACTTACCAGCAGCTACATCTGAAGTTTCTGCTCTTTCTCCTTGGCGCATAGTGGACGCTCTGACTAGTGCGCTACTATATTCGGGTTGATTCACTGTGTTATAGTGGTGAGGAGTACCAACTCTATTTCTATCTTGACTCTGACTGATGGTCTGTGAAATCCGGAGAGCAGATCGAGGTGGTTTAGTACAATCTTTAGCAAGGTGTCCAAGTTTTCCACAATTGTAGCAGGCTCCAGAGGCCTTATAGCATATCCCACCATGATATCTTCTACAAGTTTCACATTGGCGGGAAGGGTAAGAACTTCTAGTTGTTCGACGACTGGACCTTGGTGGTCTCTGTCTTAATGATCCACCTCTATCGTATCCCTGGGCTCGGGGTTCCTCAAATTCTTTTCTCTTTCTCAAATTACTGTTCGAGCTCTGACCCATAGGTTTCTCCCTCTTCTCTATTTCACACTGCCCTTGTGGGGGTTGGGTCTGTACTTGGGCTTGGGCTGACAAATTATCAGCCATTTGTTGGAAGAAAGTGGCCATTTGCTGGGCCATTTGTGCAGTAATTTGTACCGGTAAAACTGGTACAGTTGGGCCTTCGACAATTTGTGGAGCTGGGGCCTCAACTTGTACTTCTGCCATCACAGACTGTTCTATTGTCTCATTCTTCACTTCCATTCTTTTCACAGAATTTTCTATTCCTGTACAACCAACATAAGGAGATTCCTCTCCATTAGTTCATATTTATGATGTAAATGTACTATATGTATCAAACATTTGAGCAGTTGTAGTTACCGACAAAAAGATTTCAAATTCACAGTTCGAAATTCACTTTAAAACCATTGCTTTGATACCACTAAAACATGTCACACCCTACCCTTCTGTAAGGTATAACATGATCCCGTAGTATACCTAATGAATTACCAACTCCGTCTACTGATAACCCATTAAATACACTACAAGGGATTTTCAAAACTTTTCTTACTTCTTTTACAGTGGTGAGCACTATTTACAGGTGTTAAAAACTTTTGTGAACTGAAGTGATAGAACTAACACATTTGACTTATTTGGAGTTTCTGTAAAAATTTTGGCAGAGTGCCATCTGTATTTTGGATAAAACAGTTCTTCAGAAAACCTGTAAAAAGCACTTCAATATATATTTGCAAATCTCAACTCCAACATATTTCTCAACACAACATTTTTCTCAACTCAAATCCGCAATGATTTTTCAAAGACTGAGATACAAGAAATATAATACAAAACTATTAAAGTAAATGAAATCTCAAATTTACATTTACAATAATTTACATTTAATTACATACCAAAATATTTTACAAGAGTTTCTATATAACTGCTCAAATAATTTACATACATATTATTACATGCATACATCAAAACCTATGTACATGGGTATACCTATGATATACCCGAGTCGATCTGAATATATCTTCAAGGAAATTTACTTATCATCTATGCTCTTCTTACCTGCGACAGCATACAAAGCTATCGCTGAGTGGTGAACTCAGTGGTGCACAACTATAATTTAAAACATAGTACAATATACATTGACAAAATTTACAGTAAATAATTTGGGAATCTAAATACTCATCAAATTCCAAAACTCAAAATATTCATTGCCAATAATGTAAATCATTTGTATAAATGACATTGATCACAAAATTCAATTTATCAAATCATGACTAACCATTTAAATAATTCTAACGAAATCAATTATACATAAACCATAATGGAAATCAAAATTCCTTACCATTCAAAAGCCATTCTGTATCTCAAAAATCATTATGTATTTCAAAAATCATAATCAGATCTCAAAAATCATATCAGATCTCAAAACTCATTCTTTATCTCAAAAATCATTCTTTATCTCAAAAATCATTCTTTATCTCAAAAATCATTCTTTATCTCACTAACCATGCAAGACTAATCCGAAAGGGCCATATTCGATGTGATTCTAACTCCCTATGGTCGGGGAGGTCGAATCAGATTCTAACTCCCTATGGTCGGGGAGGTCGAATCATCGTGCACAGTACCATCACAATAATGAATCTTCCGCAAGGGCCATAACGATAAAATAAACTTAGATCTAACCTCAAATCAGAGGAAAATCTAAGCCTGTGCACGTACCATGGTAATCAAAACACAACTAACTCCATTGTCTTCTCAACAAATGAGAGAGACGGGTAATAACCTAGTCAAGTATCTATAGTGAGATATAAAACAATATCACAATCCTTTTAGTGAGCATAAATCACAATATAATTCGATTCAAAGTCAATTCCAATATCCAATAATTTTTATACTCATCACAATTCAAATCATAAATTTGCATTTTCCATGAAAATTACCATCGCAATTCAAAGCATGTTCTATCACAATTTTCCAAAACATAATTTATTCAATCCATAACAATGCTTAATAATACTTGTGGAAATACCATTTCACAAAGCTAAATTCATACATACTATAACAATTTTCAATAATAATTGAATTAAATCCAATGCTTGTTAAACATAATACATAAGAAAAATATGTTATTTAATCATATGAAATATTCAAAACAAAATCAGTTAAAAACTAGTTGTGCACAAACACAATTTAAAACAATAACATACAATTAATCATATGAAATATTATTCAGAGTAAAATCAGTTGAAAACTAGTTGTGCACAAACCTCTGATAATTGTCTCCTGGTCTGGACTCAGTGTTTCCTTCCCTTTTCCTGAGTCTTTGGTAACTGAGAAACACAATTTGAAGTGTTTCAGTACTAAATTAAATTGTCTCTAACGATAATGTTAGATAAACAATTCATTGAATACCTTTATTTGCTTAATCACCTAATATACCGACCCTCGATGCGTTCTAGGTAAATTAGGTTTCAGTGTCATTAATATGTCACATTCGATAGGGTTTTAGGGTTGGTACGTTTTACCAAAGTCATTTCCTTGTTCAGTGCATTTTAATGCAACTTGCTGGATTCCGGGTTACTAGTTTGACCTAGCCGGACGACCTAGTTCCCTCGGTTTTCGGGTTTTGGTCAAAACTACAAACTTTTAGATCTATGTCTTATTGCACCCGGGGAAACGTTTCAGGTCAATCCGAGTTAAGTAGACCAAGTTATGGTGGGTCAAATGGCATCAAATTAAGTCAATTTTAGGTCAATTTGGTCAATTTTGGTTCGGCCAGTTTTTGGACCCGAACTTGTGCAAGCTTTTTGACTTGCTTCTGGTCATTTCTGGGTTTTGGTGTCTTCATAAGACTTGTAGGTATGGGTCTTACTATTCATGGTTAAAATTTCAGGTCAATTGGACTTGTTTTGGGTGAGTTATGGCCTAAACACTCACTGCTGCCCAATTGGTCATTTTTCAGGTCCTAATTGCACATAATCCGAATTGGTCATTTTCTTAGGTCACCTTGCAAGCAGAATTTTGGTATGTTTTCTCAATGAAAGTTGGCACATTTTGTGCCTAGTTCCACCTCCAATTGGTCTCATACCAATTGAGGTTACACATTTAAACTTATTGGCTAAAATTTACACTGCCCTTGGTTACTTTGCTTAACACACATCAATTACACACATTTACCTTGCAATATGTTTACTTCCCTACCAAATCTGTTTTGGTACATTACCACAACTATATATTACTTTACATTAACATCACTTTGGGCAGATTACAATTATGCTCAACATACCAAATATAACTCTAATTCCCAAAGTTCAAATACCATTACACATACACATAACATTACTAGTTTTTACATACTCTTTACACAACAAGTTCATATACATATCCATCAATCCTTCTATGTCAATATTCTGCCAACACTTCCATGAATACATACATTTATTCAAGTGTCCCCAAGCTACCGAAAATCTTCTTCAACACCAAATTGTCCTACAATTCATCAATTCCCTTCCAAGTGCCAAAAATCACCATATAAATATGAAGTAATTTACTAGGATATTAAATCACCCTAACCAACATCATTTCTCATCAAATATATGCACAAATATTTCATCAAATACATAACTCCATGGCTGTCCAAAATGGACATCTGAATAACTCTTCAAACTTGAAAATTTTCTTCACAAATCCAATACCCATAACATGTATACAAAGTTTAACAAAGCAATCTTCCAAAATACAAACTTACCTTATGATTGGAACTTGCCAAACCTTGATTAAACTTCTTGATTTTGGTATCAAACTCTTCCTTGTGATGTGGGGACAATTTTTAATGAAGCTAGGTGTGGGAAAAGGAGGCTTGATCATGGGATTTTTAAGCCTTGAAGGTGGGCGGCCATGGGAGCTTTTTTGGAGAATTTCATTCACGGCAATGGAGGTTTAAATGAGGAAGATGATGTTTGAGTGGGAGTAATCTGCCCACTTATGATTATATTTAATCCATTTTAAAATCCCTTACTGGTCCACTAAGTATTAGGATAATGTTTGTTTAATGAAACTTTTACTTATTCCACATTAAACCCATAAATTTTTGCTATTTACTTTAGGTACCCTCAATTTAATATTTCATTTTATTTTCTAAGTGTAATATTATTTATTTTTAATGGAAATTTAGGTCAAAAGACAATTCGGGATGTCAAATGACCATAATGCCCCTGTTCGGGTTGCATTCCCGATTTTTCGGTAACACCGGGTTTTGTCTGTTTTTCGATTTCTCACTTTTCTTTGTACTAATTATTTAATTTTTCTTTGATCTTTCTAATGATATTTATTCTTCAATAAGGGTCTATTTAAGTCCTAAAAATGTTTTCCAGGGTTCCCCGATCCGAGAGCTAGTCAACGGTCCACGCCGTGACTTCCCGGTGCGGTCACCCATCGCTAGGATTCCCGGCTCGCTTAACTTGGCTACATTTCTTTGCTATTATTTTTCCTTTGTTTTTCTTGTATTTTCTTTTCTTGTATTTCATTATTTTATGTCTCCCCAATCATATTGAAGTGTAGTTCTAGGCATCCTAGCTGTCCGGAGAACACTGGTCACCGGAGCAGCAGAACGCACTACCGAACTTAGGGGGGTTACACCAAATGCCTAACTTATCAGCAAGTAAAGGCAGAACACCAAGTGCCTGCTGGGTTGCTACAACCATTGCCAATTCTCGAGTGGAAATGGGAAAGAATCACTATGGATTTCATGACAGGACTTCCACATACACAAAAGAATCATGATGCAGTTTGGGTTATTGTTGATAGATTGACCAAGTCTGCACACTTTTTGCCAGTGAGAATGGATTACAACCTGGAAAGATTGGCCAAACTATACATTGACGAAGTGGTGAGGTTGCATGGAGTGCCAATGTCTATTGTGTCTAATAGAGATCCTAGGTTCACTTCTAGATTTTGGGGTAGTCTCCAAAAAGCCCTAGGGACTAGATTGAACTTCAGTACAGCATTCCATCCACAGACAGACGGCCAGTTTGAAAGGATCATTCAAATTTTGGAGGATATACTTTGGGCTTGTGTGATTGAGTTTAAAGGGAGTTGGGACACACACTTGCCTTTAATTGAATTTGCCTACAACAATAGTTATCAGTCAAGCATCGAAATGCCTCCATACGAAGCATTTTATGGCAGGAAGTATAGAACTCCCTTGTGTTGGGATGAAGTGGGTGAGAGGAAGTTGATTGGTTCAGAATTAGTGCAGCAGACAAAAGAAAAGGTTAAGCCCATTAGAGACAGACTCAAAGTTGCAACGGATAGACAGAAGTCCTACATTGACCTAAAGAGAAGAGATATTCGGTATAGTGTGGTTGACATGGTGTTCCTGAAAGTTTCCCCATGAAAGAGGATCATAAGGTTTGGTAGAAAGGGGAAACTAAGTCCCCGCTTCATTGGGCCGTATGAGGTTCTGGAAAGAGTGGGTCCATTAGCATATAGACTTGCATTGCCTCCGGAGTTGGAAAAGATTCACAATGTCTTCCATGTCTCCATGTTGAGGAGGTACAGATCATACCCCTCTCACATTTTGCCAATAGAGGATATTGAGGTGAATCCAGACCTGACATATGATGAAGAGCCCATAAAGATCTTGGCACATGAGGTAAAGCAGCTGGGGAACAAATAGATACCTCTAGTCAAAGTGTTGTGGAACCATCATTCAGGCTAGGAGGCTACATGGGAGCGTGAGGAGGACATAAGGAGACAGCACCCACAGCTATTTAGAGACTGAGACCAGGTAAATTTCGAGGACGAAATTTATTTTTAAGGAGGGGAGAATTGTAACACCCCGAACCTCCGAGTTATGAATAGTACCATTTTTGGTCTGTGACTAATACTATTCAAAGACACTTTGAGGACCAAAAATAAATAGAAAATTAATTGAGATAGACACAATAAAAATTCTAGTGAACAAAAAAGCTAAGGACTCGTCGTGTATTATAAAAAGAAGGATTATGACCCGATGAGGGGCATTTTGATCAATTCATCTCAAGAGTTAACTTTTGACCAAAATATCAATTAAATTAAATGAAATTAATGAATTGAATTATGGGGTAAAAATTTCAAGTAAAAATATGTAAGGGAAAATTTAAGAAATGAAAACTTAAACTTTCATTTCTATTATGACAAAATTAAAATGAAAGACTTATGGACTTTTGATAGTTAAATTTAATTATTTAATTAAAAGGAAAAATTAAGTGTAAATGTAAAAAAAAAAGGAATAAAAATTTAAGTTTAATTATCCTTATGGCACAATTAAAATTTATAATTTTAATAAGCTAATTTTGGGGATATATATATATATATATATATATATATATATATATATATATATATATATATATATATAAGAAGACAAATGTCTTCTTCATTTCTTTTTTTTCATAAGATACCACCACCCTCTCCTCTCTCTTCCTCTCTCTCTCTTTTTCCCTTTTTCTTCCACTTCTTCCCCTCATTGATTTCCCCTCCCAAGTTTTAATTCCCTTAAATTCCCTTCATAAATTCTATAGCCCACTAAAAGAAAACATCAAAGAGATCTTTGATTGAGAGATTAAAAGCAAGGAGAACAAGAATTAGAAGAAAAGTGAAGTTGGAAAGAAATTAACAAGAGGTAAGTTTCTTTTCATGTTAGATTAGTTGTATAAACTTGGAATGAAGTTAATTTATGATAAAATTTCATAAGAAAATGAAAGAAAACATGCATGGAACCTAAACTAGGGTTTTGGCCAAATGAGAGAAAAATTAGGGTTTGATGTATTTTTAGTTAAATTGATGATAAATCTAAGTTAAAGTAAAGTAGTATGCATGATTGGAAGTAGTAAGATTTCATGGGATTGCATAAATTGAATTATGGAAGATTAGGGTTCATGGGGAAATTGGGTTTTGGTGCTAGAGAGTGAAGTTGGTGTGTGTAGTGTTAAATTATGATCATTTGAGGTTTATTTAGTTTGAATTGACATTGGGTTGATGAATGGAAGTAATGAAATGGTAGGATTACGGAAAATTACAAACTTTGGTATTTGAAAATTATGGAGTTTGTGCTAGGAAGTGCCATTGATGTGTCAATGCTAAATTAAAGTAATTTTGGGTGAATTAAATGTGAATTGAGGTTGGTTAATGGAAGTAATTGAAGAAATGAAAAATTAAACTTAGGGTTGAATTTTGCACACTGATATCAGTGTGTTTGGAAGCCCATAACTTAATCTACACAACTCTAATTATTATGAAACCAATTGGAAACGAAACTTAAGACATAGGGCTAGAATTTTCATGAAGATACCTTGCCCCGAAAATGACCTTAAGCTACTCAAAATGAGCTTTGAAATAGGAGACAAAATTCTGGAACCTGCAGAATTATGTACGTGAATAGTAAAGTTTAAACAGCCATAACTCTCTCTAGAAAACTCCGATTTAGGCAATTCTTAAACCGATGTAAACCTAAGATATAGTAGAACATTTCATATGAAGAATGTTAGGCCAAATTATGAACGTAACTCAAATCAAATTGCGGAACGAATTCAGGTCACTGAATCTGCTAGAATCTAGGCACCTAAAATTAACCAAATGAACAGTAAAATTTGCAAGGCTATAACTTTCTCTAGAAAACTCCGATTTAGGCGATTCTTAAACCGATGGAAACCTAAGATATAGTAGAACATTTCATATGAAGAACATTAGACTAAATTATGGACTTAACTTAATCAAATTTCTGAACGAATTTGGATTGATAAATCTGCCAGAACTAAATATGCAGCATGAACAGTGATGTAAACAGTAATTGTGTTTTAGGCATAACTTGAGCTACACAGCTCCGAATTAGGCGATTCAAAAAGGAAAATAAAGTTAAGACCTAAATGAACAATTTTCATGAAGAACACCTTATCAAATTATGATCGAAACTAGGTACAAATTGGGTTCAAATATTGGGGCACCAAGCTGTCCCAAAACCAAAATATTCTAAAATTTTCAAAGCTAACTTGGGATGCATTAGACATGTATGTAATGAGTTATTGGCAGCAATTGAGATTGGTATTGAGGTATTCTATTTGTGTATTTTCAGTAGAAAAAGAAGTTGGAACGGACAGGGAGAAGTAGGTAACAAGGAAGGAGAATTATTGAAGGTTTGTGCACAACTAACCTTTTTCTTTGTTTTAGCTTCGTAAATTGATTTGAATAAGTTTATTTGAATGAGTTTGATTTGAAATGAGTTTATTTTGAATGAGGCATGTTTTTCTCTTGTATTTGAGAAATTTGTGTATTGCCACCCCTTTTATGGGTTTTATGATGATTTGAATATGTTATTATTTTGCAAACGTGATTATTGATTTAGAAACTCTTGAAAGTTGTTTTGAAACCACAGTTAGCATGACAGTCCCTTCGGAACTCCCAAGTAGTAACGGCTACTTGGGGTTTTATTGTAACATCCTCACTTTAGCTAGTCCGTACAGTCTACTGTTCCGGTGATTGGTGTCGGTCCGGACAGCTAGAATGTATGGAAAAATATTTAAACTAAAGTGAGGGACTATAATTAACTCAAATATTAATAAGAAAAATTTAGCAAAAATTTTAGAAATAAAATACAGCCAAGTTAAATGAGCCGGTGTCCTAGCGATGGGTAACCTAGTGAGAAGTTGCGGTTCTCACAACTAGGAGCCCTAGACTCGAGGGAAAAATTATAAAATAATTTTTGGGACTCCAGAGAAGGGTTATTGAGGTTCTTATGGCATTAGAATGCCAAGAAAATACTTAGAAAAATTTTTCAATCGGTATAGACAATTTTGGCCCGTTAAGCCAAACGGAGGGCATTTTGGTCATTTTGCCTTCAGAGGTGATTTTTAGCCGACTTGTCCAGTTAAGTAAATAATTATTATGACATAAAATGTGAATAAATATTACTAAAAGTTGAATTGAAAATGAGTAGAAAAGAAAAGAAAAAAAATTGAATTAAATGGGAATTTATGACATCACATGATGTCATTAGTGTGCCTTCACCCACTCAAGTGTTGACACGTGGCATAAATATGTTTAAAAAGACAAAATGGGCTGAAAAATGAGAGAAAGAAATCAGATTTCCATTTCCTCTTCTTCCTTGCCGTAAACCAATTTTCCCTAACCTCCATGGACAAGCTTTTTCAAGCTTGATTTTCCCTAGCTTCCACACCATAAAAGCCCTAGTTGTCTTCACAAAAAATTCACCCCACACCTTGAGGAAGCTTTGGGCAGCAAAATCTTGAAGAAAAATTAAAGTTTTGGTTGGCTTGGATTTGAGCTAAAAGAGGTTAGTGACCAAAACCTTAAATTTAAATTCAATTCCATGTTTAAGCATTATATTGGTGATTAAATGACAAAGAAACTTGATGAAAGACATTGGTATGCCATCCCTTATTTTTGGCAGCCATGGTTAGGGTTTGATGGTGTTGAGTTTAAAGAAGTTAAAAGGGTATTGGGGCTGCCCACAATGTGTATTTGCTAAGTAGATTGAAGAAATAAAGTGAAAATGCAAGTTTGATAATGTTGAGTTAGGGTTTGGAGGGGGGAAAATGAGACCTGATCTTGTGATGATAGAAGTAGGTTTTAATGGTCAATTAGTGACCATTTGGTTTGGTTTGAACCAGAAATGAAGTGAATTGGGTTGTGGGATTTGAGGTTGGAGTGGCTGCCTTGGGTGACCTGCAGGTGTGGCTGTGAGTCCAGCCTGTTTGGACAGCCATAACTTGAATTGTAGAGGTTCAATTGGTGTTTGGCTAATTGGACATAAAACTAGACACATAATGGCACAACTTTGATGAAGAAACCATGCCCAGAAAACCAAACCAACTTGACCAAAAGCTTGCCCTAATTCGGGTGACCTGCACTCTGCCTGGGCAAAATGACCAAATGAACAGTGTTTGGTCATTTGGCCATAACTCAATGTAGAAAGGTCTAATTGACCTGAAATGTTACCAAAAACAAGGTGACATATAGACCAACAACTTTCATGAAGAAACCTGACCCAAATTATGATCATAACCTAGTCAAATTGCCAACCAAACTTGAGACACCAAATCTGGCAGAATCAGTTTTGCCCAGAATTTTGGAATTTGCCCAATCCGGCCAGTTATGGTGTTTAGGCCATAACTGGAGATACAAAACTCTAAATGGAGTGATTCAAAAAAATAAATTCATCTAGATAAAATAAGGAACAACTTTCATGTTGATCACTTTTCCAAAATACCACTGCAAAGGTGACTAATGGAACAGTAAAGTTAAAGCATGAAAACTGAAAATTTTGTCTAATTATCATTAAGCTTAGAGATGGTGTTGGCAACCAATACCAACAAGTTTAAAATGTAAAATGTGGTATGTTGATGATATTTAACCTAATTTACCTATTGTCAATGTAAAAGTCAACATTTTGGTTGACTAATGAAATAAATAGTAATCATTAAAATTTCAATTTCAAAGAATTACACAAATTAAAAGTGTTAAATGCCCTAGTAGTCCTAATGTGATTGGTTTGAATAGGTTGGCATGCCAATAGGGTTCTGTTAGCAGTACTGCATATGGCTTCATGCCGTTCTATATTTCATGGCATACCATGCCATTCTGTAACATAATAGCCTTTTGCTATGATAGTGAGTTGTTATACTTGGGTTTCACCCCCGATAATTATTACAGCTTATTAGCTGTTCTGTTGCACACCGGGAGACACAATGTGACCGATGGTGTGATGGTCCGAGGTACTTAGTACCCTGTGCCAATTTACCCGTTTATCCAGTCCAGTCAACTAGTATAGGTTACTCGGGCAGTGTTAATAAATCTTACTCAACTTTAATCGAATAATATTGCAATAAATATTTGAAATTTAGTCCACCCAAAAATGTAAACCTACATTCTGCATATTTTATTATATTTTATTTTATTCTATTTTATATTGTCACCACTAAGCAGAATTGCTTAGCGCGTCGCTTTTGCCACGCGTAGGTACTGGAGATTTAGCTGGGGAGTCCAGCAGACCGCATACTGGGTGAGCCATCATATTTGCACTCAGAGTTCAGAGTCACCTCGCATTGCAGTGCATTTGGTAGGACATTAGGCCATCTGGGATATTTTGATATTTTGTTATTTTGTATTTTGTAAACTTTTGTTATGTACATTATAAACTCATGTACTTATATTTTTGTAATTATCTATGAACCGTGTTCGTAATTAAATATGAGTATTTCTCATTGAACTTGGTGAATATGAGTTGAATGTAAATTTTGGAATCGAATTGATTTGAGAAATGATTGAGATTGAGATTGTAATTATATTGGGAGTGTTTTTAAACAGTGCGTAAGAACCGTTTTCCAAAATATAAGCACTCTGCCGGATTTTCTATAAAATTTGCGGTAAATATAGATTTTTTTCAAAAATTGTAAATAAATAAATAAAAAGGGATAAATTGAAATTAAAACATGAATTGATGTTCCGACACACTGAGTGGCATAACTTGCTCGGCTACACTGTAGACGGGTAAGGGGTGTCACATTTAGTGGTATCAGAGCATCGGTTTAGGCGTTTCTGGGCCTAGATAGAGTACATACCATTGCATTGCATTTGTAAATGTTGAGGTGACACTGATGCAGTCTGTTTGTCTTCTTATTTTGAATAGGACATGGATCCTGCTTCGCAAAGAGCAGTTGATGAAGAGGTGGAGAGTCATGCTCCACCAAGGGCCGAGTCCAAAGGCGGGAGAATCTGCTCCACCAAGAATGAGGCACTGCTCAACCTCGCTTGCGCTATTTCAACAAATGACCGAATTCTATCGACAAATGATGGGGCAATTCCACCACCACCACACACCACAACCTCCACCAAATTACGAAGTCCCATTTGGAGAAATTGCGAAAACATGGGGTCAGACTTCTTCGAAAAAGGGAGGATGATCCCATGATCGCAGAAAATTGGTTGGACAGAACCATCGAGTATCAAAGCAGTTAAACCGCACCCGAGCGTAACACATGGGTGCTGTGTCCCTACTTCAGGATGACGCATATCAGTGGTGGGACACAGTAACCAGTGAGGTGCAACCTGAACGGATCACTTGGGAATTCTTCCTTACAGAGTTCAGGAAGAAATATATTAGCAAAGTATATTTAGAAGAGCGAAGAAGGGAATTCATCAGTTTGAGACAAAGACAGTTGTCAGTGGCTGAGTATGAGCATGAGTTTGTCAGACTAAGCCGGTATGGGAGGGAGATAGTCCCTACCGAGGCGGAGAGTTGCCGACGGTTTGAGGAAGGGCTCAATGACAACATCAAAGTTATGATCACAGCACTAGAGATTACGGATTTTGCTAAACTGGTAGATGCAGCATCGAAAGTGGAAAGGGTCAGAATCAATGAACGAAATAGAAGGGAAAGACAGCAGAAGAGGGGTCCGGGTCAGTCCAGTGCATTTTCTGCTCCCAGTAAGAAGAGTAAGGGTCCTCCCGCCGAGTTCAGACCACCACAGTGGTCGTGGTCTCGAGGGCCTGCATCGTAGTTCACACCGAGGAGAGGCCATCCCACACAATCAATGGGCAGCTCTACAGGGACGGTGTTTAGGGGACCAGCCGCATCTTACTCGCTCGATCATCGGAAGTGGCATAAGGGGAATGTTGGCGAGTGATCGTGCATGCTTACGGTGTGGATCAACAGAACATCGATCAAGAATTGTCCGAAGAGGACTACTACTGATTGCTCTAACACAACCGATAGACTGCTCCGCACCACAAAGAGGTAGGAAGCCAGTAAACTCGAGATACCGGTCCATCACTGAGGCCTGCATTCGAGTCAACTGGGAGGCCAGACACTAGAATGCCAGCTAGGGCTTATGCCATCAGAGCTCAGGAGGAGCAAGATGCCCCGAATGTCATCAGGGGTATGTTTTCCCTCTACAATACTTCTGTACATGCATTGGTGGATCCAGATCCACTCATTCCTACATTTGCATCAAACTACCCATAGAGAGGAGTTTTAGTAGAGGAGAGTGATCAAGACATTCGGTCACAAATCCACTAGGCCACGAGGTGGTAGTGAATAAGGTGCATAAAGGTTGCCCGTTGAGGATTCAGGGGTATGAATTCTCGGCAGACCTAATTGAATTGCCCTTCCACGAGTTTGATGTGATTTTGGGTATGGACTGGTTGTCACGTCATCAGGCAATAGTTGATTGCAAATTGAAGAGGATTTCTCTGAAAACTTCTGAGGGTAATGAGATCATTGTATTGGGTGAAAGGACGATTTCTGTCAATGTTATCTCAGCCACAGTTGCAAGAAGAATGATGAGAAAAGGCTGTGAAGCTTACCTAGCACACGTGGTTGATACAAGGCAAGCTGAGCCAAACTTGTGTAATATACCCACAGTAAGAGACTTCCCAGATGTGTTTCCTAAGGAGTTGCCTGGTTTACCACCAGAAAGGGAAGTCGAGTTTGCTATTGAGGTAATGCCGGGTACAGCACCCATTTCTATTGCTCCTTATAGGATGGCACCCATTTCTATTGCTCCTTATAGGATGGCACCCACTGAATTGAGGGAGTTGAAAACTCAGTTGCAAGAGTTGCTTGATAAGGGGTTCATACGCCCCAGTGTGTCACCGTGGGGAGCTCCGGTGCTATTTGTGAAGAAGAAGGATGGAACCTTGAGATTGTGTGTTGATTACCGGCAGTTGAATAAAGTAACTGTGAAGAATAAATATCCATTACCCAGAATCGACGATCTGTTTGATCAGTTGAAAGGAGCCGGTGTATTTTCAAAAATTGATCTCAGATCAGGATATCATCAGCTGAGGGTAAAGGATACAGATGTGTCAAAAACTGCATTCAGAACTCGGTATGGGCACTATGAATTTCTAGTGATGCCGTTTGGGTTAACAAATGCACCAGCAACATTTATGGTCCTTATGAACCGTATCTTCCATCCATACTTAGATCGGTTTGTAGTGGTCTTTATTGATGATATTCTGGTGTATTCCAAGACCAGGGAAGAACATGATGAACATTTGAAGATTGTTCTGCAAACCCTGCGAGAAAAGAAGCTGTATGCTAAGTTGTCCAAGTGTGATTTTTGGATGAGTGAGATCTCCTTTCTTGGACACATAGTGTCAGCTGAGGGGATTAGAGTAGATCCCAAAAAGATAGAAGCAGTGATGGAATGGAAGCCTCCTAGAAATACAACTGAGGTCAAAAGTTTCTTGGGGCTAGCTGGATACTACAGACGATTTGTGAAAGGGTTCTCTCTCATAGCTGCTCCAATGACCAAGTTGTTGCATAAGAATGTGAAATTTAGCTGGAACGACAAGTGCCAAGCCAGT
The DNA here is from genome assembly GCF_030052815.1 of Hevea brasiliensis. Lineage (NCBI taxonomy): Eukaryota > Viridiplantae > Streptophyta > Magnoliopsida > Malpighiales > Euphorbiaceae > Hevea > Hevea brasiliensis. The sequence goes on from NC_079498.1 coordinate 51,303,207, forward strand.
TTTGAGAGGTTGAAGGCTATGTTGATGTAAGCACCGTGTTAACACACAAAGGTCGTGAAAAGACTTTGTGGTCTATAGAGATGACTCGCATAAATGGCTAGTGTTTGTGTTGAAGCAAGAAGGGAAACTGGTTGCCTATGCTTCTAGGCGCTAAGGCCACATGAATGTAACTACCCTACTCATGACCTGAATTAGCAGAATCATCTTCGTGATCAAGATATGGAGGCATTATTTATATGGTGAAAAATGCTACATTTATACAGACCACAAGAGTCTAAAATATTTGCCAACCCAGAAGGAGCTCAACCTTAGACAAAGGCAATGGATTGAGTTCCTGAAGGACTATGATTGTGTGATAGATTATCATCCTGGGAAGGCAAATGTAGTGGCTGATGCTTTGAGTAGGAAGTACATCACAGCTTTAAGATCGATAAATGCACTGCATCCTTAGCTCAAGATGGAGCTATTTTGGCTGAGTTGCAAGTGAGGCCAACTCTGCTACAGCAGATACAAGATGGGCAGAAGGCAGATGAAAAACTAATGGCCATTATGGCTAAATTTCTTGAGGGGAAGGAAACTGAATATGATGTGAAAGCAGATGGATGTTTATACTACAGAGGGAGAGTGTGTGTACCAGATGATGGGGAAACGAGGACTAATATTCTGAATGAAGCACACACTAGTGTTTATGCTATGCACCCGGGGAGCACAAAAATGTATAATGATTTGAAGCCTCATTATTGGTGGCCTGGTATGAAGAGGGATATAGCTGACTATGTGACTAAATGCTTGACATGTCAGCAAGTTAAGGCAAAACATCAAGTTCCATCGGGTTTGTTACAGCCTATAAATATACCTGAATGGAAATGGGACCGGGTCACTATGGATTTTGTTAGTGGTCTACCTCTCACCCAAAGGAAGCATGATGCAGTGTGGGTGATAGTGGACAGATTGACGAAGTCAACACATTTTCTGCCAGTTAGGACTGACTACTCACTAGAGAAGCTAGCAGAATTGTATATCAGTGAGATAGTTAGGCTGCATGGAATCCCACTTTCTATCATATCTGATCGAGACCCAAGGTTTACATCAAGATTCTGGAAGAAGTTGCATGAATCCTTGGGTACACAACTCCATTTCAGCACAGCTTTCCATCCTCAGACGGATGGGCAATCAGAAAGAGTAATCCAGGTAAACAACTGAAACCAATTGAACTAATGCAAATATTGAACTAAAATGATAATAATAACATGAAATATATGTCAGGTCCTTGAGGATATGCTGAGGAGTTGTGTCATTGAGTTTGAGAGAAGTTGGGATAGATATCTTCCATCGATGTAATTTGCATACAACAATAGCTATCAGGCTAGCATCCAAATGGCCCCGTATGAAGCACTGTATGGGAGGAAATGTAGAACTCCAGTGTGCTGGACTGAATTGGGCGAAGATAAGCTGGTAGGGCTAGACCTGCTGAAACAGACTGAGGAAAAAGTGAAAATAATCAAAGCTAACCTGAAGATTGCCTCCGATAGACAGAAGTCTTATGCCGATCTGAAGAGAAAAGAGATAGAGTATACCGTTGGTGATAAAGTGTTTCTCAAAGTCTCACCATGGAAGAAAATATTGAGGTTCGGAAGAAAAGGTAAGTTGAGCCCTAGGTTTATTGGCCCATATGAAGTCATTGAACGTGTGGGACCAAGAGCCTCTGAGCTAGCTTTACCACCGTGAGTGGATAAGATCCACAATGTGTTCCACGTGTCTATGCTAAGACGATACCGCTCAGATCCTTCACATGTCATCTCCATGGAAGAAATTGAAATACAACCGGATTTGACATATGAAGAGGAACCCATACGAATCTTGGCTCGGGAAGTAAAAGAGTTGAGGCATAAGCAGATTCCACTGGTGAAAGTGCTTTGGAAGCACCACAACACCGAGGAGGCAACTTGGGAAAGTGAAGAGATGATGAGGCAACAGTTCCCTCAACTGTTTGCATCAGGTAAATTTCGAGGACGAAATTTTTATTAGAGGGGAATAGTTGTAACATCCTCACTTTAGCTAGTCCGTACAGTCTACTGTTCCGGTGATCGGTGTTGGTTCGGACAGCTAGAATGTATGGAAAAATATTTAAACTAAAGTGAGGGACTATAATTAACTCAAATATTAATAAGAAAAATTTAGCAAAAATTTTAGAAATAAAATACAACCAAGTTAAATGAGCCGGTGTCCTAGCGATGGGTAACCTAGTGAGAAGTTGCGGTTCTCGCAACTAGGAGCCCTAGACCCGGGGGAAAAATTATAAAATAATTTTTGGGACTCCAGAGAAGGGTTATTGAGGTTCTTATGGCATTAGAATGCCAAGAAAATACTTAGGAAAATTTTTCAATCGGTACAGACAATTTTGGCCCGTTAAGCCAAACGGAGGGCATTTTGGTCATTTCGCCTTCAGAGGTGATTTTTAGCCGACTTGTCCAGTTAAGTAAATAATTATTATGACATAAAATGTGAATAAATATTACTAAAAGTTGAATTGAAAATGAGTAGAAAAGAAAAGAAAAAAAAATGAATTAAATGGGAATTTATGACATCACATGATGTCATTAGTGTGCCTTCACCCACTCAAGTGTTGACACATGGCATAAATATGTTTAAAAAGACAAAATGGGCTGACAAATGAGAGAAAGAAATCAGATTTCCATTTCCTCTTCTTCCTTGCCGTAAACCAATTTTCCCTAACCTCCATGGACAAGCTTTTTCAAGCTTGATTTTCCCTAGCTTCCACACCATAAAAGCCCTAGTTGTCTTCACAAAAAATTCACCCCACACCTTGAGGAAGTTTTGGGAAGCAAAATCTTGAAGAAAAATTAAAGTTTTGGTTGGCTTGGATTTGAGCTAAAAGAAGTTAGTGACCAAAACCTTAAATTTAAATTCAATTCCATGTTTAAGCATTATATTGGTGATTAAATGACAAAGAAACTTGATGAAAGACATTGGTATGCCATCCCTTATTTTTGGCAGCCATTGTTAGGGTTTGATGGTGTTGAGTTTAATGAAGTTAAAAGGGTATTGGGGCTGCCCACAATGTGTATTTGCTAAGTAGATTGAAGAAATAAAGTGAAAATGCAAGTTTGATAATGTTGAGTTAGGGTTTGGAGGGGGGAAAATGAGACTTTGATCTTGTGATGATAGAAGTAGGTTTTAATGGTCAATTAGTGACCATTTGGTTTGGTTTGAACCAGAAATGAAGTGAATTGGGTTGTGGGATTTGAGGTTGGAGTGGTCGCCTTGGGTGACTGCAGGTGTGGCTGTGAGTCCAGCCTGTTTGGACAGCCATAACTTGAATTGTAGAGGTTTAATTGGTGTTTGGCCAATTGGACATAAAACTAGACACATAATGGCACAACTTTGATGAAGAAACCATGCCCAGAAAACCAAACCAACTTGACCAAAAGCTTGCCCTAATTCGGGTGACCTGCACTCTGCCTGGGCAAAATGACCAAATGAACAGTGTTTGGTCATTTGGCCATAACTCAATGTAGAAAGGTCTAATTGACCTGAAATGTTACCAGAAACAAGGTGACATATAGACCAACAACTTTCATGAAGAAACCTGACCCAAATTATGATCATAACCTAGTCAAATTGCCAACCAAACTTGAGACACCAAATCTGGCAGAATCAGTTTTGCCCAGAATTTTGGAATCTGCCCAATCCGGCCAGTTATGGTGTTTAGGCCATAACTGGAGATACAAAACTCTAAATGGAGTGATTCAAAAAAATAAATTCATCTAGATAAAATAAGGAACAACTTTCATGTTGATCACTTTTCCAAAATACCACTGCAAAGGTGACTAATGGAACAGTAAAGTTAAAGCATGAAAACTGAAAATTTTGTCTAATTATCATTAAGCTTAGACATGGTGTTGGCAACCAATACCAACAAGTTTAAAATGTATAATGTGGTATGTTGATGATATTTAACCTAATTTACCTATTGTCAATGTAAAAGTTAACATTTTGGTTGACTAATGAAATGAATAGTAATCATTAAAATTTCAATTTCAAAGAATTACACAAATTAAAAGTGTTAAATGCCCTAGTAGTCCTAATGTGATTGGTTTGGATAGGTTGGCATGCCAATAGGGTTCTGTTAGCAGTACTGCATATGGCTTCATGCCATTCTGTATTTCATGGCATCCCATGCCATTCTGTAACATAATAGCCTTTTGCTATGATAGTGAGTTGTTATAATTGGGTTTAACCCCCGATAATTATTACAGTTTATTAGCTGTTCTGTTGCACACTGGGAGACACAATGTGACCGATGGTGTGATGGTTCGAGGTACTTAGTACCCTGTGCCAATTTACCCGTTTGTCCAGTCCAGTCAACTAGTATAGGTTACTCGGGCAGTGTTAATAAATCTTACTCAACTTTAATCGAATACTATTGCAATAAATATTTGAAATTTAGTCCACCCAAAAATGTAAACCTACATTCTGCATATTTTATTATATTATATTTTATTCTATTTTATATTGTCACCACTAAGCAGAATTGCTTAGCGCGTCGCTTTTGCCACGCATAGGTACTGGAGATTTAGCTGGGAAGTCCAGCAGACCGCATACTGGGTGAGCCATCATATCTGCACTCAGAGTTCAGAGTCACCTCACATTGCAGTGCATTTGGTAGGACATTAGGCCATCTGGGATATTTTGATATTTTGTTATTTTGTATTTTGTAAACTTTTGTTATGTACATTGTAAACTCATGTGCTTATATTTTTGCTGTAATTATCTATGAACTGTGTTCAGAATTAAATATGAGTATTTCTCATTGAACTTGGTGAATATGAGTTGAATGTAAATTTTGGAATACTGAATTGATTTGAGAAATGATTGAGATTGAGATTGTAATTATATTGGGAGTGCTTTTAAACAGGTGCAGAAGAACTGTTTTCCAAAATATAGCCGGTACTCTGCCGGATTTTCTATAAAATTTGCGGTAAATATAGATTTTTTCAAAAATTGTAAATAAATAAATAAAAAGGGATAAATTGAAATTAAAACATGAATTGATGTTCCGACACACTGAGTGGCATAACTTACTCGGCTACAATGTAGACGGGTAAGGGGTGTCACATTTATAATTGATATTGATTATGTCTCCCACTAATAATGGTTAGTGGGGTAAGACTACATGAGTACTCATTAGCTAGCTAGCCCTTCCCTCATTAATAACGATTACTGAAGTTGAGATTGCTTTGTCGTGGTGTACAACACAGCACTGATCGTGAAATTTTGTGTCATGGCCTAAACTGTGTGTTGATGTTGGCAATATTAATGCTATGTGAATTGTGATTTATGAAGTATGATTTCTCATTTGAAATGTTATTCCAATAAATGGCTCTTATGAACTTAAAACTATTGTGAAGTTTTCATGCTTAAGAAAAATGTGATTTATTATGCTTTGACAAATTGTATTTTACCTTAAGTTTTAAAGTTATTAATTGTGCACCACTGAGTGATATACTCAGTGATAGCTTCATTATGCTGTCGCAGGTAAGGGAAAGGAGAAGGCTACCGAGTGAGAGACTTGGAAGCAGCATTTGGTATTGATTGTGGGTATATATCATAGGTATACCCCTGTAATTTCCTTTTGATGTATTTTTCACCTATATGCATGGATGTACGGACATTGAGCAGTTTGTATTTAAAAGCATTGCATTGCTATAACATTTTGAGTTTGTAACTATTTTGTATTTTACTTTGAGACTTATGAAAATGTAACTTTTGCAATATTTAGTCTATCATTATTTCCAATGAATATTTACATGGAATTTTAACTATTCTCATATAGTTTTCTGTAAAAGAATTGTTAAGATAAAAAGCTATGGTTTGTTTTAAAATCCTTTGTAGCATAACTAATGTCACACCCTACTCCTCGTAAGATGTAACATGCTCCAATAGTACACCTAATGAATTACCGTACTTCGCCTACGGGTAACCTATAAAATATACTACAAGGGATTTTGAAATAATTTTCGTTCATATTTAAATTGGTGGGTAAAATTTTCTCAGATATTAAAAACCTTTATTTAAAGTCCAAACATAAATCAAATTTTTAGATATTTAAAATCTCTGTAGTTTTTACAAAAATTTCGACAGAGTGTCGTCTATATTTTGAGAAAACAGTTCTTCAAAACCTGAAAATAAAGACACTCTCAATATATTTCTCAATCCCAACTCCATTATTCAATCTCATTTCACAAATCTGCATAAAGCACTCAATACACAGTGTAAATTAAATCAAATATTAAAACATCTCATTGAGGTAAAATAATTAATTTTCACATTCATGGGAGCATTAAAATTTAATAGTGAAAAACTTTATAAGTATATAAAATCTCAAGATAATATTACAATAATTTGTATTTGATTACAATCGAAATATATATATTACAAAAGAGTTAGTACAACTGCTCAAAGGAAATTTCATACATATAATTACAGAATTATATCAAAAGCTAATGTACAAGAGTATACCTATGATATACCCGAGGATAATCTCACCGTGTCTTTCAGTAACCTCGCTCAGCTGCTCTATATTTTCTTTCACCTGCAACAACATACAAAGCTATCGCTGAGTGGTGAACTCAGTGGTGCACAAACTAATAATTTAAAACTTAATACAAATTATTCTTAACAATTCATAATGAATAAAAATTTAAAATTTCTAAATTCTTCAAAATCCATGACATTCAAAAATCATTATTTTCATTCATGCAAATTATTCATTTGAATAATATTTTGATCAAATAATAACTATTTATTTACATTTCTTTTAAATTCTGAAACAATACAAAAATATTTTGAATCACTAATAAATTATTTATTTCAATAACAATTTATCAAATTATGCATAATTTAAAGGGCGTTGCCAACAATCCGCACAATTGAATCCATGACCCAAAATTCAAATAAATGCTGTGTTGTACACCACGATATTTCACACTCTCCCAATAACCGAGGCTAAAAGGGAGGAACAAAGACTAGCTAGTATATATGAGTACTCATTCAAACTCTTCCCCAACTGGCAAGCCAGAGAGGAAGAAACTCGCCCCATCTAGTGGAGGAGATATCTCACTAGACAAGCTAATGAGAATTCACAACAAATTTTGTCATGTCAACTGTGATTTCAAATCATATTCAAAACAATTTTTATTTACAAAGTATTTGCACATCATCAACATATTTAATCATCATAAATTCATGCTCAAGGTTGGCAACACATCAAACTTAAAACTTACAAACCTCAAAACCATGCAACAAATCCTTAAATGCATAGGAAAATTTATATTTAAATTATACAATTTTATTCAATAAATTAAAATTCTCAACAGAGCAAAATTTATAAATCATAAATAAACTTGTTCAAATCAATTTAGAAGTGAAAAGTAACAAAATAGTTAGTTGTGCACAAACCTTAAGCGAGTCGCCTCTTAGCTTTGACTCGATTCCTCGAGTTCTTTACCGGTGTTCTTTTCAACTGAAACACACAGTTTCACAGTGTTTCAATATCATAACTCATCATAAATCCAAAAATAAATTCAAATTCACTTATACCTAACTTTAATATGCTAAACTTGACGTTCTTTAAAATTTATATTTCGGGGTTACTATTCATGATACTATTCAAGTCAATTTATTGACTTTCTAATGCTTAATAGGTATGGGAATTCTAATTTCACCCACATATCACATTTTGATTACTTAATTTGTTGGTTTTGGTTGTTTTCTCAAATTTTAAGTCTTTTAGGCGAAATTGCAAATTTTCAGTTTTGGTGTCTTAGGTTGCACTGTTCCATTGGTCATGTTGCTGTTAGAATTTGGCAAAATTTTCTTCATAGAAAATGTTCCCTATTGTCTTAACTTTATTCTCCTTTTTGAATCACTCCAATTGAAGTTTTGTAGCTCAAGTTATAGCCATTTGAATCATGGCTGCCGGATTGGACTTAACCCAGATTTTCTGGGCAAATTCTGGTTCTGGCAGTTTTAGGTTACCAATTTTGGATGGCCAAATGACTTGGTTAATCGCATAATTTAGATTTGTGTTCTTCATGAAAGTTTTAGGTCTATATCTCAACTGTCCACTGGTAAAATTTCAGGTTATTTAGACCTGCCTAGCTCAAGTTATGACCAAAAAAAAAAAACACTATTCATTTGGTCATTTTTGTACAGGTTAGACTGGGAAAATTTGGATTTGGTCAATTTGTTCACTAGGTTTTGGTCACTTTTTAGGCATGATTCCTGAATAAAAATTGTGTCATTTTGTGTCTATTTTCATTCCCAATTGGTCTCATACCAATTGGACTTGTAAATATTCAGTTTTCGTCCCTCAAAGGGACCTTAGTCCTACTGCCTGCAGGTTGCCCATAACCAATCCGGATTCAAGCCTAATTCTAACACTTCCAATATACCTCAATTGGTCACTAATGACTATTTTTCACCTCAAACAAGGTCAAACACACCATTTGACCATTCTTTCAATTTTTGGCTTCCAAAACCCTAGGTTCCAAACCCTAGTTCACATTTTTGTCACATTTACTTAATTCAAAGTATACCAACATCATTCCTCAACTCAAGTAAGCTTCCTAACATATTTAATTTAATCAAAACACATACATTTCCATCACAAACCCTAGCTGCCAGAATTTCTATCTAGTCCTCCAAATAAGTTTTCTTTTCATTTTATGTTAATTTCTAAGTCTTTATGCTATACATACATTAATTAAACTAAAAATTTGAAGTTTGAATTACTAACCTTATGCAAAATTTTCTTCCCTTCAAAACTCTTCCTTTCTTCTTCTTTTTATTGTCAAGTTCTCCACCAAAGCTTGAAATCAAGATTTAATGTTGGAGGTTTAACTTTCTATGGTGGGATTTAGGGTTTGCTTAAGCTCAAAATGAGCTTTAATGGAGGTTTTGGTGAGGGAGAGGGAGAGAGGGAGTGAGGCGGAAAGGTTAGGGAAAGAAGAAGACTTATTTTTCTTTTCTTTTCTTTTCTTTTTTATGTCTTAGGAAGACCATAAATCAAATTAAATAAAATTTTAATTATAATATTTATGGCATCATGCATGATGTCATGCATGATGTCATCTCTCCTCACTTTTTTATTTTTTTTAATTTATTTTTCCATTAATTCTTTAATTTAATTCCTGATTTCGAATTTTTCTTTTCTCTGATTTTATTTGACAGTTAGGTCAGGAGTCAGCTCTCGGGGTCAATTGACCAAATTGCCCCTCGCTGGTTCAACCCAGTTTGCAAATAATTCAATATTTCTTTTGGCTCCCTGACCTAATTATTTGACTGGCTTAACAATTCTTTGTCATGATTTTCTCTTTTCCACTATGTTCGTAATAGTCCTAAGGACAGCGGCATCACATTTTCCTGTTCGAAATTTGAGTTCAGACTGACCTCGCAGTCACTTCCCGAGAAGGTCACCCATCACTGTGACTCTCGGCTCATTTAACTTCTTATGTTCTATTTTTCTTATTTATATTTAACTAATTAACAATTACTAATTATTTGTGTTTATGGCTTATCTAGTTATTTTAAGTGTGGTTCTAATGCCCTTAATTGTCCGGACCAACACCGATCACCGGAATAGTGAAATATACCAGGCTATACAAATAGGGGTGTTACAATTCTCCCCCCCCTTAAAATAATTTCGTCCTTGAAATTTTACCTGGTATCAGTCTCTGAACAGTTGTGAGTGTTGTCTCCTCATATACTATTCACGCTCCTAAGTAGCTTCCTTGCTTGAATGATGGTTCCTTAGCACTTTAACCAATACTATTTACTCATCGATTGCTCACCTCGTGTGCCAAGTTTCTTATGAGCTTCTGTCATAAGTTAGATTCAAATTCATTTCAATTTTAGAGGTAAGCAAATCTGTGTGCTAGTGGATCCACTCTTTTTAGGACTTCGTATGATCCCATAGGTGAGAACTTAGTTTTACTTTTTTCTTATCAAATCTCTTGATCATTTGATGCAACCTTCAGTTTAGTTTAGAATATTTTAGTCTTTTCTTGCTATTGTTTTAGTAATTATTTTCCTTTGTATTTTCTTTTAAATGACCTTATTGGTCATATATGAATTGTTTATCTCTTTATTAGTCATAGATCCATAACTATTATCTCACCATCTTTATTTATGACCAAGGCCTACGTGCCATTTTACACTATCTTGTTTGCTTTTGTTTAACTTATTTCCTTCTTGATAAAATAGTTCGAGATATCGCTACGCATCTGTGATACCCCTTACCCGTGTACAGTATACCCGAGTAAGTAATGCCACACGGTGTACTGGCACACTCTAATATACCTTAATTATTTTATACCATGCTTTTGAATATAATTTGTGAAATATACTTTATTTAAGCCATTTATCAAAATTATTATTTATTTGAGGTTTCGAAAATTTTAAAGAAAATCCGGCAGAGTACCGGCTAAAAATGGAGAAAACAGTTCTTCGGAACCTGTTAAAAACACTTCCAAATAATTACCAAACAATCCCAACTTCAATTTATCAGCAAAATCTCAATATTAAGATCTCAACAACATTTCAATTCCAGTTCTCAATCATCCATCACATGTGATGATCACATATAAATCACAAGTAAACATTTACTTTTCCATTCACAAGTACAATTTTCATAATTTACATAAACATCAATATACATTACACAAGTTTAATTACATAGGAGAAAAACAAAGTTAAGTTACAAAATGTCAAAATGACACCTAATGTCCTACCAATGCACCGCAGAAGTTGAGGTGACACGGACACTGTGCAGAGCTGCAGGATGGACTCACCCAGTCTGTGGTCTACTGGGCTCACGATCTGTATCTCCAGTACCTACGCGTGGCAAAAGCAACGCGCTAAGCAATAATGCTTAGTGGTGCAATAATATAATAAAAGAAAATAGCAAGAAATTAAATGTGTAGTGAATGTGTACGTTTTATTTGTTTGGTATTTGTATATCATTTACTTTGTCCACTTTTATTCATTTGGTTGCCCCAAGTAACCTACACTAGACGACTGGATTGGATAATGGGTAAACTGGCACTGGGTATCTAGTACCTCGGGTCGTCACACCATCGGTCACATATGCATCTCCCGGTGTGCAACAGAACAGCTAACAAGCTGTAAATAATATTAGGCACTAGGCCAAGTCTCAATATAATGTCAAAATGGCCAAAAGCCATAAAATCACGGAATGGCATATTGCCATGTGCAGTACTGCTAACTGAACCCTATTGGCATGCCAAACTATCCAAACCAATCTCGTTAGGTATACTAGGGCATTCGATACTTTAAAATTCTTCAATATTTGAATTTCAAGTTTCGGTGTTACTATTCACCTCTATGGTCAACTAAAATGTTGACTTTTAGGTAGAAATTAGGTACATTGGTTTTGGCACTCCCAACATACCACATTTTGTGTTTAAAACTTGTTGGCATTGAGCGTTAATACCATTTCTAAGCATTAAACAAAAGGAGCAGATTTTTTAGATTTTATACCATAACTTTACTGTTCCATTTGGAACTGTTACAGTGGAAATTTGAAGAAATGGAAAACATGAAAGTTATTCCTTATTTTTTCTAGTTGAATTTCCTTTTTTGAATCACTCCATTTGGAGTTTTGTAGCTCCAGATATGGTCCAAAAACCACAGCTGGCCGGATTTCCATTCTGCAGAAATTACCATATCTACAGTAACATGAACAGTGACTGCCACTGCCATTTAGGTTAGGTTCTGGCCATAATTTGGGGTAGGTTTCTTCATGAACGTTGTTTGTCTATGTCTTAACTTGTTGCTGTAAAAATTTCAGGTCAATTGACCAAATCTACAGTGAGTTATGGCCAAATGAACAGTTACTGTTCATTTGGTCAATTCTGCAGGGGCTGTTGCAGTGTGTCCGGATTGGGGCCAAGTTTTGGTCCTCTTGCTTTGGTCTTTTGGGCATGGTTTCTTCAGCAAAAATGTGCCATTATAAGCCTAGTTTCATTTCCAATTGGCCAAAAATTAATTGGACCTACACAGCCAAAGTTATGGCTGTGCAAGTGGACTGAAATTTCAGTCACTCTGCTGCACTAAGAAGGCAGCCTACACATTCACTTGGCTATACTATTTTTCAGTCCATTTCATGGTCAACATACCTAAAATGGTCACTAATTGACCCTTATAATGTTCTTTCACAATTTCATAAGCTAAATCCAAGTTTCACTTCTCAAAACCCTAATGTCCAATTTAAATTACCCATAAACCTCAATTAGCACACTAATTCAACATCCATGCATATTCATACCTTAAACATCATTTCTATCCATTCTAAATTCATTAAAACAATCAACCACATCCTTCCTTAGGGCTGCCAAAAATTGAAGATGCCCTAACACATATAATTTACTTCAAATTCTTACAATTTGTTAACTTAAAATGATGCTCTAACAAGGATTAAAGGAGTGAGAGTGAAAGGATAGCACTAACCTCACTTTAACCTCTTGTAGGGCAGATTTCTTCAAGCTAAAACTTCACTTTCCTTCTTCTTCTTGGCTGCCAAAAGCTTCCCCAAGTGATATGGTCAAGGTTTAATGAAAGGGGTTAGGGTTTAGTGGTGTAACAAGGTAGGAAATTAAGCTTGCTTGATTGAACATCAATGGAGGGAGGAAGAAGAGAAACTCACGTTTTTGGCTGAAGAGAAGGCAGCTGGTTTTTGGTCTTCCTTGGTCTTTATTTAGCTCTTTTATTAGTTAGTCAAATGGTTACTTAATGGTGATTGGTTGGCAATTTTAAATGACATCATCAAGATGTCATAAATGAGCTTTTCTTTGATTTTTTTTTTCTTTTCATCACTACTCAATTTCAATTTAATTTCTAGTAATGTTTATTCATATTTTATGTCATATTAATTATTTACTCAACTGGACAAGTCGGCCAAAAATCACCTCTGAAGGCGAAATGACCAAAATGCCCTCCGTTTGGCTTAACAGGTCAAAATTTTCTGTACCGATTGAAAAATTTTTCTAGGTATTTTCTTGGCATTCTAATGCCATGGGAACCTCAATAACCCTTCTCTGGAGTCCCAAAAATTATTTATAAATTTTTCCCCGGGTCTAGGGCTCCTCGTTGCGAGAACCGCAACTTCCCTCTGGTTACCCATCGCTAGGGCACCGCTCGTTTAACTTGGTTGTATTTTATTTCAAAAATTTTTACTAAATTTTTCTTATTAATATTTGAGTTAATTATGATTCCCGACTTTAGTTTAAATATTTTTCCGGACGTTCTAGCTATCCGGACCGACACCGGTCACCGGAACAGTAGAATGTACGGAGTTGGTACAGGGAGGGTGTTACAACTCTTCCCCTCTAATTTAAATTTTGTCCTCGAAATTTACCTGATGCAAACAGTTGAGGGAACTGTTGCCTCATCGTCTCTTCACTTTCCCAAGTTGCCTCCTCGGTGTTGTGGTGCCTCCAAAGCACTTTCACCAGTGGAATTTGCTTGTTCCTCAACTCTTTTACTTCCCGAGCTAGGATTCGTAGAGGTTCTTCTTCGTATGTCAAATCCGGCTGTATTTCAATTTCTTCTCTGGAGATGACATGTGAAGGATCTGAGCGGTATCTTCTGAGCATAGACACGTGGAACACATTGTGGATCTTGTCCAGCTCTGGTGGTAAAGCTAGCCTATAGGCCACTGGACCCACACGTTCAATGACTTCATATGGGCCAATGAACCTAGGGCTCAACTTACCTTTTCTTCCAAACCTCAACACTTTCTTCCATGGTGACACCTTGAGGAACACTTTGTCACCAACCATATATTCTATTTCTTTTCTCTTCAGGTCGGCATAAGATTTCTGTCTGTCTGAGGCAACCTTTAAGTTGGCTTTGATTGATTTTACCTTCTCCTCAGCCTGTTTCACCAGGTCTGGCCCTACCAGTTTGTCTTCGCCCAATTCAGTCCAGCACACTGGAGTTCTACATTTTCTCCCATACAGTGCTTCATATGGGGCCATTTGAATGCTAGCTTGGTAGCTATTGTTGTATGCAAACTCGCGCTGGGAGGTATCTATCCCAACTTCCTCAAGCTCAATGACACAACTCCTCAAAGATATCCTCAAGGACCTGACATATATTTCATGTTATTGTTATCATTTCCATTCAATATTTGTATCAATTTCATTGGTTTCAATTGTTTACCTGGATTACTCTTTCTGATTGCCCATCCGTCTGAGGATGGAAAGCTGTGCTGAAATGGAGTTGTGTACCTAAGGACTCATGCAACTTCTTCCAGAATCTTGATGTAAACCTTGGGTCTCGATCAGATATGATGGAAAGTGGAATTCCATGTAATCTAACTATCTCACTGATATACAATTCTGCTAACTTCTCCAGTGAGTAGTCAGTCCTAACTGGCAGAAAGTGTGCTGACTTTGTCAATCTATCAACTATCACCCATGCTGCATCATGTTTCTTCTAGGTAAGAGGTAGACCACTTACAAAATCCATGGTGACCCGATCCCATTTCCATTCAGGTATGCGTATAGGCTGTAGCAAACCTGATGGAACTTGATGTTCGCTTGACTTGTCGACATGTCAAGCATTTAGTTACATAGTCGCCTATGTCTTTCTTCATACTGTGCCACCAATATCAAGCTTCGGATCATGGTACATCTTTGTACTTCCCGGTGCATAGCATATACACCGTGTGTGCCTCTTTAGAATATCGCCTTCAATTCCCCATTATCCGTACACAGTCTTCCTTGTAATATGCACACCCATCCGCTTTCACCTCATAGTCGCTTGCTTTTTCTTCCGAGATTTTGCTCATAATGACCCTTAGCTTCTCATCCGCTTTGCCCATCTAAAATCTGGCAGAAAGGTGTTTGGCCTCACTTGCAACTCAAAGAAAATAGCTCCATCTCAAACCAAAGATAGACGGCATTCAATGATCTCAAGGTCGTCATGGATTTTCTCGCTCAAAGCATCTGCAACTACATTTGCCTTCCTGTGATGGTAGTCAATTACACAATCATAGTCCTTCAAGAACTCAATCCATCGCCTCGTCTAAGGTTGAGCTCCTTCCGGTTGGCAAGTATTTCGTGCTCTTGTGGTCCGTGTAAATATAGCACTTTTCACCATACAAGTAATGCCTCCATATCTTCAAGGTAAGATAATTGCCGCAAGCTCTAGATCATGGGTAGGGTAGTTCTGCTAATGTGGCCTTAATCGTCTGGAAGCATAGGCGATCACTTTCCTCTTACATCAATACACACCCTAACCCATTATGTGAGGCATCACCAGAGACCACGAAGTCTTTTCCTCGACACCGGCGTGTTGCTGCCGGTGCCTCTGTCAACATAGCCTTCAACTTCTCAAAGCGGTCGACACTTGTCATTCCAACAAATCGACATTCTTGTGTAACGGCTTGGTCATTGGAGAGCACTATTAGGAAAATCCTTCACAAATCTTACGTAATACCAGCTAGCCCCAAGAAACTTCGACCTCGGTTGTATTTCGGGAGGCTTCCATTCCATCATCGCTTCTATTTTCTTGGGATCCACCTAATCCCATCACCGACACTATGTGTCCAAGGAATGCAATCTCATTCAGCCAAAAGTCACACTTGGACAACTTAGCATACAGCTTCTTTTCTCTCAGGGTTTGCAGAACAATCCTCAAATGCTCATCATGTTCTTCCCTGGTCTTGGAATACACCAAAATATCATCAATAAAGACCATTACGAACCGATCTAGGTATGGATGGAAGATATGGTTCATAAGGTCCATGAATGCCGCTGATGCATTAGTTAGGCCAAAGGGCATCACCAGAAACTCATAATGCCCATACCGGGTCCTGAATGCAGTCTTTGGCACATCTGCATCCTTCACCCTTAACTGATGATGCCATGATCTGAGATCAATCTTAGAAAATACTCCTGCTCCCTTCAACTGATCAAACAGATCATCAATTCTAGGCAACGGATATTTGTTCTTCACCGTCACTTTATTCAACTGCCGGTAATCAATGCATAGCCTCAAAGTCCCATCCTTCTTTTTCACAAACAGGACTGGAGCTCCCCATGGTGATACACTGGGGTGTATGAACCCCTTATCAAGCAACTCTTGCAACTGAGTTTTCAACTCCCTCAATTCAGTGGGTGCCATCCTATAAGGAGCAATGGAAATGGGTGTTGTACCCGGCAGTGTCTCAATAGCAAATTCGACTTCCCTTTCTGGTGGCAAACCAGGCAACTCTTCAGGAAATACCTCTGGGAAGTCTCTTACTGTGGGTATGTCACTCAGGTTTGGCTTAGCCTGCCTAGTATCCACCACATGTGCTAGGTAGGCTTCACAGCCTTTTCTCATCATTCTTCTTGCAACTGTGGCTGAGATGACATTGGACAAGAAATCTGTCCTTTCCCCCACAACTGTGATCTCATTACCCTCTGAAGTTTTTAGAGAAATTCTCTTCAATTTGCAATCAACTATTGCCTGATGACGTGACAACCAGTGGAAGGGCAACTCAATCAGGTCTGCCAAGAATTCGTACCCCTGAATCCTTAACGGGCAACCCTTGTATACCTTGTTCACCACTACACTGTGACCCAATGGATTAGTGACCAGAATGTCTTGGTCACTCTCCCCTATTAGTATCCCCCTATCTACGGGTAAGTTGATGCAAATGTAGGAATGAGTGGATCCTGGATCCACCAATGCATGCACAGGTGTAGTGTAGAGGAAGAACATACCCCTGATGACGTCCGGGGCATCTTGCTCCTCCTGAGCTCTCAGGGCATAATTCCTAGCAGGTGGTCTGTTATCTGGCCTCTCTGCTGGCTCGGATGTAGGCCTCTGTGATGGTCCCACTGAGTCAGATCTGCCAGATTTTCTACCTCTCTGTGGTGCAGGAGCAGGTCTTTCTGCTTGTGTTGGAGCAGCTGTAGTAGTTCTGCGTGGACAGTTCCTCAGCTGATGCTCTGTTGACCCACACCTCAAGCAGGCACCAGTCAGTCTCCAACACTCCCCCTTATGCCATTTCTGACAGTGTGGACACGCAGAAGATGCTGGGGCTGGTCCCCTGAACCCCATCCTTGGAGAGCTGCCCACTGATGGTGTGGACTGACCTCTCCTAGGGGTGAACTGTGGCCTGGGCCCCTGAGACTGACCCTGACCCTGTGGCTGAGCTGAACTCTGTGCAGGAGGACCCTTGAACTTCTTCCCAAATGCAGGAGCTGAACTAGACTGACCCGGGCCCCTCTTCTGCTGTCTATCCCTTCTGGTCTGCTCACTGATTCTCACTTTTTCCACCTTTATTGCAGCTTCCACTAACTTGGTAAATTCTGTGATTCCCAAGGCAGTGAGCTGGATCTTGATGTTGTCATTTAGTCCCTCTTCAAATCTCTTGCACCTTTCAGCTTCATTAGGGACTATCTCCCTTCCATAGCGGCTCAATCTTACGAATTCCTTCTCATATTCGGCCACTGACAGCTGTCTCTGCCTCAGGTTAATAAACTCTCTTCTTCTCTCTTCCAGGTATACAGTACCCACATATTTCTTCTTGAATTCAGAGAGGAAGAAGTCCCAAGTTACAGCTTCTGGCTGCACTTCACTGGACACAGTGTCCCACCACTCATATGCATCATCTTGCAGCAAAGATATGGCAGCTTCCAGGTTTTGCTCTGGAGTGCAGTGGAGTTGTTTTAGGACTCTGCCTATTCTGTTCAACCAATTCTAGGCTGCAACAGAGTCATCTTCTCTCTTGCCATAGAAATCCACTGCCCCAAACTTTCTTAGCCTTTCCAGGTGTGATTTCTGCTGTGGAGCTGGTGGTGGTGGTGGTGGTGCTGGCATTACCCCGGCCATTTGTCTAAAGAAGTCGGCCATTTGCTGAAACATGGCCTGTGGAGGCTGAGCAGGCTCTGCTTGAGCTGGCGGAGCAGATTCTCTCATGCCCCCGCCTCACCGCAGGTGGAGCATGACTCTCCACTTCCTCCTCAACGGCTCTCTGAGATGAAGGGTCCATATCCTATTCAAAATAAGAAAGATAAACAGATCTGCGTTAGTGTCACCTCCACTCTTACAAATGCAATGCATGGTATGGACTCAATCTAGGCCCAGAAACGCCTAAACCACGCTCTGATACTACTAAATGTGACACCCCTTACCCGTGTACAGTATACCCGAGTAAGTAATGCCACACGGTGTACCGGCACACTCTAATACACCTTAATTATTTTATACCATGCTTTTGAATATAATTTGTGAAATATACTTTATTTAAGCCATTTATCAAAATTATTATTTATTTGAGGTTCCGAAAATTTTAAAGAAAATCCGGCGGAGTACCGGCTAAAAATGGAGAAAACAGTTCTTCGGAACCTGTTAAAAACACTTCCAAATAATTACCAAACAATCCCAACTTCAATTTATCAGCAAAATCTCAATATTAAGATCTCAACAACATTTCAATTCCAGTTCTAAATCATCCATCACATGTGATGATCACATATAAATCACAAGTAAACATTTACTTTTCCATTCACAAGTACAATTTTCATAATTTACATAAACATCAATATACATTACACAAGTTTAATTACATAGGAGAAAAAAAATCAATTGACCAAAAATCAATATAAAAAAAATTTCAGTCAAAGTTAATGTGCCATTATAAGCCTAGTTTCTTCAGCAAAAATTAATTATATGTGATCATCAGCAAAAATGTGCCATTATAAGCCTAGTTTCATGTCCAATTGGCCAAAAATCAATTGGACCTACACAGCCAAAATTATGGCTGTGCAAGTGGACTGAAATTTCAGTCACTCTGCTGCACTAAGAAGGCAGCCTACACATTCACTTGGCTATACTATTTTTCAGTCCAATTCATGGTCAACATACCTAAAATGGTCACTAATTGACCCTTATAATGTTCTTTCACAATTTCATAAGCTAAATCCAAGTTTCACTTCTCAAAACCCTAATGTCCAATTTAAATTACCCATAAACCTCAATTAGCACACTAATTCAACATCCATGCATATTCATACCTTAAACATCATTTCTATCCATTCTAAATTCATTAAAACAATCAACCACATCCTTCCTTAGGGCTGCCAAAAATTGAAGATGCCCTAACACATATAATTTACTTCAAATTCTTACAATTTGTTAACTTAAAATGATGCTCTAACAAGGATTAAAGGAGTGAGAGTGAAAGGATAGCACTAACCTCACTTTAACCTCTTGTAGGGCAGATTTCTTCAAGCTAAAACTTCACTTTCCTTCTTCTTCTTGGCTGCCAAAAGCTTCCCCAAGTGATATGGTCAAGGTTTAATGAAAGGGGTTAGGGTTTAGTGGTGTAACAAGGTAGGAAATTAAGCTTGCTTGATTGAACATCAATGGAGGGAGGAAGAAGAGAAACTCACGTTTTTGGCTGAAGAGAAGGCAGCTGGTTTTTGGTCTTCCTTGGTCTTTATTTAGCTCTTTTATTAGTTAGTCAAATGGTTACTTAATGGTGATTGGTTGGCAATTTTAAATGACATCATCAAGATGTCATAAATGAGCTTTTCTTTGATTTTTCTTTTCTTTTCATCACTACTCAATTTCAATTTAATTTCTAGTAATGTTTATTCATATTTTATGTCATATTAATTATTTACTCAACTGGACAAGTCGGCCAAAAATCACCTTTGAAGGCGAAATGACCAAAATGCCCTCCGTTTGGCTTAACGGGTCAAAATTGTCTGTACCGATTGAAAAATTTTTCTAGGTATTTTCTTGGCATCCTAATGCCATGGGAACCTCAATAACCCTTCTCTGGAGTTTCAAAAATTATTTTATAATTTTTCCCCCGGGTCTAGGGCTCCTCGTTGCGAGAACCGCAACTTCCCTCTGGTTACCCATCGCTAGGGCACCGGCTCGTTTAACTTGGTTGTATTTTATTTCAAAAATTTTTACTAAATTTTTCTTATTAATATTTGAGTTAATTATGATTCTCGACTTTAGTTTAAATATTTTTCCGGACGTTCTAGCTGTCCGGACCGACACCGGTCACCGGAACAGTAGAATGTACGGAGTTGGTACAGGGAGGGTGTTACAGCATCTTAAGTAGGTTGTTTGCCCTGGTGGCAATTCCTCATCTAGTGTTTTTCTCATTTCTTACTGTTCTATTTTTTTTTTTCACAGCTTAACTTTAATTATTTTATTCTTCAATCTTATCTTCTTCCTTAACTTAACTGTCAAGTCATGATTTAGCACCTTTTTTCATCCCTAATAAATCTACTGTACTTTCAATATTACTTTGGTTTGGTCCTCTGACCATTCTAGTCAACACTTTAACTAATATTGATAACATTTCTTTATTACATTCGCACCAACTATTCTAATTCTTACTTCTACAACTTTTTTATCTATCAATATTCTATGGCTTATTTTCCGCTGGTTTGTGATCATTACCCTTTTTTTTTTTTTCAACCATAAACAATTCTTTAATCTTAAGAAGGGAGTCTACCAGACTCTCCTGTTTCCCATGTTATTCAAAAGTTTCACTTTAATTATAATCTAATCCTTATGATCCACACAATAAAATTGTGCCCTTCCTAAAGAATACCTGACTAACTAGTTCCTATCGAATTACTGTTATAAGTAGAACATCATTTCTTAACTGTTTTATAAGTTATAATTGTCATCCATAGCATCCTGTCTCTTCTAGGGGAACAAAATCATATTTTGTGTTTCACTGCTACACAAATAGAATATTATTCCTTACTAAACTTTAAGCAAAAGATCTATTGCAATACCAAAACAACTATAAACCCCATATTGGAGACTGGATGACTTAGTCCTATAGGTGTTATTTTTAAATTTTTACCATGCTAAAATCTCTAGTCCCATAACAATTCTTGATGTACTGTAATTCATGCTAGGGTAACGGAGTCTTTAACTCTCACTACCTTGCAACCATGATCTTTTGATATTTTAATTATAGAGTTTTAAATCCTGAATTAGGATTTTCAAACTCAATTCTAGTAATAAAACTCTATTTTGGTATATTTGTACCAGAGCAAAAGTCATTTATAACTATTCTTATCCTTATGTACTATTGGGTAGTACGTAGCTCTACACAGTAAATCTCAAGTCAGTACTGTAATCTATAACTTACAGTACAAACATAAAAAATATTGCATAGTTACTACGATACATCCCAATAGATCAAACTTCTCTATGTCATATTTCTTTCAAATCTACTAATATCTTAAACTTATTTTGATCATGGTACTTACTAACATCTATCAACAGTAGTACCTTTACTTCCATCTAGGGCAGATATATTGCTATAACTTACTTTTTGGTCCTCTTGCCTTACCTAATTAGGCTTACTAATTAATTTTATAATTTATCGTAGTCTAGGAGATGTCTCTCACTAGAAACTTTTCCAAAATTAATTCCATTCACGCTTATTATTGTAATTCTTATCCTAAAAGACTAATTACTAACACATTAAAATTTATCTCCATACAAGGGAATAGCAGTAGAACATATAATTTTAGCATTAGCATATAAACAAGTAGAGCCGGAATCAAATAGTACATAATTATTCCTTTCACAAGTTAAGAACATATCGGCAACTACATTTGAAGTCTTTGCTTCTTCCCCTCGATGCATGGCGTTCCCTCTTTCTAATATATTCCTCTGCTCGGGTTGGTCCATTGTGCGAGGATTACCTGAAGTGCTGTCTCTATTTCTACCTCTGCCCCTACTAACTCTTAATGAGCCTCTAAAATTAGAATCTTGAACTGATTCCTCTAGTGTAGTATGTGGCATAAATCGACGTGTGCTAGTACAATCTCGAGCGAAATGTCCAATTCCACCACAATTGAAGTAGGCTCTAGTGACCCTATGACAAATACCTCCATGAAATTTTCCACAAACGTCACAGATACGGATAGGGTAGGAACTTCTGGTTCTTTGACGAATGGTTCTTGATTGCTTCCACCCTGAAGATCCACCTCTGTCATACTTAGGAGCTTGAGGTCCCTCAAAATCTTTTCTCTTTCCCAAATTACTACTCGAACTTTGACTGATGGGTTTCTCACTTTTCTCTTTTTCATGCTGCTCTTGAGAGGGTTGGGTTTGTACTTGGGCCTGTGCTAACAGATTATCAACCATTTACTAAAAGAACATGGCCATCTACTAGGCCGTTTGTGCAGTAATTTGTATAGGAAGGACTGGTGTGGTTGGACCTCCAACGCTCTGCGAAACTGGGGCCTCTCCTTGTATGTTACTTGTATCAGACTGCTCTACCGTTTTATCCCCCTTGTCTATAACTATTCATAGGATTTTTTTTTTCTATTTCCTGTACAACCAACACAAGGAAATTTCTCCCCGCCAGTTCATATTTATGATGTAAATGTACTATTTGTATGAAACATTCGAGCAGTTGTACTTATCGAAAAATATTTCAAATTCACAGTTTAAAATTTACTTTAAAACCTTTGCTGTAAATTATTTTAAAATTTACTTTAAAATTTACTGTAAATTAAATCAAATATTAAAACATCTTATTGAAGTAAACAAATTAATTTTCACATTCATGGGAGCATTAAAATTTAATAGTGCAAAACTTTATAAGTATATAAAATCTCAAGATAATATCACAATAATTTGTATTTGATTACAATCGAAATATATATATTACAAAAGAGTTGGTACAACTGCTCAAAGGAAATTTCATACATATAATTATAGAATTACATCAAAAGCTAATGTATAAGGGTATACCTATGATATACCCGAGGATAATCTCACCGTGTCTTTCAGTAACCTCGCTCAGTTGCTTTATATTTTCTTTCACCTGCAACAGCATATAAAGCTATCGCTGAGTGGTGAACTCAGTGGTGCACAAACTAATAATTTAAAACATAATACAAATTATTCTTAACAATTCATAATGAATAAAAATTTAAAATTTCTAAATTCTTCAAAATCCATGACATTCAAAAATCATTATTTTCATTCATGCAAATTATTTATTTGAATAATATTTTGATCAAATAATAACTATTTATTTACTTTTCTTTTAAATTCCGAAACAATACAAAAATATTTTGAATCACTAACAAATTATTTATTTAAATCACAATTTATCAAATTATGCATAATTTAAAGGGCGTTGCCAACAATCCACACAATTGAATCCATGACCCAAAATTCAAATAGATGTTGTGTTGTACACCACGATATTTCACACTCTCCCAATAACTAAGGCTAAAAGGGAGAAACAAAGACTAGCTAGTATATATGAGTACTCATTCAAACTCTTCCGCAACTGGCAAGCCAGAGAGGAAGAAACTCGCCCCATCTAGTAGAGGAGATATCTCACTAGACAAGCTAATGAGAATTCACAACAAATTTTGCCATGTCAACTGTGATTTCAAATCATATTCAAAACAATTTCTATTTACAAAGTATTTACAAATCATCAACATATTTAATCATCATAAATTCATGCTCAAGGTTGGCAACACATCAAACTTAAAACTTACAAACCTCAAAACCATGCAACAAATCCTTAAATGCATAAGAAAATTTATATTTAAATTATACAATTTTATTCAATAAATTAAAATTCTCAACAGAGCAAAATTTATAAATCATAAAATAAACTTGTTCAAATCAATTTAGAAGTGAAAAGTAACAAAATAGTTAGTTGTGCACAAACCTTAAGCGAGTCGCCTCTTGGCTTTGACTCGATTCCTCGAGTTCTTTCCCGGTGTTCTTTTCAACTGAAACACACAGTTTTATAGTGTTTCAGTGTCATAACTCATCATAAATCAAAAAATAAATTCAAATTCACTTATACCTAACTTTAATAAGCTAAACTTGACGTTCTTTGAAATTTGTATTTCGGGGTTACTATTCATGACACTATTCAAGTCAATTTGTTGACTTTCTAATGCTTAATAGGCATGGGAATTCTAATTTCACCGACATACCACATTTTGGTTACCTAATTTGTTGGTTTTGGTTGTTTTCTCAAATTTTAAGTCTTTTAGGCAAAATTGCAAATTTTCAGTTTTGGTGTCCTAGGTTGCACTGTTCCATTTGTCATGTTGCTGTTAGAATTTGGTAAAATTTTCTTCATAGAAAATGTTCCCTATTGTCTTAAATTTATTCTCCTTTTTGAATCACTCCAATTGAAGTTTTGTAGCTCAAGTTATAGCCATTTGAATCATGGCTGCCGGATTGGACTTAACCTAGATTGTCTGGGCAAATTCTAGTTCTGGCAGTTTTAGGTTACCAAATTTGGGTGGCCAAATGACTTGGTTAATGGAATAATTTGGATTTGTGTTCTTCATGAAAGTTTTAGCTCTATATCTCAACTGTCCACTGGTAAAATTTCAGGTCATTTAGACCTGCCTAGCTCAAGTTATGGCCAAATGAACAAACACTGTTCATTTGGTCATTTTTGTACAGGTCAGACTGAGAAAATCCGAATTTGGTCAATTTTTTCACTAGGTTTTGGTCACTTTTTTGGCATGATTCCTGAATGAAAATTGTGTCATTTTGTGTCTATTTTCATTCCCAATTTGTCTCATACAAATTGGACTTGTAAATTTTCAGTTTTGGTCCTTCAAAGGGACCTTAATCTTGCCGCTTGCAAGTTGCCTAAAACTAATCCGAATTCAAGCCTAATTCTAACACTTCCAACATACCTCAATTGGTCACTAATGACCATTAACTAAAAGGTCCCTTAGGCAAATCCCACATCGGTAAAGCATGGAGATGGTCTTAGGTTCAAAAAGTAATGATATATAAAATAAGGGAACTAATCACTAGAGGCGCCTTTTGGTAGAATGGCCTGGAGAGTTGGAAGAACTCCAGGGTTAAGCGTGCTCGCTTGAGAGAAATCCTAGGATGGGTGACCTCCTGGGAAGTTCTCCATTCCACCTATGGGACAAAACCATAAGGCTTATGGCCAAAGCGGGCAATTCATCTAGTGGTTGGAGCCCGATCGTTACAATTGGTATCAGAGCCATTCGCGTGTCCTCTTGGTCGATGGTGGGGCAAACCTCAGCGAGGACGCTGAGTGCCGAAAGGGGGGGAGAAAGGTCCCTTAGGCAAATCTCATATCGGCAAAGCACGGGAATGGTCTTGGGTTCAAAAAGTAATGATATATAAAATAGGAGAACTAATCACTAGAGGCGCCTTTTAGTGGAATAGCCTGGAGAGTTGGAAGAACTCCAGGGTTAAGTGTGCTCGCTTGAGAGAAATCCTAGGACGCTGAGTGCCGAAAGGGGGGGAGAAAGGTCCCTTAGGCAAATCTCATATCGGCAAAGCACGGGAATGGTCTTGGGTTCAAAAAGTAATGATATATAAAATAGGAGAACTAATCACTAGAGGCGCCTTTTAGTGGAATAGCCTGGAGAGTTGGAAGAACTCCAGGGTTAAGTGTGCTCGCTTGAGAGAAATCCTAGGATGGGTGACCTTTTGGGAAGTTCTCCATTCCACCTATGGGACAAAATCGTGAGGCTTATGGCCAAAGCGGACAATTCCTCTAGTGGTTGGAGCCCAATCGTTACAACTAATGGGTTATCGGTAGGCGGAGTTTGGTGATTCATTAGGTATGCTACGGGAACATGTCATGCCTTACAAGGGATAAGGTGTGACATGTTTTAATGGTATAAGAGCTGCTCGCATGTCCTCTTGGGCGATGGTGGGGCAAACCTCAGTGAGGAACTGAGTCCCAAAAGGGGGGGAGAAAGGTCCCTTAGGCAAATCCCACATCGATAAAGTACGGAAATGGTCTTAGGTTCAAAAAGTAATGATATATAAAATGGGAAAACTAATCACTAGAGGCGCCTTTTGGTGGAATGGCCTGGAGAGTTTGAAGAACTCCAGGGTTAAGCGTGCTCGATTGAGAGAAATCCTAGAATGGGTGACCTCCTGGGAAGTTCTCCATTCCACCTATGGGAAAAAATCGTGAGGCTTACGACCAAAGCGGACAATTCTTCTAGTGGTTAGAGCTCGATCGTTAGAATTGGTATCAGAGCCGCTTGCATGTCCTCTTGGGCGATGGTGGGGCAAACCTCAGTGAGGACGCTGAGTCCCGAAAGGGGGGGAGAAAGGTCCCTTAGGCAAATCCCACATTGGCAAAGCACGGAGTTGGTCTTGGGTTCAAAAAGTAATGATATATAAAATGGGGGAACTAATCACTAGAGGCGCCTTTTGGTGGAATGGCCTAGTGAGTTGGAAGAACTCTAGGGTTAAGCGTGCTCGTTTGAGAGAAATCCTAGGATGGGTGACCTCCTGGGAAGTTCTGTATTCCACCTATGGAACAAAACCGTGAGGCTTATGGCCAAAGCGGATAATTTTTCTAGTGGTTGGAGCCTGATCGTTACAGGATAGATTGCACCTTTAGTGCAAAATTTGATCAATTTTAGGTCACTTTTAGTTCTGGCAGTTTTGGTACCCGAACTTGTGCAGGCTATTTGACTTGGTTCTGGCCATTTTTGAGCTTTGGTGCCTTCATAAGAATTGTAGCTCTATGTCTAATCTAGCCATGGTAAAAATTTCAGGTCATTTGAACATCTTTTGAGTGAGTTATGGCCAAAACACTAACTGCTGTCCAAATGGTAAATTTTCAGGTTTTCAAGTCACTAATCCGGATTTGGTCATTTCTCAAGTCATTTTCTGGACAGAATTTAGGTAGGATTTCTTCATGAAAGTTAGCACATTTTATGCCTAATTTCACCTCCAATTGGCCTCATACCAATTGGAGCCACACACTTAGGGTTATAGGCCCATTTGCACATAGCCCTTTACATGCCTTTCAAACACCAAACCAACACACATTCACCAACTATCTCCTCACTTCTCCATACCATTCTGCAATTGGCACTAACCATAACCATTTAATTCTTTACGTTATAGGTCAACTTGGATAGAATATAACAACTTCAAAATACACCAAATGCAGTCACAATTCATAAAGTTCAAACCCAATAATATATACACATAAATACTTCTAATTATCACATATACTTCCATCATCAATTTACATACCTATCACTACTATTCCACACACATAGGCTGTCATTTTTTTTTTGTACAATACTTCAACAACATTTCATGAATTTGAACATTATCAATTTCCATTATGAGGCTGCCAAAGTAACATCCTCACATATCAACTTCCATTTTTACTTTTCAAGCTCACCATTCAAACTTTATACATGAGAATCAACTTCAATGCACATAAGCACTCAATTTAACATCCCAAACTACCATTTACGTGCAAAAATAAGCTGTACATGATGAAGTTCCATGGCTGCTGAAATGGAGCAGCACCTTAACTCATCAAAACTCAAAACTTCTTCCATAAATCAAACAACCACAACCTCAACTCAAAGTTTAACAAAGAAAGGATGAAGAATGGCCACTTACCTCTTATGGACTTCCTCAAAACTCCACCAAATTCCTTCTTTCTTGTTCCCTAAGTGCTGCCCAAGGTGTGATGGTCAATTTTAATGAAGGGAGCTTAACCATTGGGAGCTTGGGTCATGGATGCATGAAGCTCACCATGGGACGGCAATGGTGATTTGGAAGGGACTTTGAATTCGGCAAGGAGAGAACTTGAGGAAGAAATGGTGTTGCAGAATGTTAGTGGGACAATTTTGATTTTTTTAATGCTTTAGATACTCCATAGTGGTCCACTAAGTTATTAGAAAATTTAAATTAATGTTAAGCTTTCATTTATTCAACATTATACCCCATATTTTGCCTTATTTATACAACACCTAAAATTTCATTTTTCATGGTATTTTCTAAGTTTAATATGATTTATTTTTAATTGAAATTTAGGTCCAAAGCCAACTCTAGGTGTCAATTGACCACAATGCCCCTATTCGGGTTGTATTCCCGATTTTTCGATAACACCGAGTTTTGTCATTTTCTCGATTTCTCGTTTTTCCTTGTACTAATTAATTAATTTTTCTTTGACATTTCTAATGACATTTATACTTCAATAAGTCTTTAATTATGTCTTGAAACTAAATTCTGAGGGTTCCCTTAGTCCTGGGGTCGGCTATTGCCTGCGTCGTAACTTCCCTATGCTGTCACCCATCGCTGCGGTTTTCGGCTCGTTTAACTTGGTTACATTTCATTGCTATTATTTTTCCTTTGTTTTTCTTGTACTTTCCTTTCTTGTATTTCATTATTTTATGTCTCCTCACTAACATTTAAATGTAGTTTTAGGCATCCTAACTGTTCGGACCGACACTGATCATCGGAACAGTTGAACGCACTACCAAACATAGAGGTGTTACAGTTAGGACGAGAAAGTTGGGTGTGTTAGAGGGACTAGCCATAAGGATGAATGGCAGAGTAGATACCGAACTGATCAAGTGGATCGGACTGGGTCATGAGAGGAGTTCAAGGATAAGGTTGTTTTTCCCTTTAATGGGTTGAACCTTAAATTTATATTTGGAGAACCAATCTTTGAGGTGCAAGAGTTGTGGTTCAGGAAGTGCCTTGTTTTTTAAGTCTAAAATCCTTAGGAATGAGGAGCTATTCATCATGAAAGTGAAGTGATGACCAATTAGATGGAGCTCAAATTTTTTGATTCCATTTTTTACTGCAAGGATTTCTTTGTAGACTGAGTGATAATGTTGTTCAGCAGGCTTGAATTGTCCACTGGCATAACCACAAATGTCTTTGAGACCATCATGTGATTCGATCAGGATGGCACCCCAGTGGGTGTCACTAGCATCAACCTGTAAGATTCTTTCTCCATTGCCAGAGATGTGGAGAGGTGGAGGATTTTAGGCCTCTACATTAAGTGTTTTGATTGTTGTTGTCTGTTCTGGTCCCCACGGTGGGGCATCCTTTTTTAGCATCTTTGAAAGTTGACTAGTGTGGACTGAGACATGTGGCAAGAATCAACGGATATAGTTTACTATACCCAAAAATTGTTGTAACTGTTTATGGGTCAGATTCTTATCAGGAAATTTGAGGAGTTCAACAGCTATGTGTGGACCAGGCTTGTACTTTCCATTCTTGAAATGCATGCCCAAAAACTCAATTTCTGTACGGGCTAAATAACTCTTTTTTTTTTTCTAAGAACATTATGCCATGGGCTTGGATTATGGAATGGAAATGGGCTAATAGCTATTTGTGGCTATGGACACTTTTTGAAAAAAGAAGGATATCATCAATGTAGATGAGGGTACTATGTAAGATGGGTTCAAAGATACGGATCATAGTTTTTTAAAATAGTGAGGGGGCTATTTTAAGGCCAAAAGCCATTACAGTCCATTGATATTGGGCTGTAGGGATGCAAAAAGCAGTTTTGGGCCTGTCTGAGGGATGGATACCAAGTTGCCAAAATCCAACTTTAAAGTCGAACTTGGAAAAGATATGGGCTTTGTGAAGTTAGGTAAAAAGGACATCAATTTTGGGTAATGGAAATTTGTCGTCTTGGAGAAAGTGGTTGAGGGGCTTGTAGTCAATAACTAGCCTCTTTTTATTTTTGAGTCTTTCTGATCTTTTTTCAACATAAAAGGCTTGGCAAGCCCAAGGTGAGCTAGTGGCCTCAATTAATCCTTGCTGAAGCAGTTGCTTACATTCTTCTTGGGCCAAGGCTAGGTCAGAGGGAGTCATGCCCGGGTGTGATGCATTGGTAGGGTTGACATCTTCGTTCAGTTTGAAAGGTAAGTGGATGAAGAAGTAGTAGTTTTTCCAAAGAGGGTGAGGATAGAGAAACTCAGCATGTGAGTCTACACAGAGGTGAAGAAGAGATTCCTTTTGTTCTTAGAACTTTGGTGGAGCTTCCATTAATGAGAACAATTTAGGAATGGTGGTGAATGGTTTGAAGTGTCTTTTGTATTTCAAGCCAGTTAGCAGGATTCTCAAATGTTGGGCCTTCTAGTATATATCGAACCCAATAAGAATATCTTTGTCGGGTAAGTCTGAACCAATGACTTTGGTCCATATTGTGTAATTGGGAAAGAACTGTATTCCAATGGGTCATTTTGAGATAAGGTTGGTTTCGAAAATTTTTCAATTGGCAGCTTTGAAATATTCAGAATGTGGGAGCCAATCTTTTAAAGGTAAAATGGTTGGGTTCATCATACTCTTGTGAGCACCAGTATCAAGGAAACCAATTACTGAAATGGGCCGTGAGTATTTTTTGGAAGGATGGATAATGAGACTAGAGGAATAGGAATGGCTTGGTAGACTTCTTGCTGGATTTGGTATAACACCCCTCATCCGTCTACAGTGTAGCCGAGCAAGGCATGCCACACAGTGTGCCGGAGCACCTAGTCTGTGATTATTTTATTTTTTGAACACTCAATTTGATTTAGAAAACTGTTGTGTGAAATTTACATCATGATTGTTTATTATTTTATGTTTTGATAAAACTGAGTGGTGCAAGATTTTTAATACAAATCCAACAAAGTGCCGTCTGTAAATTGGACAAATAGTCCTTCTGCACCTGTTAAAAACAGTCTCAATATAGTATTCTCAAAATCACAATTTCATTCATAGTCTTAATTTCTCAGTAAAGTCAATAGACTTTCACAGTCATTAAACAGTTCCTTAATATAATCCATAATGATTCAAATACATCTAGAAAATCTCCATGTTATTTAATATGTACAAATTATTATAAACTTTAAAGCTTTCATAATATTACAAAATACAGGGCCAAATTTCAAAATACAACAAAAAGACAAAACACAAAAATCCCTAAGTCCTGCCATGTATGCAATGCAGTGCAGATGACTCTGGACTCCTGTGCAGATCTAATCTCTCACTCATTAAACAGTTCCTTAATATAATCCATAATGATTCAAATACATCTAGAAAATCTCCATGTTATTTAATATGTACAAATTATTATAAACTTTAAAGCTTTCATAATATTACAAAATACAGGGCCAAATTTCAAAATACAACATAAAGACAAAACACAAAAATCCCTAAGTCCTGCCATGTATGCAATGCAGTGCAGATGACTCTGGACTCCTGTGCAGATCTAATCTCTCACTCGGTCGTAGATCGGCTGGGCTCCCCAGCTGTGTCTCCAATACCTACGCGTTACAAAAGCAACGCGCTAAGCAATTCTACTTAGTGGTGCCAATTATAAAGAGAAATACACTAAAATAGAATAATTTAATCATTTATGAATTTATGGTGTCAATATTCTTTGCAGTCTAATATTTCAGTAATCTTTACTAAGATTGTTCTTTTATTGCTATTTATACTTTTATTTGCTAATGTTTCATTTTTACTTAATTTGGTTGTACAGTATGTCAATACACTTAATTTAGCTGTCTGAATTTAATAATGCTTAAATTAACTGCCCGTGTAGCATATACACTGACCAGACTGGATAAATGGTTAAAATAGCACTGGGTACCTAGCAGCTCGGGCCGTCACACCATCGGTCACAAAGTATCTCCTAGTGTGCAAACAGTTTGTCTAAGAAGCCATATAATCAATCAGGCAATAAGCCGACTATAATAACATAATCCATATAGCCATAGGCTATTAAAATCACAGTGTGGCATAATAAGCCATAAAACACATTATGGCGTGAAGCCATTTACAATGCAGGTATCAGAACCCTATTGGCATGCCAACCTATCGAAACTAATCAACTAGGCAATACTAGGGCATTTACAAGCTTAAATATTTAATTCTTTATTCTTATGGTTTATAAGTCATTATACCTTTCACTGGTCAACAAAAATGTTGACCCTTTTTATACATCATGGATAGGTTGTGTAACACTCTCACTGTAGCAATTCCGCACATTCTACTGATCCGATGACCGGTGTCGGTCTGGACAGCTAGAACGCCTAGAAAAAATATTTAGACTAGAGTGAGGAGTCATAAATAACTCAAATAAGTGTAAGAAAAATTAAGGAAAAATTTTAGAAATAAAATACAACCAAGTTAAACGAGCCGGTGCCCTAGCGATGGGTAACTCAGTGGAAAGTTGCGGTCTTCGCAACTAGGAGCCCTGAACTAGGGAGAAAATTCATGAAATAATTATTGGGACTTCAGAGAAGAGTCATTGAGGTTTCTATGGCATTAGAATACCAAGAAAATATTTAGAAAATTTTTTAGATCGGTACAGACAATTTTAGTCTGTTAAGCCAAACGGAGGGCATTTTGGTCATTTCATCTTCGGAGATGATTTTTGGCTGACTTGTCCAATTAAGTAAATAATTATTATGATCTAAAATATGAATAAATATTGCTAAAAATTAAATTGAAAATGAGTAGAAAGGAAAAGAAAAGAAAATAAAAGAAAATAGGAAATATGACATCACATGATGTCATTAGTTAGGTCTCCACCAATCACAACTCAACAAGCCAATTAAAAGGAGATAAATTAGACAAAAATTGACAAACAATCTGCATCTTCAACCTTTGGGCAGCCAAAAACATAGATAGAGAGAGAGAGGAAAGAAAACTCCATGGAAGCTTGATCAAGCTTTAGCTAACCTACCAAATCACCTCCAAACCCTAATTTCTCTTCATGAAAAATTGTCCCTACCACTAGAGCAAGCATTGGACATCAATTTGAAGAGGAAAAAGAAAAGTTTTGGCAGCCTTGGGAGTAGCTTCAACAAGGTTAGTGCCTATACTCACTTCTATATCTTTTAATCTTTGTTAGGAAGACAAATTAAATGAGAATTTATTGTAAAATTGAACAAAACAATTATATTGAAGTGTGTATGAAAATTTGTAGCCATGGGAGAAGAATGAGATTTGTTGATTTGTATGACTTAAATTGTTTAGAAGTGGTTTGTGATGAGATAACTTGAGTTAGATGTTGAACTATGTGTGTTGGATGTGTTAGATGACATGAAAAGCATGAAATGGACACTTGGGAATTAGGGTTTATGAAAAAATTGGAGTTTTTCCTATGAAATGGTATATTAACCTTGTTATGGTCAATTAGTGACCATCTGAATATGTGTGAGGAGGAATTGAAGTAAGGATGTTGGAGTTGAACTTAGGCATACTGCCCTTGGTAACCTGCAGGACTGGTTGTGAGTCCAGCAGGTTTGGGCAGCTATAAATGGAGTTGTATAGGTTCAATTGGTGCAAGGCCAATTGGATATTAAACTAGACACATAATGGCACAGCTTTGGTGAAGAAACTCTGCCCAGAAAACTAAATCAAGTTGACCTAAAAATTGTCCTAATCTAGGTGACTTGCATTTTGCCTGGGCAAAATGACTAAATGAACAGTGTTTATTCATTTGGTCATAACTCAGTGTAGAAAGGTCCAATTGACCTCAAATTTTACCAGAAGATAGCTGAGACATAGCCCTACAACTTTCATGAAGAAACCAAACCCAAATTTTGATCATAACATGTTCAAAAACTGACCTGCAGTCAGTGTACAAAACCTGCAGAATTGGTTCTGCCCAGAAAAATCTAGAAATTAACAATCCGGCCAGTTATGGTGTTTAGGCCACAACTTGAGCTACAAAACTCCAATTGGAGTGATTCAAATAAAGAAATGTAACTAGACATAATAAGGAACAACTTTCATGAAGACAATTTTGCAAAATTCCTACTGTACAAAAGACCAATGGAACAGTAAACTTAGTGCTTGAAATCTGAAAATTGTGAATAATTAACACTAAGCTTTGAAATGGTATTGGCAACCAATACCAACAACTTTAGAATGCAAAATGTGGTATCTGTTAGTAGTATGCCCTAGAGCATATCATTTAGTATGTATCTTGTACATATTTTTATTAATAAAAGGCATTTCCACTTTTCCGTTTACATAATATATTTATGTGTAATAGAAAAGGTCCATTGATATTTTGTTAGAAGTATTATTCTTAAGTTGTTAAGAATATGAGTGACAATATTTCTAGCACAAATTATCATAAATAGGTTCACAATCGAGGATACTTCATAATAAGGACATGACTTATCCAGAAAGATTGTATTCATATTTGTTCCCAAGTTATTTATATGGATATAAATAAGATGGAATGGTGAGTCTCATGCCATATAACAAACATGATAGGCACTTAAAAATGATAAGTAGGTCGAACCAGTGACACTTATGACAAGCACATGGAGTTTACTCTTGTCAATGTTTTGTCATAAATCATATCAGTCCATATAATCTTTAGACCTGAGATAGCACAGTTATCTTGTATATAGGTAGTTTGAGTTTGATACTGCTTTCATACTTGTACTATGTATGGGTATATGGGCATCTGTTGGCTCCTACTAGTTATATATGGAGGTAGGTGTTGATCTAGATGGAATCTGTTCCTCTAAGTAAATAGAGATAAAATCCTATGTTCATTTAATTGTTCTTGATGTTTCAAGTTCCTGGCCAGGACAGATAGATTTATTTAGAAAAGAGTTTCTGATGAGAAAATCATTTTAATGAAGAACTAGAATTAAAAGAAAACATAATATTCATAGCAAATAGAGTTTGACATAAACTATGACTCCAGCTTGAGTTGGGATTTTGTAGCAGAGAGATTCTAGTGCATGGTAACATATGATTATATGTTCATTTACAGTAAACCTTATTACTAATTGGGTGGCCATGGCATGCTATGCTAGGTGTTAACCATGGTCTATGAGGTTCATAAAATGATTTAGAGAAATCATTTATGGTAAAAAAGAGTTCTAATGATATTAAGAGTTGATATCATGTCTCATTGCCAATTAGTGATGAGCCTAGTAAGTCACACACATACACAAGTTATCACCTATTTAAATATGATTTAATTAATTAATTAAAGAGTTTAATTAATTAATTAAATAGGTTTGGTTTGAAATTAAATTGCAAAATCCCTAGCATGACTTGAAACCAAATCTAGATTATTGGATGTATAGTATAAGTTAAATTTATATTTAAAGTATTTAAATATGAATTTAATTAATGAGAAATTAATTAATAGAGATTAATTAATTAATTTATAGTAGATATAAATTAGAAGAAGAAAAATAATTATTTTGGGTTAAGAACTCAAAATTAAGACAGAGGGGCATTTTGGTCATTTCACAGTGTGACACGTGGCACCATGAGATGGTGAGACATGGGATTACACATAAGCTTGCCAAATGTTCTTTTAATCATGTAAGATGATTAAAATCAAGATTAAATATAAGTTTGACACTTGGCACAATGTGATTGGGTCACTTAAACCTAGAGCTAATCAAAGGGTTACATGTGGCAAGGGTTTAATGTGTTAACATAGCTATATAAGTGTTTTATGAAAAAGAAAAACAACCAGCAGCCACTCCTCTCCTTTGTCACACCTTTTTGAGGTTCTCCATCTATTCTTCTTCATCTCTCATCAATTCAAAGAGATTAGCCATCAATCTCTTGAATTATGAACACTAGAAATTATTTCTAATGTCCTGTTTACATCTCTAATCTCTTAAAAGTAGAACTTGACTTTCTAATTAATAGAAAAACTTTAGAAGCTGTTCAAGGGCTGCCATAGGTGTTCTTGGTGTGGACAAACTAGAGGGACAACATCTGGTGTCCTGAAGACAAATCTCAAAGGCGCAGACACGCTGCAGTGCTTCAAGAGGTTAGTGTAATCGTTCTTGATTTAATCTAGGGTTTTAAAATTAATCTGATTAATTTTAAAATCTTAAATGGTAAACACAGATCCAAAAACACATTAACAGAGTCTTAATATGTTGTTTATCATTGAAATCAAATAGATAAAAATAAATCTTGCATAATGCATGTGACCCTAGGTGAAAAATTTTGAATTCAATGGTATAAACTTGTGTTTTTCAAGCTTCCGTTCCTTCAATTGTTATCAAAGCCACTATATTTGCCATTTAGATTGATGTTTATATGATTTAATTGTGTGTTTGATCATGAGATCAAAAGTTCATTGCTGGTTGCAAAGCCAAGGTGGCGGCACAAATGATGAACACCATGGTGCGCATGGTTGATGCACCACAATGGTGTGCAAAGGTAAATGGATGGTGAATGTGCAATTGTTGTATGATCTAAGATCCATTTTATGTCTAATTAAATTTTTTAATTAGAATTTTTATCACACAATTAAATTACGATTCAAATCAGAATTTTAAAAAATGTTTGAATGTGATTCAAATATGAATTTTAAAAGTTGTTTGAATGTGATTCAAATCTGAATTTTTAAAGTTGTTTGAATCATATTTAAATATGATTTTTTAAAATTGATTGAATAAAATTCAGATTTGATTTTTTAAAAAATGTTTGAATGTGATTCAAATCTGATTTTTTAATAAATGTTTGAATGTGATTCAAATATGAATTTTTAAAGTTGTTTGAATGTGATTCAAATCTGAATTTTTAAATTTATTTGAATCATATTCAAATCTGGTTTTTTAAGTTGAATATGAGATATTCAATTTAATTTAAGTATGTATTTTTTATTTAATTGTTAAATAGTGATATGCATGATGGATGATCATGGACTATAAAAGACCAATGTGATTGGATTTATTTCTTTTATGTTTCTTTGGGATTGTAAATTAATTAATTTATTTTAATTTATTTTGGGCATGTATTATTAAGTTTGTACTAATTTTTGGATTGTAATTTCATTTATTTAAGTTCTTGTAAATTCGCCTTGGTATGCCAAGGATTACTATGTAATATTTGATTGCAAGAAGTTCAAGGAGTTTAAGAGCATTGGTGGGACCAATGGGAGGAATTCAAGATCAAGTGTTGATTATGTACTCCTTTAGCAACTCTTGTAAAATGAATGAATGAAATGCACCTAGGAATGCCCTGATTCAATTCTTGGTGGCTCAGAATTGAATCCCTTAGAAAGTCCATGATCATACCATATTTATTGCTTATCCATGAATGCATGAGATGTATGGGAATGTATGCTATTATATGATATATGCATGCTAATTGGATAATGTGAAAAGTGAGACCTTAATAGTAATTAGAATGACCATAAAATCTTCCAAACAAATGATTAAGTTGGAAATGCTATAATTAAAACA
This sequence comes from Hevea brasiliensis, assembly GCF_030052815.1. Taxonomy (NCBI): domain Eukaryota; kingdom Viridiplantae; phylum Streptophyta; class Magnoliopsida; order Malpighiales; family Euphorbiaceae; genus Hevea; species Hevea brasiliensis. The sequence continues at coordinate 51,340,298 of NC_079498.1, forward strand.
ATTATAACATAGGCCCTCCATTGGGGCAATTATTTTAAGAAATTTTAAATAGTTGCATAAGATACAATTAATTTAAGAGATTTTCTTAAGAATAATTGTTAAGTATGAGATGTTGTAAATATGTAAATAGTTTGGTAGCCAATATTGGATGTACCTGAGGACATTAAAATTATTTGCATAATTACTGGCTCAATGGGATCAACTTAACTAATGCAAGATAAGTCAATAATGGATATACCTGAGATTTTGAGCATTAGGGGCTAGGTAAAGGATTGAACCTCACATGAGATGTGATGGGCAAGGAGTTGCTCACTTATAGTTTATTATAATTCCAATAATGGATGTACCTGAGGATGATCAATAGAATTATAAGAATTCAATCATCCACTAGAAATCCATCCAACTAGAATTTTCGTTTTCTACTTTGGAAGTGTAGGATTCGCTAAGTTAGTGGGAGGACCAATTTGATTAAAAGACCATAATCATTTTGGTTAATTACATGATACATTTACTAATTAATTTGGTTATTTTCTGCAGTTAATTTTCTGATAAAAATGAGGACAGAACAACCACCACCATCCAATATCCTTGCAAGCATACTTCATCGCAATAGGTTGACAGGACCTAATCTGTCTGATTGGCTAAGAAATTTGAAACTTGTCCGGAACCTTGAACATATAGGATATGTTCTAGATTCAAATGTTCCTGGTCCCTTACCTCCAGAGGCCACACAAGAGGAACATGAAACTTTGGATAAGTGGAAGGAGCATGATATGAGAGCTAAGTGTTACATGCTTGCTTCCATGAGTAATGAGTTACAAAAGCAGCATGAGAACATGTTGAGTGTGAGCGAGATCCTCCTTCACCTACAAGAGTTGTATGGTGAGCACAGCAGGAATGCTAGGTATGAGATATCTAGACAGCTATTCCGTATGAGGATGTTTGAGGGACAGAATGTTGGGGATCATGTCCACAAGATGATTCGGTTGATTGAGCAATCGAAACATCTTGACTTCAACATGGATTTTCAACTATAGACGGATTTGATCCTTCAGTCCCTTCCTGAGTCTTTTGGGAATTTTGTGATAAATTTCCATATGACTTAACAGGAATGCACCTTAGCTAGTTTACTCAACATGCTGGTTATTGCCCAAAAGAATATGCCGGGCAAAGGAATAGAGGTAGCTTTGATTGCATCTTCTTCTGCTGGAAAGTCCAATAAGAAGAAGGGCAATAAGAAAAAGAAACCTCAGATTTCTGGTCCTTCCAAGAAAATAGCTAAACAGAAAAGGAAGACTAAAGCTGATGGAGGCAAAGGAAAGTGTTTCCACTGCCAAAAGGATGGGCACTGGAAAAGGAACTGCCCAGAGTATCTTGCTTCTCTGAAGGACAAGAAAGATACACCTTCGGAAGGTATGTTCATATCTTGTTATTTAGATTATGATGATACTCATAGTTCATCTACAGCTTGGGTTTTAGATACTGGTGCCAGTTCTCACATTTCTAATGATATGCAGGAACTAGCAAATAGTAGCAGCTTGCGTTCTCAAGATATTAGAGTCCGGATTGGCAATGGCTCAACTGTTGAAACTTTAGCTATAGGATCTAAATCTTTTTACATGTTCGGACATGTTTTGTGTTTGGATAATATTTTATATGTACCTATTCTTAGCGTGGACAAACTAGAGGGACAACATTTGGTGTCTTGAAGATAAATCTCAAAGGCGCAGACATGCTGCAGTGCATCAAGAGGTTAGTGTAATCGTTCTTGATTTAATCTAGGGTTCTAAAATTAATCTGATTAATTTTAAAATCTTAAATGGAAAATATAGATCCAAAAACATATTAAAAGAGTCTTAATAAGTTGTTTATCATTGAAATCAAATAGATAAAAATAAATCTTGCATGATGCATGTGACCCTAGGTGAAAAATTTTGAATTCAATGGTATAAACTTATGTTTTTCACGCTTTCGTTCCTTCAGTTTCTTGATGAATTTAGGTTCAATAAATTTATTATGTATAAAAAGTCAACAATTTGAGTGAATAGTAAGGTGAATAGTTGTAACACCTCTCACTCGTCTACAGTATAGCCGAGCAAGGCGTGATACACGGCGTGCCGGAATACCTAGTCTGTGATTATTTCATTTCCTAAACTCAATTTGATTTTAAGAAGTCTTTTATGTAATATTCATATTATGCTGATGCTATTGTTACACTTTGATAAAATCAGTGTTTCAAAAATAGTAATAAAAACTTGGCAAGGTGCCATCTGTATTTTGGACAAACTGTCCTTCCAAACCTGTTGAAAATAGCTTAATATTATCATATCAAAATCTCAAATATTTAACAGTCTCTAGTTCTCAGGAAAGTCAATAGACTTTTACAGTTATTAAACAGTTCCATAATACAGTCCATAATAATTTAAATATATCCAGAAAATCTTCATGTTATTTAATATGTAAAAAATATTACAAACTTTAGGGCTTTCATAACATTACAAAATACAGGGCCGAATTTCAAAAATACAACAGAAGTACAAAATACAAGATATCCTTAGTCCTACCATGTATGCAATGCAGTGTAGATGACTCTAGACTCCTGTGCAGATCTAATGTCTCACCCGATCGTAGGTCTGCTGGGCTTCCCAGCTGTGTCTCTAATACCTACGCATTAAAAAAGCAACACGCTAAGTAATTTTGCTTAGTGGTGCCAAATATAAAAAAATATACACTAAAATAAAGTAAATGAATTGTTTATGAATTTATAACATCGATATACTTTGTAGTTGCTGATTCTACTTTTATTTGCTAACATTTTAATATTTGCTAAATTTTGGTAGTGCTGTATGTCAGAAGACTGGATTTAGCTATTTGAATTTAATAGTACTTGAATTACTGCCCGTGTAGCCTATATACTGACCAGACTGGATAAACGGATATACTGGCATTGGGTACCTAGTACCTCGAGCCGTCACACCATCGGTCACAAAGTGTCTCTCGATGTGCAAATAGTGTGGCTAAAAAGCCATATAGTCAATCTGGCAATAAGCCAAGAATAAATACACAATATATATAGCCGTAGGCTATTAAAGTCACAGTGCGGCATAATAAGCCGTAAAAACACAGTATGGCATGAAGCCATTTACAAAACAACTGTCAGAATCCTATTAGTATGCCAACCTATCCAAAATAGTCAACTAGGCAAACTAGGGCACATTATAAATTAATTGTTTAATTCATCATTTTTTTTTTAGTTTACTAGCTATTATGTAATTCATAAGTCAATGCATATGTTGACCTTTTTAGGTACTATGGATAAGTTGTTTCTAGCAGCAACATGTCACTTTTTGTAATTCAATATGTTGCCAATATAGTGCAATTTACCATTTTTATAAGTTGGCATTCATTGCCAAATTGCTCCAAGCATCATTGTATGAAAATGTCAAATTCTCAATTTTTTGGTGTGCTAGATTGGTCTAGCTTAAAGTCTTATTTCTCTTGGTTTTTAGCTTCTAGTCAAAGAAGCAAAATTGTAGCTTTATGTCTTATTGCACTCAGGGCAAAATTTCAGGTCATTTTGAGTTGTATAGGCCAAGATATGGTCAATTTACTAAAGCTGGACAGATTGCACCTTTAGTGTAAAATTTGGTCAATTTTAGGTCACTTTTAGTTCTGGCAGTTTTGGTACCCGAACTTGTGCAAACTATTTGACTTGGTTCTGCTCATTTCTGGGCTTTGATGTCTACATAAGAATTGTAGCTCTATGTCTAAGCTATCCATGGAAAAAATTTCAAGTCAATTGGACCTGTTTTGAGTGTGTTATGGTCATCCTAATGACTACTGTTCATATGGTCAAAAATTTGGGTTGCAAGGTTGCCATTCCGGATTTGGTCATTTTTAAGGTCAGTTTCTAGGCAGAATTTTGGCAACATTTCCCATAAAAGTTGGCCTATTTGGTGTCTATTTTCACCCCCCATTGGCCTCATACCAATTGGGTTCATAGTTTGGCACTTATGACCTAATTTAGGTACTCCCATCAATACACAACCTGCACCAAAACACTTACACTTCCAATTTGATATTCCTTCTCCTCCTCATTACTTCAATATTCAATCAATGGCACTTCTATATATATATTGTATACAATTCCAGCAAACAATTTTGGGCAGAACATTCAAGTGCTCAATGCACACAATTCACCATTAAGTTTAACATTCACTTCAACCAAAATTCAACATATCTCCATATCAATATTACACATACACTTCAATACACTCGTACTTTAATATCAATTGTACATGCTGCCCACAATTTAACATTATCATATTTCATTAATAAACTTCATATTCACACATAAATTCATGATATTATGGGCTGCCAAACATGGCAATTTGCCAAAGCATTAAGGTTCCATTTCAAACCCTTAATTCAAGCATTACATACACATACTTAGATTTTAACTTACTACATCTTCCATTTGAGTTAATCAACCATAATTCCCATCCATTAGAGGTAAGAAAAACTCAAATAAAATAAATATTCATGGCTGCCAAAAATGGACAATTACATATCTCAATGTTTTCTTCATTTCTCTTCACCAAAATACTCACCTCAACCTAAACACAAGGTTTACTAAAGTAATGGAGAGGTTTTGGACACTTACCACTTTTGAAGCTTATCAAAACTTCACCAAATCTTGTTTTTCTTGTTGCCAATATCTTCCCCAAGGTAAGTAGGTAAGCTTTAATGAAGGAACCAAGTGGAAATGGTGGCTTGATCATGCACCAATGAAGGTTACATGTGGGGCGGCAATGGTGGTTTCCATGGTGAGAGTTTCGGCTGGTTTATGGAGCAAGGTTAAAGATGATGATTCAGCTGTCCCAAGGCTTAGATAAGCGTCCTATGGCTAGAGTTAGTGGAGCACTAAGTAATAGTTTAATGGTTAATTAGTTAAAGTTTCCTTATTTGCTCATTGAGCTCCATTCTTTTACTATTTACTTATTGTATCCCATTTTAATTTTTCATGATATTTCCTAAGTGCAATATCATTTATTTTTAATGGATATTGAGGTCAAAAGGCAACTCTAGGTGTCAAATGACCAAAATGACCCATTTCGGATTATATTTTTGATTTTTCAGTAACACCTATTTTTGTGTGTTTCTCGATTTTTCATTTTTCTTTGTACTAATTTATTAATTTTTCTTTGATAATTCTAGTGTCAATTACATTTCAATAAACTTTTACTTACATCCCAAAATTAAATTCTGAGGGTTCCCCGCGGTCCTGGAGTCGGCAACGGCCTTCCCAGTGCGGTTACCCATCGCTGCAGTGCAGGCTCGTTTAACTTAGTTTTATTTTCTCTCTTTTATTTTTCTTGTATTTTCTTTTTATTTATTTCATCATTATATGTCTGTTCACTATCACCGAAGTGTAGTTCCAGACATCCTGACTTGCCTGGACTGTTATTTAGCCACTGGAGCAATAGAACGTACAGAATACGTACAGTGGGGATGTTACAATAGTAATACAAAGACACAAAGTGTAAGAACTAAATTAGTAGAGGAAATTAAGGCATGAAATTTGGAATCCATGAAATGTTCATGGATTACTTGGAATAGGTAATTGAGATTTATACTCCCAACACCAGTGGAATTCATAATATATTAGCAAAACAACTTGAAGTATGAAATGTTCTTTACATGAATGGATTGTTGAATGTATAAATGAGATAAAAGTGCTATTTGGGATTTAAGTTTCCATCAAGAGAGAAAGGAAAAATATTTTGAATACAATGGTACATGTGAACCATTGTTTAAAATTGTGATAAATATGAATAACATAATGAATGAATAAATGAACCATATTACTGTATGAATGAGACATTATTTCTCATTATTGTAGAAAGAAAAAGTACTTTGAGTACAATGGTATAAAAGGATAATTGATGTGAAGTGATCATATAAATGATTAAATGAATGTATAAATTATAATTGAAATTTATCATGAAATAATAAAGTCATAAAACACAATTTATTAATATTTAATGATATTATGTGCCCTTGTATTGCCTAGACATATGTGTCAGATTGGATAGTTTGGCATGCCAATAGGGCATTGTTTTAGCAGTACTGCGAAAGGCTTTATGCCTATATTCATGGCTTTATGCCCGCATTCATGGCTTTATGCCTGCATTCATGGCTTAATGCCCGATTATGTGTTATCATGGCTTTTTAGCCATACTGACTGCATACATGGTTGACGTTTTACGTCCCATGGTATGACTGCCCGAGGCACCGTGGTGTCCAGTGCCAATGACCCGTTATCCAGTTTAGTCAGCCTGTCATAGGTTACCTGGGCAGAGAAAATTTATTGAAATAAGTCAAAAATATTAGAAACTAAATAAATCAGTGAGAAAAATCCGAAAGGTATTAAACTAGTATTAAGAATTTTATTATTACAAAATGATCCATAACATATAGAAAATATTAAGAGAGTAAATGAAAGACTAACAAAATAAGCATAACATAAGTAATTATTAGAAATGCATCCTCCATAATAAAATAACATAAACTAAATATTTAGATTTATTTGTACATTATATAAATAATTATTATAAACTTATGACAAAAAAGATTTTGGAGAGCAACATAAATGACGAAAAATATACTGTATGGCAAATTTCATATGAGCCTAGTAAAATTCTTGAGTATAGAAAATATGCTTCAATTATTTTTATTTGTATACATTATTTCTTGTTATATTATTGCATCAATAAGCAGCAATGCTTAGCGCGATGAATTTGTTTCCTCGCGCAGGTACTGAAGTTAAAGCCCAGAGAATACTAAACAGAGATTTTGGAGTCTGATCTACAGAGTGTTCAAGGTTGTCACCTCCTCAGCAATGCATGTAGATAGGGCCCATATAGATCATTTTATTTATTTTGTACATTATAATTAGTTATTATTTGTAATGTAAATTATGAATTGTATGTTGAAATATAGATTATGGAACTGTAATTGATTTGTAGATCATGTAAATTATGAATTTATGTAATCAGTCTGCAAATCATGTAAATTAATGAAACTTAAGAATTTATATATATAAATTGTGCATGAATAGAAATGCATGGAAATGAAAATGAAATTGAGATATATGAATGAGATGTGAATTATGAGATGGTTATGAGCATAATTGATGAGATGTTTATTGAAAATTTCAAGCAGGTGAATAGTGAAGTACGCCAACTGATAATAAAATAGGGAAAACTCTATTGGTTTCTCTGTTTAAAAATAATTGATCTTAAAAAAATAATAACTTGAAAATGATTAAAGGAATAAAGTAATCTAAGATAGAGTGCTCCGGCACCGAATGTTGCACGCCTTACGGCTACACTATAGATGGGTGAGGGGTGTTACAGGTTGATTCTAGTATCAACATGTCACAATTGCATTTCAATATGATGCCAATATAGTACAATTTACAATTCTCACAAGTTAGCTTTTATTGCCAATTTATTTCTAGGCTTTATTGTATAGTATTATCAATTTTTCAGTTTTGGTATGCTAGATTGATCTAGTTAAATGTCCTATTTTCATTCGTTTTTAGCTTCTGGTCAAAGAAGCAAATTTGCAGCTCTATGTCTTATTGAACTTTTGGCACAAATTTCAGGCCATTATGAGTTGTATAGACCAAGATATGATCAATTTACTAAAACTAGACAGATTGCATTTTCAATGCAATTTTAGGTCATTCTTAGGTCAAATTCAATTCTGACAGATTTAGTATCCTAAATTAGGCAAGCAATTTGACTTGATTCTGGTCATTTCTGGGCTTTGGTGTCTACATAAGAGTTGTAACTATATGTCTAAGCTTTCCATTGATATATATTTCAGGTCATTTGGACCTGTTTTGAGTGAGTTATGGCCAATTGAATGGCTGCTGTTCATATGGTAAAAAATCTGGGTTTGCAAAGTTGCAATTCCGGATTAGGTAAATTTTAAGGTCAGTTTCCAGACAGAATTTTGGCAACATTTTCGCATGAAAGTTGGCCTATTTTATGTCTAGTTTTACCTCCAATTACCCTCATACCAATTGGGGTCACAACTTTGCACTTATGGCTCAATTTAGCTACTGCCATCAACAAACACAACCTGCACACAAAAGTGCACTTCCAATTGGCAACTCTCCTTCTCCCATTACTACAATATTACATTCATGGCACTTCTATATCATTCATCACAACTCAATTATATCAATTTGGGTAGAACACACAAGTGTTCAAGGCACATATTACAACCCTAATTCTCAAGGTTAAATTCAACATTCACATATACATGAAATCACTTACTTTTACTACATACAATTCCAACCATTACTTACATATACTGCCTTTAATCCATCAATACCATAATTCATCATTTGAATTCATGAAATCAAACATCAATCCACAAAATTCAAGGCTGCCGAAATTGGCCATATGCCAAGGCTTTCCATTACACTTTCCAAACTCCTAACTTCAAGTGTTCAATATACATACATGGGAAATAATTTACCAATACATCAAATTCACCCAATCAACAATAATTCCCATCATTTTAATGTAAGAAAAACTCAAGCAATTTCACCTCTAATGGCTGCCAAAATTGGACAGTTTGCTAACTCAACAATTTCTTTCAAATTTCATCACCAATCAACTTCCCTTAAACTAACCATCAAAATTACTAAAGAAAGGTGAAAAAATTGGACACTTACCTCTTGAGAGCTTTCCCCAAAACCTCACTAAATCTTCTTTTCCTTGCTCTCAATAGCTTTTTCAAGTGGAGTGTGCAAGCTTTAATGAAGGAATTATGGTGAAATAAGGCTTGGAATGGGAGTGCATGGTGGTGTTTTCAAGTTCGGCCATGGAATTTCCATGGTGTTTTTGTCTCGGCTGGTTATGTTTTAAAGGTTGAAGATGATTAAATTCTATCCAAGATGGTTTATATAGGTCCCATAGTGTGAGTTAGTGGAGCACTAACTTTAGGAAATGAATTAATTAAACTTAACTTCCTAAATTTGCAAATTTGCCACTAAGCTTTCACTATTTACATTATGTATCACATTTTTATTTTTTATGACATTTTCAAAGTTTAATACCACTTATTTTTAATAGACATTGAGGTCAAAAGGCAACTCTAGGTGTCAAATGACCAAAATGCCTCTCTTCAGGTTGTATTCCCGATTTTTCGGTAACACCGATTTTTATTGGTTTCTTGATTTTTTTCGTTTTTCTTTGTACTAATTCATTAATTTTCTTTGACATTTCTAACGTCAATTACACCTCTATAGGCCTTTAATTATGTCTCAAAAATTATTTTCGAGGGTTCCCTGAGGCCCTGGAGTCGGCAATTACCTTCTCCATAACTTCCCGGTGCGGTCACCCATTGCTACGGTGCCGGCTCGTTTAACTTAGTTTCATTTCCTCTCTTTTATATTTTTTTAATTTTTCTTGTATTTTCTTTTTAATTATTTCATCATTTTATGCCTGTTTACTATCACCGAAGTGTAGTTCCAAACATTTCTGACTATCTGTACTCTAATTGTCTGCCCGGACAACCTTAGTCATCGGTACAGTATAACGTACAGACTACGTAAGTGCGGATGTTACAACTCTTCCCCTCTAAAAAGGAATTTTGTCCTCGAAATTTATCTAGTTTAAATAATCGAGGGATCACTATCTCCTTGTCTTTTAGCTTTTTCATATTATAATACTTTACTTTCTCTTTAATCTGTCTCACTAGTCTTAGTTTTATAATTTTATCCTTATTTTGATTTACTATTGGAAATACATAGCTCTATACAATAGTCCTAAGTCGGTACTGTAATCTACAGCTTACAGCATAAATATTGAGAATATTGCATAGTTACCACGGTATATCCCAATAGATCAGATTTTCTAACATCTTATCTTTCTTGACTTCACTTTTTAGAGCTGAGTTACCTTTTAATTTTGGCAAGCTTTCTACTTCTTTCTCTATTGTCCCCTGCGACTCCGAGTCCATGTCTTAACCTTGAATAACAAAAAATAAATATATCTTCCTTAGAGTCATCTTAACACTTACAAATGCAATGCATGGTATGCAATCTATCTAGGTCCAGAAATGCATAAACCATGCTTTGATATCACTAAATGTAACACCCCTCACTCGTCTACAGTGTAGCTGAGCAAAGCATGCCATAAAGTGTGCCAGAGCACCTAGTCTGTGATTATCTTATTTTCTGAATACTCAATTTGGTTTAGGAAACCGTTGTGTGAAATTTACATCATGATTGTTTATTATTTTATGTGATAAAACTAAGTGTTGCAAGATTTTTAAGGTCACACCCTACCCCTCTGTAAGGCATAACATGATCCCGTAGTATACCTAATGAATTACCAACTTCATCTACTGATAACCCATTAAATACACTACAAGGGATTTTAAAACTTTTCTTACTTCTTTTTACAGTGGTGAGCACTATTTACAGGTGTTAAAAACCTTTTTTGAACTGAAGTGATATTTTGGATAAAACAGTTCTTCAAAAACCTGTAAAAAGCACTTCAATATATTTCCAAATCTCAACTCCAACATATTTCTCAACACAACATATTTCTCAACTCAAATTCACAGTAATTTTTCAAAGACTGAGATACAAGAAATACAGTACAATTTTTACAAGCCAAAATATCTCATAATTTACTTTACAACTTCAAGGTACAATTTTATTTTATAACTGCTCAACACCAAAAACAATATATACATACAGTGGTCATACATTACAATACAAAATGCAAAATGTGGTATACTCGTTACACCCGATGATTTCTCGCTGAATGTACTAGCAGCCTAGTCCGCTGCCCTGTCAATCTGTCTACCAGCGACAGCAATGAAAAGCTATCGCTGAGACAATGTCTCAGTGGTGCATAACATTAACAAAATATAACTTTAAATCACAATTCATAAATCATATAAATAATGGATACGTAAAACCATAGTTAAATTCAAGACAATGAATGTCATAAGGAATTTAACACAATATCACAATAAATCTCAGTAATCAAAACGTAGTTAAATTCAAAAGACAGTGAATGCTAATAAGAATTTAAACTCCATTTCACAAATTATCAAAGCTCATAATAACACAATTTAGTCGAATAATTTAAGAACACAGTATTGCCAATTCATACACAACTTAAGCCATGACACAATTTTCCGATCAATGCTAGCATTTAAGGGTACTTACCAATGCACCTGCAGGTGTTATGCATCGCCATTCCTGCAAGCCCTTGGGTGGTACCTATCAGAGAACTTACAGGCGTTACGTATCGCCATCCATGCAAGCTCCTGAGTTCACTCATGAGAGTTCCCAAGAATCGTAGGCGTTACGTATCACCGTCCCTACTTTGCTCTGATAACACTAAACACATTTTATCTCAAAATTTCCAAAGTCATAATTTCATTCACAAGATGGCAACACAATTCATAATTAACTTCAACTTTCACAAATCACACTAAATCAATTTTTCCACAGTTTCAAACCATTTACAATGCTTTTCAAGCAATAAGTATCCATTCAAACACATTTCCATAATTGAAAATAATAATATACGAATAGTCATAATTTATTTCAATTGAAAATTTCAAAAGAAATAAATAGTGTGCACAAACACAATTTAAAACAGTAACATACAATTAATCATATGAAATATCGTTCAGAGTAAAATCAGTTGAAAACTAGTTGTGCACAAACACAATTTAAAACAATAACATATAAATAATCATATGAAATATTCAAAACAAAATCAATTAAAAACTAGTTGTGTACAAACCTCTGATAACTGTCTCCTGGCCTTGACTCAGTGTTTCCTTCCCTTTCCCTGAGTCTTTGCTAACTGAGAAACACAATTTGAAGTGTTTCAGTACTTAATTAAACTGTCTCTAACGATAATGCTTGATAAGTAATTCACTGAATGCTATTATTTGCTTAATCAACCTAATATATCGACCCTCGATGCGTTCTAGGTAAATTAGGTTTTAAGGTTACCAATATGTCACATTCGATAGTCTTTTAGGGTTGGTACATGTTACCAAATTCATTTCCATGTATCTTGCATTTTCTTACAATTTGCTGGATTCCGGGATACTAGTTTGACCTAGCCGGACGACCTAGTTCCCTCAGTTTTAGGGTTTCGGTCAAAACTACAAACTTGTAGATCTATGTCTTATGGAACGCGGGGCAAAATTTCAGGTCATTCTGAGTTATGCAGACCAAGTTATGGTCATTTTACTATTGCTGGTCAAATTGCATCAAAATTGGTCACTTTTGGTCATTTTAGGTCAATTTTGGTTCGGCTAGTTTTTGGACCCGAACTTGTGCAAGCTGTTTGACTTGCTTATGGTCATTTCTGGGCTTTGGTGTCTTCATAAGACTTGTAGATATCGGTATTAACTATTCATGGTCAAAATTTCAGGTCAATTGGATCTGTTTTGAGTGAGTTATGGCCTAAACACTAACTGCTGCCCAAATGGTCAATTTTCAGGCCTTATTTGCACTTAATCCGGATTTGGTCATTTTTCAAGCTACCTTGCAAGCAGAATTTTGGCAACCTTCCTTCATGAAAGTTGGTACATTTTGTGCCTAGTTTCACCTCCAATTGGTCTCATACCAATTGGAGCCACACACTTAAAGTTATAGGCCTAAAACACAAACTGCCTTATTGCATTTCTTTCATACACATCAAGGATCACTTTTAACACTTACCAAACTTAACATTCAAGCCAATTTAGGTTGTACCATGACCTAAACATAATTCACAACATATTATAGGTCATTTTGGCAGCTTACAATTACATTTAATGTGCACCAACAAGTGCAGAAGTTTTCAATCCAATTTACAACAATTCAATCACCTATTCATGCTCATTTACATGTCCCACTTCACACCACCATACAACACTCAAACTGCCATAACAACCAACACATTTTAATATCATTATTCCATAAACCAAGCATGAATTCCAGCATTCTTCAAGAATTAACAAACTGCCGCAATGGTACCTTTACATTCCATCAATTTCCAAGCTTCAAATTTCAATTTACATTTACATATACTAAGTATACATCACCCAAATAATTTCCTACATAATATACATTTAATCAATCATTTAATTCACCATTTACAAGCAAAAATAAACTGTCTTTAAAGTGTTTCCATGGCTGCCAAAAGTACACTTCCCCATTCAACATCAAACTTCAAAAATCTCTCCATAAATCAAACACCCATAACATTCTTACAAACTTTGACAAATCAATAATCAAAAACTCAAATTTGCCACTTTGGAAATTCTTCAAAACTCCACAAAAACTTTCATTTCTTGCTGCCTATCTACTGCCCATGGTGTGAGGATCATTTTTCATGAAGACACTTGCAAGAAATCAAGGCTTGATCATGGAGAACTTGAGCTCCATGCATGGTGCGGCCATGGGAGAGGTTTGAGAGCTTTCATTCTTCCAAATGAATTTTTCAAGTGGAGAAGATGAATTGCAGAATGTTAGTGGACATTTCTGTCCATTTATGGTATTATATGGTATATAATAATTTACTTAGTGCTCCACTAACATAGGTTAATAATAAATAATGTTAAACTTTCTATATTCCCACATTAAGTCCCTAATTTTTGCTAATTAAATTAGGTACCACTAATTTAATTTTTCATGACATTTTGCAAATATAATATCATGTAATTTTAATGGACATTTAGGTCAAAAGACAACTCGGGGTGTCAAATGACCACAATACCCCTGTTCGGGTTGCATTCCTGATTTTTCGGTAATACCGGATTTTGTCCATTTTTCGATTTCTCACTTTTCTTTGTACTAATTAATTAATTTTTATTTAATATTTCTTATGGTATTTATACTTCAATTGATGTCTCTTTAAGTCTAAAAAATATTTTCCAGGGTTCCCCGCGGTCCAGGGCTAGTCAACGGTCCACGCCGTGACTTCCCGGTGCGGTCACCCATCGCTAGGGTTCTCGGCTCGCTTAATTTGGTTACATTTCTTTACTATTATTTTTCCTTTGTTTTTCTTGTATTTTCTTTTCTTGTATTTCATTATTTTATGTCTCCTCAATCATAACGAAGTGTAGTTCTAGGCATCCTAGCTGTCCGGACAACACTGGTCACCGGAACAGTAGAACGCACTACCGAACTTAGGGGTGTACAATTCTCCCCCTCTTAAAATAAATTTCGTCCACGAAATTTTACCCAATAGCCATCTTACAATAGTCATTCATTTATTTTTTTCCTTTCTATATGATTGTATAATCTTCTTTTCCTCAAATTTGTATAAGACTTTAAACAATCTAATACAACACTTAATTTTTTTGTATAACACCAATCTCCTCTTACTATTGTGCTGTCTAATATTTCGGTTCATGTTCCTTCTTGAATGACCCTAGAGGTCATGTTAGAATTATTCATCTAGTCATTGGTCCTCTGACCATTCTAGTCCATAGTCTTCCTCACATTCGTAATATTTCTTTGTTATATATGAATCAACTGTTCAAATCTCTATTTCCATAACTCTTTTTATCTGTCAATATTCTATAACTTACTTCCTTTTGTACTGAACTACAACCTTTCGATATTCTAACTTTTGAGTTTTAGATCCCTAAGTAGGATTTTCAAACTTATTTCTAACAATTAAATTATGTCCTGGCATAACTATACCAAAACAGATGCCGTTGGCAACTATTCTCATCTAGGTGTACTATTGGGTAGTACGTGGCTCTACACAATAATCTCAAGTTAGTACTGTAATCTGCAGCTTACAGTATAAACATCAAGAACATTGCATAGTTACTACGATACATTCCAATAGATCAGACTTTCCTATCTTTTATCCTTTTCGAATTCACTGATATCCAAACTTATTCTGATTACAATATCCATTAGCAATTACTACCAGTAACATCCTTGCCCTCATTTAGAGCAATTCCATTACTGCATCTTACTTTTACGTCCTCTTGCCTTATATTAACTAGGCTCGCCAATTAGCTTTATAATTTGTGGTGTGTCAGAAAATACTTTTCGCCCATAAACTCTTTCAAAACTAATTTCACTTATTATTAGAATCCTTATCTTAAAGGACTAATCACTAATGCATCAAAATTTATTTCCCTGTAAAGGAATAACAACAGAACATATAGTTCTAACACTAACATAAAAGTATTCAGACTCCAGGTCAAACAATACATAAACAAAGAGTGCCATTCTTTATGGTGTTATGGAGATTGGATCCACACCAGGCATAACATTAATTTCAAACTACACCTCTCTTTCCGGAGGTAATCCTGGCAATTCATCAGGAAACACGTTTGGAAAGTCATATACTGTAGGGATGTCCCTCAATGCTGGACTCCCCACTTGGGTGTCTACCACATGTGCCAAGTATGCTTCACACCCCTTTCTAATCATTTTTTTCTGGCTAGTGCAGCCAAAATGACGTTTGATGGCAATAGCTGCCTCTTCCCATGTATTACCACATCACTGTACTGAGGGAGACCAAAAGTGACTGTCTTCAGCCTACAGTCAATCATGGCATGATGCCTACCTAACCAATCCATGCCCAAGATGATATCATAATCTCTGAAGGGCATTTCAATGAAATCAGATAGAAAAGTGTGTCCTTGGATCACCAAAGGACAATCTCTATACATTCTATTAACCCTGACCTCCTATCCTAGAGGACTTGTTACTAGCACTTCAAAGTCCATTTTTGTACATGGAACAGCAATGCAATCAATGATGCTAGCACTCACATAAGAATGGGTAGAACCCGGATTAAATAATACAAACACATCTTAATTAAAAGTTGAGAAGGTACCAGCCACAACATCAGATGTCTCGGCCTCTTCTCTCTGTCTCATTGCATAGATTCTGACTGGAGCATTGTCTTGCTCTGAATGTTTTACTGTGCCTTGGCTGCTTGTTGGGCTACCTCTACCCCTGCCTCTACCTCTGCTGGGTGGTTGTGAACTTCTGGTGACAGGGCTCTGAACTGACCCTTCTGCAGTAGTAGGAAGTGGTCCAACTCTGTGACTACTGGTGCAGTCCTTGGCAAAGTGTCCTGTGCCTCCACAGTTATAACAGGCTCTAATAACCTTGTAGCATATCCCACCATGATATTTTCCACAAGTTTCACATTGGCGGGGAGGGTAGGAACTTCTATTTGTTCGACGACTGGACCTTGGTGGTCTCCGCCTTGATGATCCACCTATGTTATATCCCTGAGCTCGGGGTTCGTCAAATTCTTTTCTCTTTCTCAAATTACTGCTTGAGCTCTGACCCATAGGTTTCTCCCTCTTCTCTATTTCATATTGCCCTTGTGGCGGTTGGGCTTGTACTTGAGCTTGAGCTGACACAGTATCAGCCATTTATTGAAAGAAAGTGGCCATTGGCTGGGCCATTTGTGCAGTAATTTGTACCAGTAAAACTGGTATAGTCGGGCCTTCGACACTTTGTGGAGCTGGGGTCTCAACTTGTACCTCAGCCTCTATCGATTGATCGACTAAACGATCACCCTCTTCCATAGTCAATTCGACGATCTTAGACCTTCTAAACAAATAACACAAGGAGATTTCCTCCCATTAGTGCATATTTATAATGTAATGTACTGTATGTATCAAACAATGATATTGAGCAGTTGTACTCTGAAGAAATAATATTCAAGTAACAGGTGAAAACAGAATTTTAAAAACTTTGCTCTGATATCATTAAAACATGTCACACCCTACCCCTCTGTAAGGCATAATATGATCCCATAGTATACCCAATGAATTACCAACTTCGTCTACTGATAACCTATTAAATACACTACAAGGGATTTTAAAACTTTTCTTACTTCTTTTTACAGTGGTGAGCACTATTTACAGGTGTTAAAAACCTTTTTTGAACTAAAGTGATATTTTGGATAAAACAGTTCTTCAAAAACCTGTAAAAAGCACTTCAATATATTTTCAAATCTCAACCCCAACATATTTCTCAACACAACATATTTCTCAACTCAAATTCACAGTAATTTTTCAAAGACTGAGATACAAGAAATACAGTACAATTTTTACAAGCCAAAATATCTCATAATTTACTTTACAACTTCAAGGTACAATTTTATTTTACAACTGCTCAAGACCAAAAACAATATATACATACAGTGGTCATACATTACAGTACAAAATGCAAAATGTGGTATACTCGTTATACCCGATGATTTCTCGCTGAATGTACTAGTAGCCTAGTCTGCTGCCCTGTCAATCTGTCTACCTGCGACAGCAATGAAAAGCTATCGCTGAAACAATATCTTAGTGGTGCACAACATTTACCAAATATAACTTTAAATCACAATTCATAAATCATATAAATGATGGATACGTAAAACCATAGTTAAATTCAACACAATAAATGTCATAAGGAATTTAACACAATATCACAATAAATCTCAGTGATCAAAACGTAGTTAAATTCAAAAGACAGTGAATGTTAATAAGAATTTAAACTCTATTTCACAAATTATCAAAGCTCATAATAACACAATTTAGTCGAATAATTTAAGAACACAGTGTTGCCAATTCATACACAACTTAAGCCATGACATAATTTTCCGATCAATGCTAGCATTTAAGGGTACTTACCAAAGCACCTGCAGGCGTTACGTATCGCCGTCCCTCCAAGCCCTTGGGTGGTACCTATCAGAGCACTTGCAGGCGTTACGTATCGCCATCCCTGCAAGCTCCTGAGTTCACTCGTGAGAGTTCCCAAGAATCGTAGGCGTTACGTATCGCTGTCCCTACTTTGCTCTGATAACACTAAACACATTTTATCTCAAAATTTCCAAAGTCATAATTTCATTCACAAGATGGCAACACAATTCATAATTAACTTCAACTTTCAAAAATCACACTAAATCAATTTTTTCACAGTTTCAAATCATTTACAATGCTTTTCAAGCAATAAGTATCCATTCAAACACATTTTCATAATTGAAAATAATAATATACAAATAGTCATAATTTATTTCAATTGAAAATTTCAAAAGAAATAAATGTTGTGCACAAACACAATTTAAAACAGTAACATACAATTAATCATATGAAATATCGTTCAGAGTAAAATCAGTTGAAAACTAGTTGTGCACAAACACAATTTAAAACAATAACATATAAATAATCATATGAAATATTCAAAACAAAATCAATTAAAAACTAGTTGTGCACAAACCTCTGATAACTGTCTCCTGGCCTTGACTCAGTGTTTCCTTCCCTTTCCCTGAGTCTTTGCTAACTGAGAAACACAATTTGAAGTGTTTCAGTACTTAATTAAACTGTCTCTAATGATAATGCTTGATAAGTAATTCACTGAATGCTATTATTTGCTTAATCAACCTAATATATCGACCCTCGATGCGTTCTAGGTAAATTAGGTTTTAAGATTACCAATATGTCACATTCGATAATCTTTTAGGGTTGGTACATGTTACCAAATTCATTTCCATGTATCTTGCATTTTCTTGCAATTTGCTGGATTCCGGGATACTAGTTTGACCTGGCCGGACGACCTAGTTCCCTCGATTTTCGGGTTTCGGTCAAAACTACAAACTTGTAGATCTATGTCTTATGGAACGCGGGGCAAAATTTCAGGTCATTCTGAGTTATGTAGACCAAGTTATGGTAATTTTACTATTGCTGGTCAAATTGCATCAAAATTGGTCAGTTTAGGTCATTTTAGGTCAATTTTGGTTCGGCCAGTTTTTGGATCCGAACTTGTGCAAGCTGTTTGACTTGCTTATGTTCATTTATGGGCTTTGATGTCTTCATAAGACTTGTAGATATGGGTCTTAACTATTCATGGTCAAAATTTCAGGTCAATTGGACTTGTTTTGAGTGAGTTATGGCCTAAACACTAACTGCTGCCCAAATGGTCAATTTTTAGGCCTTATTTGCACTTAATCCGGATTTGGTCATTTTTCAAGCTACCTTGCAAGCAGAATTTTGGCAACCTTCCTTCATGAAAGTTGGTCCATTTTGTGCCTAGTTTCACCTCCAATTGGTCTCATACCAATTGGAGCCACACACTTAAAGTTGTAGGCCTAAAACTCAAACTGCCTTATTGCATTTCTTTCATACACATCAAGGATCACTTTTAACACTTACCAAACTTAACATTCAAGCCAATTCTGGTTGCACCATGAACTAAACATAATTCACAACATATTATAGGTCATTTTGGCAGCTTACAATTACATTCAATGTGCACCAACAAGTGCAGAATTTTTCAATCCAATTTACAACAATTCAATCACCTATTCATGCTCATTTACATGTCCCACTTCACACCACCATACATACACTCAAACTACCATAACAACCAACAGATTTTAACATCATTATTCCATAAACCAAGCATGAATTCCAGCATTCTTCAAGAATTAACAAACTGCCGCAATGGTACCTTTACATTCCATCAATTTCCAAGCTTCAAATTTCAATTTACATTTACATATACTAAGTATACATCACCCAAACAATTTCCTACACAATACATTTAATCAATCATTTAATTCACCATTTACAAGCAAAAACAAACTGTCTTTAAAGTGTTTCCATGGCCGCCAAAAGTACACTTCCCCATTCAACATCAAACTTCAAAAATCTCTCCATAAATCAAACACCCATAACATTCTTACAAACTTTAACAAAACAATAATAAAAAACTCAAACTTACCACTTTGGAAATTCTTCAAAACCAAAAACAATATATGCATACAGTGGTCATACATTACAGTACAAAATGCAAAATGTGGTATACTCGTTATACCCGATGATTTCTCGCTGAATGTACTAGCAGCCTAGTCTGCTGCCCTATCAATCTGTCTACCTGCGACAGCAATGAAAAGCTATCGCTGAGACAATGTCTCAGTGGTGCACAACATTTACCAAATATAACTTTAAATCACAATTCATAAATCATATAAATGATGGATACGTAAAACCATAGTTAAATTCAAGACAATGAATGTCATAAGGAATTTAACACAATATCACAATAAATCTCAGTAATCAAAACGTAGTTAAATTCAAAAGACAGTGAATGTTAATAAGAATTTAAACTCTATTTCACAAATTATCAAAGCTCATAATAACACAATTTAGTCGAATAATTTAAGAACACAGTGTTGCCAATTCATACACAACTTAAGCCATGACATAATTTTCCGATCAATGCTAGCATTTAAGGGTACTTACCAAAGCACCTGCAGGCATTACGTATCGCCGTCCCTCCAAGCCCTTGGGTGGTACCTATCAGAGCACTTGCAGGCGTTACGTATCGCCATCCCTGCAAGCTCCTGAGTTCACTCGTGAGAGTTCCCAAGAATCGTAGGCATTACGTATCGCTGTCCCTACTTTGCTCTGATAACACTAAACACATTTTATCTCAAAATTTCCAAAGTCATAATTTCATTCACAAGATGGAAACACAATTCATAATTAACTTCAACTCTCACAAATCACACTAAATCAATTTTTCCACAGTTTCAAACCATTTACAATGCTTTTCAAGCAATAAGTATCCATTCAAACACATTTCCATAATTGAAAATAATAAAATACAAATAGTCATAATTTATTTCAATTGAAAATTTCAAAAGAAATAAATGTTGTGCACAAACACAATTTAAAACAGTAACATACAATTAATCATATGAAATATCGTTAAGAGTAAAATCAGTTGAAAACTAGTTGTGCACAAACACAATTTAAAACAATAACATATAAATAATCATATGAAATATTCAAAACAAAATCAATTTAAAACTAGTTGTGCACAAACCTCTGATAACTGTCTCCTGGCCTTGACTCAGTGTTTCCTTC
Organism: Hevea brasiliensis; assembly: GCF_030052815.1. Classification (NCBI taxonomy): domain Eukaryota; kingdom Viridiplantae; phylum Streptophyta; class Magnoliopsida; order Malpighiales; family Euphorbiaceae; genus Hevea; species Hevea brasiliensis. The sequence continues at coordinate 51,361,247 of NC_079498.1, forward strand.
CCTTTCTCTGAGTCTTTGCTAACTGAGAAACACAATTTGAAGTATTTCAGTACTTAATTAAACTGTCTCTAATGATAATGCTTGATAAGTAATTCATTGAATGCTATTATTTGCTTAATCAACCTAATATATCGACCCTCAATACGTTCTAGGTAAATTAGGTTTTAAGGTTACCAATATGTCACATTCGATAGTCTTTTAGGGTTGGTACATGTTACCAAATTCATTTCCATGTATCTTGCATTTTCTTGCAATTTGCTGGATTCCGGGATACTAGTTTGACCTGGCCGGACGACCTAGTTCCCTCGGTTTTCGGGTTTCGGTCAAAACTACAAACTTGTAGATCTATGTCTTATGGAACGCGGGGCAAAATTTCAGGTCATTCTGAGTTATGTAGACCAAGTTATGGTAATTTTACTATTGCTGGTCAAATTGCATCAAAATTGGTCAGTTTAGGTCATTTTAGGTCAATTTTGGTTCGGCCAGTTTTTGGACCCGAACTTGTGCAAGCTGTTTGACTTGCTTGTGGTCATTTCTGGGCTTTGGTGTCTTCATAAGACTTGTAGATATGGGTCTTAACTATTCATGGTCAAAATGTCAGGTCAATTGGACCTGTTTTGAGTGAGTTATGGCCTAAACACTAACTGCTGCCCAAATGGTCAATTTTTAGGCCTTATTTGCACTTAATCCGGATTTGGTCATTTTTCAAGCTATCTTGCAAGCAGAATTTTGGCAACCTTCCTTCATGAAAGTTGGTACATTTTGTGCCTAGTTTCACCTCCAACTGGTCTCATACCAATTGGAGCCACACACTTAAACTGCCTTATTGCATTTCTTTCATACACATCAAGGATCACTTTTAACACTTACCAAACTTAACATTCAAGCCAATTCTGGTTGTACCATGAACTAAACATAATTCACAACATATTATAGGTCATTTTGGCAACTTACAATTACATTCAATGTGCACCAACAAGTGCAGAATTTTTCAATCCAATTTACAACAATTCAATCACCTATTCATGCTCATTTACATGTCCCACTTCACACCATCATACATACACTCAAACTGCCATAACAACCAACAGATTTTAACATCATTATTCAATAAACCAAGTATGAATTCCAGCATTCTTCAAGAATTAACAAACTGCTGCAATGGTACCTTTACATTCCATCAATTTCCAAGCTTCAAATTTCAATTTACATTTACATATACTAAGTATACATCACCCAAACAATTTCCTACACAATACATTTAATCAATCATTTAATTCACCATTTACAAGCAAAAATAAACTGTCTTTAAAGTGTTTCCATGGCTGCCAAAAGTACACTTCCCCATTCAACATCAAACTTCAAAAATCTCTCCATAAATCAAACACCCATAACATTCTTACAAACTTTAACAAAACAATAATCAAAAACTCAAACTTACCACTTTGGAAATTCTTCAAAACTCCACAAAAACTTTCATTTCTTGCTGCCTATCTACTGCCCATGGTGTGAAGATCATTTTTCATGAAGACACGTGCAAGAAATCAAGGCTTGATCATGGAGAACTTGAGCTCCATGCATGGTGCGGCCATGGGAGAGGTTTGAGAGCTTTCATTCTTCCAAATGAATTTTTCAAGTGGAGAAGATGAATTGCAGAATGTTAGTGGACATTTCTGTCCACTTAGGGTATTATATGGTATATAATAATTTACTTAGTGCTCCACTAACATAGGTTAATAATAAATAATGTTAAACTTTCCATGTTCCCACATTAAGTCCCTAATTTTTGCTAATTAAATTAGGTACCACTAATTTAATTTTTCATGACATTTTACAAATATAATATCATGTATTTTTAATGGACATTTAGGTCAAAAGACAACTCGAGGTGTCAAATGACCACAATGCCCCTGTTCGGGTTACATTCCTGATTTTTCAGTAATACCGGATTTTGTCCGTTTTTCGATTTCTCACTTTTCTTTGTACTAATTAATTAATTTTTATTTAATATTTCTTATGGTATTTATACTTCAATTGATGTCTCTTTAAGTCCAAAAAATATTTTCCAGGGTTCCCCGCGTCCGTATTAGTCAACGGTCCACGCCGTGACTTCCTGTCTGATCACCCATCGCTAGGGTTCTCGGCTCGCTTAACTTGGTTACATTTCTTTGCTATTATTTTTCCTTTGTTTTTCTTATATTTTCTTTTCTTGTATTTCATTATTTTATGTCTCCTCAATCATAACGAAGTGTAGTTCTAGGCATCCTAGCTGTCCGGACAACACTGGTCATCGGAATAGTAGAACGCACTACTGAACTTAGGGGTGTTACATTTAATACAAATCCAATAAAGTGTCGTCTGTAAATTGGACAAATAGTCCTTCTGCACCTGTTAAAAACAGTCTCAATATAGTATTCTCAAAATCACAATTTCATTCACAGTCTCAATTTCTCAGTAAAGTTAATAGACTTTCACTGTCATTAAATAGTTCCATAATACAGTCCATAATAATTCAAATACATCCTAAAAATCTCTATGTTATTTAATATGTACAAATTATTATAAATTTTAAAGCTTTCATAATATTATAAAATACAGGGCCAAATTTCAAAATACAAGAGAAAGACAAAACACAAAAATCCCTAAGTCCTACCATGCATGCAATGCAGTGCAGATGACTCTGGACTCCTATGTAGATCTGATCTCTCACTCGGTCGTAGATCAGCTGTGCTCCCCAGTTGTATCTCCAATACCTACGTGTTACAAAAGCAATGCGCTAAGCAATTCTGCTTAGTGGTGCCAATTATAAAGAGAAATACACTAAAATAGAATAATTTAATCATTTATGAATTTATGGTGTCAATATTCTTTGTAGTCTAATATTTCAGTAATCTTTACTAAGATTGTTCTTTTATTGCTGTTTATACTTTTATTTGCTAATGTTTCATTTTTACTTAATTTGGTTGTACAGTATGTCAATACACTTAATTTAGCTGTCTGAGTTTAATAATTATTAAATTAATTGCCCATGTAGCCTATACACTGACCAGACTGGATAAATGGTTAAAATAGCACTGGGTACCTAATACCTCGGGCCGTCACACTATCGTTCACAAAGTATCTCCTGGTGTGCAAACAGTGTGGCTATGAAGCCATATAATCAATCAAGCAATAAGCCGAGTATAATAACATAATCCATATAGCCATAGGCTATTAAAATCACAGTATGGCATAATAAGCCATAAAACACATTATGGTGTGAAGCCATTTACAGTACAGCTATCAGAACCCTATTGCCATGCCAACCTATCGAAACTAGTCAACTAGGCAATACTAGGGCATTTACAAGCTTAAATATTTATTTTTTTATTCTTAGGGTTTATAAGTCATTATGCCTTTCACTGGTCAACAAAAATGTTAACCCTTTTTATACATCATGGATTGGTTGATTCTAGTATCAACATGTCACAATTGCATTTCAATATGATGCTAACATAGTACAATTTACAATTCTCACAAGTTGACATTTAATGCCAATTTATTTCTAGGCTTTATTATATAGTATTGTCAATTTTTTAGTTTTGATATGCTAGATTGATCTAGCTAAATGTCCTATTTTCGTTGTTTTCGGCTTCTGGTCAAATAAGCACATTTGTAGCTCTATGTCTTATTGAACTTTTGGCACTGATTTCAGGTCATTCTGAGTTGTATAGACTAAGATATGGTCAATTTACTAAAGCTGGACAAATTGCATTTTCAATGCAATTTTATGTCATTTTTAGGTCAAATTCAATTTTGGCATATTTAGTATCCTAAATTGGGCAAGCAATTTGACTTGGTTCTGGTCATTTCTGGGCTTTGGTGTCTTCATAAAAGTTGTAGCTCTATGTCTAAGATTTCCATTGATATAAATTTCAGGTCATTTGGACCTGTTTTGAGTGAGTTATGGCCAATTGAATGGCTGCTGTTCATATGGTAAAAAAATCTAGGTTTGCAAAGTTGCAATTCTGGATTAGGTAAATTTTAAGGTCAATTTCCGGATAGAATTTTGGCAATATTTCTACATGAAAGTTGGCCTATTTTATGTCTAGTTTTATCTCCAATTGGCCTCATACCAATTGCTGTCACACTTTACTCCTCCGTAAGATATAACATGATCCCATAGTACACCTAATGAATTACCATAATTCACCTACCGATAACACATTAGATATACTACAAGGGATTTTAAAACAATTTTCGTGAAATTTAAATCTTCGCTTAAAATCTGGTGTCATAAAAATTTTTCAAAATTTCGGCAAAGTGTCGGCTGTATTTTGAGAAAACAGTTCTTCAAACCTGAAAAGGAAAATACTCCTAATATGTTTTCTCAAATACAGCTCCAACAAACTTCATTTCACCTCCAATTCAAATCTCAATAATCAAATCATAAAAGAAACATTTCATTAATTACAAAACTAAAAAATTAATATTACAAAACTATACAGGTAAATGAAATCTCAAATTTATATTACAATGATTTGCATTTAATTACAGACCAAAATATTTTACAAGAGTTTTTATATAACTACTCAAATAATTTACATACATATTATCACATACATACATGAAAACCTATGTACATGGGTATACCTATGATATACTTGGAGCTGATCTGAATGTGTCTGCAAAGAAGCTTACTCAACTGCTCTATGCTTTTTTCATCTGCGACAGCATACAAAGCTATCGCTGAGTAGTGAACTCAGTGGTACACAACTATAATTTAAAACATAGTACAATATACCTTAACAAAAATTACAGCAAATAATTTGGAAATCTGGATACTCATCAAATTCTCAAAACTCAAAATATTCATTACCAATAATACAAATCATTTGTATAAACTGACTTTGATCATGAAATTCAATTTATCAAATCATAACTAACCATTTAAGGTAATTCCAATAATTTATTGGAAATAAAGATTAATTCCAATAAAATCAATTATACATAAATCCCATTTAAAATCGAAATTATTTACTATTCAATAACCATTCTTTATCTCGAAAACCATTCTTTATCTCAAAAGTCATTCTTTATCTCAAAAGTCATTCTTTATCTCAAAAGCCATTCTTTGTCTGAAAAACCATTCTTTATCTCAAAAATCATTCTTTGTCTCAAAAACCATTCTTTATCTCACTAACTATGCAAGACTAATCTGAAAAGGGCCATCTTCGGGGTGATTCTAACTCCATATGGTCGAGGAGGTCGAATCAGATTCTAACTCCCTATGGTCGGGGAGGTCGAATCATCGTGCACAGTACACATCACAATAATGAATCTTCCGAAAGGGCCATAACATAAAACTTATATCTAACCTCTAATAAGAGGAGACTCTAAGCCTGTGCACGTACCATGGTAATCAAAACACAACTAACTCTATTGTCTTCTCAACAAATGAGAGAGACGGGTAATAACCTAGTCAAGCATCTATAGTGAGATATAAAACAATATCACAATCTTTTTAGTGAGCATAAATAACAATACAATTCGATTCAAAGTTAATTCCAATATCCAATAATTTTTATGCTCATCACAATTCAAATCATAAATTTGCATTTTTCCATGCAAATTGCCCATCACAATTTAAAACATGTTCTATCACAATTTTTCAAAACATAATTTATTCAATCCACAACAATGCTTAATACTTGTGGAAATTCCATTTCACAAAGCTAAATTCATACATACTATAACAATTTCAATAATCATTGAATTAAATCCAATGCTTGTTAAACACAATATATAAGAAAAATATGTTATTTAATCATATGAAATATTCAGAACAAAATCAGTTAAAAACTAGTTGTGCACAAACCTGATTTGAGTCGCCCCTAGGCCTTGACTCAATGTTCCTTATGCTTCCCAATATCCTTTTCAACTGAAACACACAATTTAAAGTGTTTCAGTACTCAGTTAAATTATTTCTAACAATAAAATCCAATATCTAAATTTTGTTGGTACTATTCTCTTCAATTCATTTCATTAGTCAACCTATAATGTTGACCCTTAATGCACTCTAGGTGAATTAATTTTAATGTTCTCAATATGTCACATTTTAGAGCCCTTTAGTATTGTTATATGTTACCAATTTCATTTTCAAGTGTATTGCATTTTATTGCAATTTATCGGATTTCGGTATACTATTTTGACCTAGCCGGATGACCTAGTTCCCTCGGTTTTTGATTTTTGGTCCAAACTAAAAACTTGTAGGTCTATGTCTTATTGCATGCGGGGCAAAATTGTAGGTCATTCTGAGTAGTGTAGACCAAGATATGGTCAATTTACTAAAGCTGGACAGAATGCACTAAAATGGTAGGCTTAGGTCATTTTTAGGTCATTTTCACTTCGGCCAGTTTTGGTACCTGAATTTGTGCAAGCTATTTGGCTTAGTTCTGGCCATTTCTGGGCTTTGGTGTCTTCATAAGAATTGTAGATCTATGTCTAAACTATTCATGGTAAAATTTTCAAGTCAATGGGACCTATTTTGAGTGAATTATGGTCCTCCTAATGATTACTATTTATATGGTCAAAAATTCTGGCCTGCACTTACCTATTCCAAATTTGGTCAATTTTTATGTCACTTTGTGGACAGAATTTAGGTAAGCTTCCTTCACAAAAGTTGACACTTTTTGTGCCTAGTTTCACCTCCAATTGGTCTTATACCAATTGGAGTCACACACTCAAGGTTCTAAGCTAAAGTGTACACTGCACTGTTACACATTATTCAACACTTACCAATTACACATTCTATACTTACCAAGCTAACTCTTTCATGCCAATTCTGGTTTATACCATACCATTAACACACTTAACAATACATATTAGTCATTTTGGACAGCTTATAACCATTCTCAACATACACATTATAACTCAGAATTTTCTAAAGTCCATTTACACAATTTAACCACATGAACATACTCCATTTACATATCCAATTCCAATCTATTATACACATATAATTGCTACCACCATAAACAACATAATTCAATAAACCAAACCATGAAACAATACATTTCTAACCACACTTTAAAGTTGCCGATTCACCTAATGGAAAATATCTCCTTCCAATTGCTTTCAAGCTTCCAAAACCAAGTGCACCATTACACATACTCTTAATATACATTGTCTAAATAATTTCTATACACATAAACACTTACATCAACATCTTAAACAACCATTTACAAGTGAAAACAAGCTACACATGGTGAGTTCCCATGGCTATCAAAATGGTGTACTACCAATAAAAGATCAAACTTTAAAACTACTTCCACAAAACCACTCACCACAACATCCACTCAAAGTTTAATGAAACAAGAATGGAGAATACTCACTTACCACTTTTGTAGCTTGACCAAAACCTTACCAAACCTCCTTAAAATTGCTACCAAAATCTTCCTTGCAAGGTGAGGATTAACTTTAAAGAAAGAACTTATGGGAAAGAATGGCTCCAAAGGGTTTGCATGGAGCTCAACCAAAACGGCAATGGAGTTTCTCTCCCAAATGATTTTCAGCTGGTTTGCCAAATGAAGAAGATGATGGAATATTCTGCCCAAAATCTGCTTAATGGTCCACTTTGAAAATGTTAGTGGAGCACTAAAATCATTTATAATATTTGTTTAATCAAATTTCCCATAATTCCCACATTTAACCCCTTTTCTTTCACTATTTAAATTATGGACCACTATTTTAATTTTCATGGTATTTCAAAAATTTAATATCATTTATTTTTAATGTACATTTAGGTCAAAAGGCAATTTGGGGTGTCAATTGACCACAATGCCCATATTTAGGTTGCTTTTTGACTTTTTCAGTAACACCGATTTTTATCGGTTTATTGATTTTTTATTTTTCTTTGTACTAATTATTTAATTTTTCTTTGACATTTCTAATATCATTTATTTTTTAATAGATATTTATTTAAGTCCCAAAAATATTTTTTAGGGTTCCCAGCGGTCCAAGGCTAGTCCATGGTCCACGCCGCAACTTCCCGGTACGGTCACCCATCGGTATAGTTTTGTCCGTTTAACTTAGTTCCATTTTCTCTCTTTTATTTTTTTTCTTTATTTTTTTTTCTTGTATTTTCCTCTATTGTATTTCAATACCTTATATTTTCACACTAATATTTAAGTATAGTTCTAGGCATCATAACTATCTGGACAGACACTGTCATTGGAACAGTAGAACGCACTACCGAACATAAGGGTGTTACAATTGGATAAATTTGCACTTACGGCTCAATTTAGCTACTTCCATCAATAAACACAACCTGCAAACAAAAGTGCACTTCCAATTGGCAACTCTCCTTCTCCCAATACTATAATATTGCATTCATGGCACTTCTGTACCATTCATCACAACTCAATTATGCCAATTTGGGCAGAATACATAAGTGTTCAAGGCACATATTACAACCCTAATTCTCATGGTTAAATTCAACATTCACATATACATGAAATCACTTACTTTTACTACATACAATTCCTACCATTACTTACATATACTGCCCTTAATCCATCAATACCATAATTCATCATTTTAATTCATGAAATCAAACATTAATCCATAAAATTCAAGGCTGCCGAAATTGGCCATATGCCAAGGCTTTCCATTACACTTTCCAAACTCCTAACTTCAAATGTTCAATGTACATAAATGGGAAATAATTTACCAATACATCAAATTCACCCAATCAACACTAATTCCCATCATTTTAATATAAGAAAAACTAAAGCAATTTCACCTCTAATGGCTGCTAAAATTGGACAGTTTGCCAACTCAACAATTTCTTTTAAATTTCATCACTAATCAACTTCCCTTAACCTAACTATCAAAATTACTAAAGAAAGGTGGAAAGATTGGACACTTACCTCTTGAGAGCTTTCCCAAAACCTCACTAAATATTCTTTTTCTTGCTCCCAATAGCTTCCTCAAGTGGAGTGTGCAAGCTTTAATGAAGGAATTATGGTGAAATGAGGCTTGGAATGGGAGTGCAAGGTGGTGTTTTCAAGTTCGGCCATGGAATTTCCATGGTGTTTTTCTCTCGGCTGGTTATGTTTTAAAGGTTGAAGATGACTAAATTCTATCCAAGATGGTTTATATAGGTCCCATAATATGAGTTAGTGGAGCACTAACTTTAGGAAATGAATTAATTAAACTTAAATTCCTAAATTTGCAAATTTGCCACTAAGCTTTCACTATTTACATTATGTACCACATTTTTATTTTTCATGACATTTTTAAAGTTTAATACCACTTATTTTTAATGGATATTGAGGTCAAAAGGCAACTCTAGGTGTCAAATGACCAAAATACCACTTTTCGAGTTGTATTCCCGATTTTTTGGTAACACCGATTTTTGTCAGTTTCTTGATTTTTTTCATTTTTCTTTGTACTAATTCATTAATTTTCTTTGATATTTTTAATGTCAATTACACCTCTATAAGCCTTTAATTATGTCTAAAAAATTATTTCTGAGGGCTCCCCATGGTCCTAGAGTCGGTAATTACCTTCGCTATAACTTCCCAGTGCAGTCACCAATCGCTACGGTGCCGGCTCGTTTAACTTAGTTTTATTTCCTCTCTTTTATATTTCCTTAATTTTTCTTATATTTTTTTTATTTATTTCATCATTTTATGCCTGTTTACTATCATCGAAGTGTAGTTTCAGACATTTTTTACTGTCTATATTTTGGCTATCCACATTCTGACTGTCTGTACTCTGGTTGTCTACCCGGAAAACGTCAGTTATCGGAACAGTATAACGTACAGACTACATAAATGAGGATGTTACAACTCTTCCCCTCTAAAAAGGAATTTCGTCCTTGAAATTTATCCAGTATAAATAATCGAGGGATCGCTATCTCCTTATTTTTTAGCTTTTTCGCATTATAATACTTTACTTTCTCCTTAATCTGTCTCACTAGTCTTAGTTTTACAATTTTATCCTTATTTTTATTTACTATAAAAAATACGTAGCTCTATATAATAGTCCCAAGTCGATATTGTAATATGCAGTTTACAGTCTAAATATCGAGAATATTACATAGTTAACACGGTATATCCCAATAGATCAAATTTTCTAACATCTTATCTTTCTTGACTTCACTTTTTAGAGTTGAGTTACCTTTTAATTTTGGTAAGCTTTCTACTTCTTTCTCTATTGTCTCCTGCGACTCCGAGTCCAAGTCTTAACCTTGAATAACAAAAAATAAATAGATATGCCTTAGAGTCATCTTAACACTTACAAATGCAATGCATGGTATGTAATCTATCTAGGACCAAAAATGCCTAAACCGTGCTCTAATACCACTAAATGTAACACCCCTCAGCCATCTACAGTGTAGCCGAGCAAGGTGTGCCACACAGTGTGCTGGGGCACCTAGTCTGTGATTATCTTATTTTATGAATACTCAATTTGGTTAGGAAACCATTGTGTGAAATTTACATCATGATTGTTTATTATTTTATGTTTTAATAAAACTGAGTGTTGCATGATTTTTAATACAAATCCGACAAAGTGCCATCTGTAAATTAGACAAACAGTCATTCTGCACCTGTTAAAAATAGTCTCAATATAGTATTCTCAAAATCACAATTTCATTCACAGTCTCAATTTCTCAGTAAAGTCAATAGACTTTTACAGTCATTAAATAGTTCCATAATACAGTCCATAATAATTCAAATACATCCAGAAAATCTCCATGTTATTTAATATGTATAAATTATTACAAACTTTAAAGCTTTCATAATATTACAAAATATAGGGCCAAATTTCAAAATACAACAGAAAGATAAAACACAAAAATCCCTAAGTCCTACCATGTATGCAATGCAGTGCAGATGACTCTGGACCCCTATGCAGATCTGATCTCTCACCTGGTCATAGATTGGCTGTGCTCCTCTGCTGTGTCTCCAATACCTAAACGTTACAAAAGCAATGCGCTAAGCAATTCTGCTTAGTGGTGCCAATTATAAAGAGAAATACACTAAAATTGAATAATTTAATCATTTATGCATTTATAGTGTTAATATTCTTTGCAGTTTAATATTTTAGTAATCTTTACTAAGATTGTTCTTTTATTGCTATTTATACTTTTATTTGCTAATGTTTCATTTTTACTTAATTTGGTTGTACAGTATGTCAATACACTTAATTTAGTTGTCTGAATTTAATAATGCTTAAATTAACTGCCCGTGTAGCCTATATACTCGGGCTAGAGAATCATGGTGGGGTGGCTCTTGGGCTTCCTCCTATGGCTCTGATGGTTCACCAGGCTCTGGTTGTACTTCTCCTCTTCTGGGGATGACATTGCCTTCTGCATCAACTAGGAAGCAGATGTTCCCAACCTTCTTGCATATCCCTATGGATATGCACATGGTTTGGTCGATTCTGGTTATACCAGTGATGGAGCGCTACCTGTTATGCTCTGTGATGAAATCGAAGTGCAGTGCGAGGGCTGTGTTAAGGCCACCAAGCACTATTTGCCATATAGGCTAGTGACATAGGCGGCGAAGATGGTTGTAGAGGAAGAATCCAGTACTACAGCGCTGTCCAGTGACCATACACCACAGGAAAAAAAGTTCATTGGTATTCACTACACCAAGGCTACCCCTCGACCCATTATGGTGTGTGCGGAAAGCCAGTGCATGTATCTAAGGGCGGGACTAGTGATGCTAGTGGATTTTGATTTGCTAGAGTTGTAAATTTCGGTGTTTGGTGTGATGGAGTGCCAAAATTTCACACTATTGTAGATCATTCAGTTTTGTGGAATTTCTTAGAATCTGGCACTGTCAAAACCAAACACCGTGTTGAACTCTTCCATGTTCATAATGTGGTCAATGCCAAGGAGCCTGAACTCAATCTGTCCCCTGTCTTCCTGACCTATAGTATAACACCCCTATTTGCATAGCCTGATATATTTCGCTATTCCGATGACCGATGTCGATCTAGACAATTAAGGGGATTAGAACCACATCTAAGACAATTAGATAAGCCCTGAACACAAATAATTAGTGATTATTAATTAGTTAAGTATGAATACGAAAAACAGGACATAAGGAGTTAAATGAGTCGAGAGTCACAGCGATGGGTGACCTTCTCGGGAAAGACTGCAAGGTCAATTTAAACTCAAATTTCAAACCGTGAAATGTGACGCCGCGGTCCTTAGGACTATTGCGAACACAATGGAAAAGAGAAAATCACAAAACAGAATTGTTAAGCCGGTCAAATAATTAGGTCAAGGATCTGAAAGAAACATTGAATTATTTACAAATCGGATAGAACCGGCGATGGGCAATTTGGTCAATTGACCCCTAGAGCTGACTCCTGACCTAACTGTCAAATAAAATCGGAGAAAAGAAAATTTTGGGATTAAGAATTAAATTAAAGAACTAAAGAAAAATAAATGAAAAAAAAAAGAAAAAAGAAAAAGGTGAAAAAGTTATTACATCATGCATGATACAATAAACTTAATAATTAAAAAAATTAAAAATTTTAGGATAATTGTGTATTAATTAATAATTAAAATAACAAAATAATCGAAAAACTTTTTTTTTTGGTCTTCTTCATCATCTTGCCGCCCCACTTCTCTCTCCCAAAGCTCCCTCTCTAAACCTCCATGAAAGCTCATTTTTGAGCTTGAAGAAACCAAAATTTTGCCATAGAAAAGGGAAATTCCTTAATTAAACCTTGTTTGGGCAACTAGAAAGGAAGATTAATCAAGAAATTTGAAAGAAAAGTGAAGGATTGGGTGGTTGAATTTCAAAGAGAAAGGTTAGTAAGCTAAACTTTGTATTTCTAGTTTAATTATTGTGTTTATAGTTGAATAAACTTAGAAATTATGAAAAATGGAAAAGAAAACAATTGTTGGAGGACTATGTGTGAATTTTGGCCAGCCTATATAGGGGAATGATTTGCATGAGTTTGATTGAATGAAACATGTTAGAAAGCTTGAATGAGTTGAGAAAATATGTTTATATGTTTTGATTTAGTAAAATGTAACAAAATTAGTGAGTTAGGGCTTTGGACCTAGGGTTTGGGAGACAAAATTTGGAGAATTGGTCAAATGGTGTGTTTGACCGTGTTTGAGTTGAAAAATGGTCATGTATGACTAATTGTGGTATATTGGAAGTGTTGGAATCAAATGGAGATTCGGATTGGATATGGTCATTATGCAAGCAGCATGACCAAGGTCCCTTTCAGGGACCAAAACTGAAAATTTACAATCGAATTGGTGTAAGGCCAATTGAGAATGAAACTAGACACAAAATGGCACATTTTTTAGCTAGGAATCATGCCCAGAAAGTGACCATAGCATAGTGAACAAATTGGCCAAATCCAGAATTGAGTGTTTTGCCTTATACAAAAATGATCAAATGAACAGTATTTGTTCATTTGGCCATAACTTGGGATAGGCAGGTCTAAATGACCTAAACTTTTACCAGTAGAAAGTTGAGTTATAGCCCTACAACTTTCATGAAGAACACAAACCCAAATTATGCCCTTAACCAAGTCATTTAGCCACCCAAAATTGGTGACCTAAAACTGCCAAAACTAGTTTTGGTGCCCAGAAAATCTGGGTTAGGCCAATCCTGCCAGCCATGTTTAAATGGCTATAACTTGAGCTACAAAACTCCAAATGGAGTGATTCAAAAAGGAAAATAAAGTTAAGACAATAAGAAACAATTTCTGTGAAGAAAACTTAGCCAAATTCTAACCGCAACATAACCAATGGAACAGTGCAAAATAGGTTACCAAAACTAAAAATTTGAAAGTTTGCCTAAATGACTTAAGCTTTAATAAAATGACAAAAACCAATAAGTTAGGTAACCAAAATGTGGTATGTGAGGATAATTGGATTTCCCATACCTATTAAGCATAAGAAAGTCAATATTTTGACTTGAATAGCACCATAAATAGTAACCTCAACATGAAAATTTTTGAGAATGTAAGTTTAAGCATATTGGGATTAATTATTGGAATTATTGTGAGGCAAAGATACTGAGACACTATAAATTTTGTGTTTCAGCTGAAAAAACCTGGAAGGTTTAAGAGACTGAGTCAAGGCCTAGAGGTGACTCACATCAGGTTTGTGCACAATAAACCTTATTTAAGCATTTTATCATTGAAAAATTGATTTAGTACGCATTATGAAAATTTTGTGTCAATTATGGGTTTAAGAATTTTTGTGTTGCCACTTTGTGAATGAAAAGGTGACTTTGGAAATTTAGTGTGATTTGCATGAAATATTTGAACAAATTGCTTTAAATTGATTTCGGATTCACACTTAGCATGACAGTGCCTTATTATTTCTCCTCCATTTATGAGGTTGAGATTGATTATTTTCCTCCCTCTCTGGTTGACCTGTTGAGGTTGTAGATTGGATGAGTACTCATTAGCTAGCTAGCCACCTCCCTCATTCATTTCGATTAGTGGGGTTGTAGATTGCTTTGTCGTGGTGTACAACATAGCATTGATCGAAAATTTTGTGTCATGGCGTAAGTTGTGTATGAATTGGCAACACTATGTTTATTAAATTGTTTGACCAAAATTGTGCTATAATGAGTTTTGATAATTTGTGAAATGAGATTGTGAAATATTTTAATTGTGATTTATCAACGAATGTTATACGTATTACATTTCAAATTTTTATTGTGCACTACTGAGTATTTTTATACTCAGCAATAGCTTATTTTGCTGTCGCAGATAAGGGCAAGGAAAAAGCTACAGGGTGAGCTGCTGAATTGACAAGGACTTCATTGATCTTTTTGTGCGGGTATTTGTTTATACCCTTATAGTTATTTGATATAAATATTGTAATGTCATATGTATTAATGTAAAGTTGAGCAGTTGTACAGTAAATTATAATATTATTATTTTGGATTTTCTTTTTGTAAACTAAGATTTGTATTTGTAAATTAAGTACTATATGCAATGTGAATGAATTTATGAAGTATTTTGAGATAAGAAACTTTGGTTGAATTGTGGACTTAAATTGAATTGTGTTGACTTGAGTTGTTTTGGTGTTGGGAGTTATGGAAACAATTATTGGAAGTGTTTTTACAGGTTTTTGAAAAATTGTTTTCTCTAAATACAGACGGCACTACCAAAATTTTTTCAAAATTTATGGACAAATAAAAATGGACAAAAATTTTTACTAGTTTTAAAACTTCAATTAAATGTTTTTAATTCATACCAAAATGCTTACCACTTCCAAAAAGTAAAAAAAATGGTTTTAAAATCCCTTGTAGGGTACTTAATGAGTTATTGGTAGGTGAAGTTCAGTAGTTCATTAGGTATTCTATGAGATCATGTTATGCCTTATAGAGGGATAAGGTGTGACATGTTTTAGAACCTGCTATGGCCATTATGAGTTCTTGGTTATGCCATTCGGGTTAACTAATGCTCCGACTGCTTTTATGGATCTGATGAACACTATCTTCATACCATACCTCGATCAGTTTGTAGTTGTGTTTATAGATGATATATTGGTTTATTCGAGAAGTGCAGAAGAGCATGATAGACAGCTATGGATTGTGTAACACCCCCGTTTGCATAGCCTGGTAGATTTCACTATTTTGGTGACCAGTGTCGGTCCGGACAATTAAGGAGATTAGAACCACACTTAAGACAACTAGAGAAGCCATAAACACAAATAATTAGTAATGTTCAATTAGTTGAGTATACATAAGAAAAACAGAACAGAAGAAGTTAAACGAGCCGAGAGTCACAGCGATGGGTGACCTTCTCGGGAACGACTTCGAAGTCATTTTAAATTCAAATTTCGAATCGTAAAAAGTGACGCTGCGGTCCTTAGGACCCTTATGAACACAGTGGAAAAGAGAAAATCACGAAAAATAACTGTTAAGCCAGTCAAATAATTAGGTCTGGGAGCCGAAAGAAATATGGAATTAATTGTAAACCGGGATGAACCGGCGAGGGGCAATTTGGTCAATTGACCCCGAGAGCTGACTTCTGACCTAACTGTTAAATAAAATCGGAGAAAAGAAAATTTCAGAATCGAGAATTAAATTAAAGAACTAATAGAAAATTTAAAAAAAAAAAAGAGAAAATGGAAAAGTCAAAAGGTGATGACATCATGCATGACCTCATGCATGATGCCATAAAGAATAAAATTAATTTATTTACTTATTTGGATTTTTGATCTTCCTAAAGAGATAAAAGACAAAATAAAAGAAAAGAAAAAAAAATCATTCTTCTTCTTCAAATAAAAAACGTGCATCTCTCCTCTCTCTCTTTTTTTCTCCTTAGTTTCCTCCATAGCCATGAAATTCAAGCTTTCAAAGCTTGAATCAACCCCATAAATTCCCCAAAAATTCCACTAAATTCTGATTAAGCTTTGTTTGGGCTACTAGAAGAGGAGATTGAAGAAGCAAGAAAGAAGAAAAAAAGGAAGAAAATTAGTGATTGGAATATCAAACAAAGGTTAGTATGTAAATTTGAATTCTTTTGTTAAATTTATATGTTTTTAGTTTAATTAACTTAGAAAGTAACTTAAAATGATACAAAAATAATTATGAGGGACCAAAGCTGAATTTAGGCCAGCTAGGCTTTGATGTGTGTATGCATGAATTTGATTGAATTCAATATGTATGGAAGCTTAATTGAGTGATGGAGTGATGTTAATATGATTTGAATTGGTTAAATGCAACAAAATTAGTGAGTTAGGGTTTTGAACATTAGGGTTTAGAGACCAAAAAATGTGAGAAACTTGTAAATGGTGTCTTTGACCTAATGTGAAGTGAGAAATGGTCATTTGTGACCTAATTAAGTGTGTTAGAAGTGTTGGAATTAAAAGCCATTTCGGATTGGGTATGCACCATGACCAAAAGTCAATTTTGAGGGACCAAAAATGAAATTTTACAAGTCCAATGGAAATGGGACCAATTGGGGATGAAAATAGGCACTAAATGACACAATTTTCATTCAGGAAGCCTGCCCAAAAAGTGACTAAAACCTAGTGAACAAAGTTGCCGAAGTCGGAAAATCGCAGGCTGCCTCTGCACAAACTGACCAAACGAACAATATTTGTTCATTTGGTCATAACTCAAGCTAGACAGGTCAAAATGACCTGAAATTTTACCAATAATTAGATAAGATATAGATCTAAAACTTTTATGAAGAATACCAACCCAAATTATGCCATTAACCCAATCAAAATACTGAGCAAAGTTGGTGACCTGAATCTGCAGAACTGCAGATTGCCATATGAACAGTAAAGTTTCAATGGCTATAACTCTCTCTAGAAAACTCCGATTTAGGCGATTCTTGAACCGATGGAAATCTAAGGCATAGTAGAACATTTCATATGTAGAAAGTTAGACCAAATTATGGACTTAACTAGATCAAATTACTGAATGAAGTTGGATCAACAAATCTGCAGAACCAAATTCTGCAGCATGAACAGTAAACGTAATTTGCTTATAACTTGAGCTACAAAACTCCAATTGGGGTGATTCAAAAAGGAGAATAAACTTAAGACAATAAGGAACATTTTATATGAAAAAAAGTTTTGCCAAATTCTAACAGTAAACTAACCAATGGAACAGTACAATTAAGGACACCAAAACTGAAAATTTGGCAATTTTGCCTAAAAGACCTAAGTTTTGAGAAAATGACCAAAACCGACAAGTTTGGTGACCAAAATGTGGTATGTGGGTAAAGTTGGAATTCCCATACCTATTAAGCCTTAGAAACTCAATAATTTGACTTGAACAGTGCAGTGAATAGTAACCCAGAACACAAAATTTCAAGAATATCGAATTTAGCACGTTAGAGCTAGGTAAAAGTGAAGTTAAATTTATTTTTGGATTTATGCTAAGTTATGGTATTGAAACACTGTAAAATTGTGTGTTTCAGTTGAAAAGAATACCGGGAAAGAACCCGAGGAACCGAGTCAAGGCCAAGAGGCGACTCGCTTGAGGTTTGTGCACAACGTATACTTTTTATAATCATCTTTTGCATACTGTTTTGAATAATGTGAAATATTGGATTATGGCATTCTTATGATATTTGACCTAAATTGTTGAAAGTTATTATGTATATTGAAATGACAATGTTTAGCAATTGTTAAGATAAGTTTTGAAACCACAGTGTCATGACCATATATTTGAACACCTCACTAGCACAACTAGTGGGGGTAATTAGTTTCGAATTTTGATTCCTTCTCTGGAGAAGTATTGAGGTGTGCCAGTAGAAGAGGATGTGAATGGATATCCATATATTTGAGCTAGCTAGCCTTGTGATGTGATTTCTCTTTAGCCTCTGGCTATTGAGATTCTATTTGTTTCGAATGGCATGATCTAACTGTGGGTTTTATGAAATGTGTTTTGATACTTCGAAATGAACTTGGTTTGCATTAAAATCTCATGATTCATGTTTTGTGTTTAATGCTCATGTTTAGTCAAATTTTTGAATAAATGTGATTTTATTTTTGCATAAAGATTATTTTAGTATGTTGTGCACCACTGAGTCCTAGTACTCAGCGACAGCTTCTATTCTTTGTCATGAGATCTGAGACTAGAGGAAGCGACGGTAGTGCTAAAGATTGAGGATCATTCAGCTTGAAGTTTTCAGGTATAATTTATACCCTAACTGTAAATATTTCTTTGGATGTATATATTGCATATAAATGTATGGACATGTAAAAATGAGTCTTGAGCAATTTGTATAAAATTTGTATAAAGTTGTAATATATATTGTAGTTTGAAATTCTCTTAATGTAAATTTTGTAATGATGTGTTTTGTTTATAATAAAATATGAATGGAACTATTTTATTTAATTTGAATGAAATGGATTGCTGGTATTTCGAGGATTATTAAATTTTGAAATTGAGAAATTAATTGAAATGATTGTGGAGTTGTTGAAATGGATTGAGTGTGATTGTGAAATTGAAGCAGTTGTTGAGAAAAATTTTTAGAAGTGCTTTTTACAGGTATTTGAAGAACTGGTTTCTCAAAATACAAACAGAACTCTGTCAAAATTTTTATAAAATTTGCGAAAAAATAAAATGGGCCAAAAGTTTTAACTAGTTTTTAATTTTAATTATATGTTTTAAATACCTATTAGAAAATGCTCACCACTTAACAAAAGTATGAAAATTGTTTTAAAATCCCTTGTAGGGTATTTAATGAGTTATCAGTAGGTGAAGTTTGGTAGTTCGTTAGGTATTCTACGGGATCATGTTATACCTTACAGAGGGGTAAGGTGTGACATGTTTTAGTGGTATCAGAGCAAATTTTTAAAGTATGTTTTAACCTATGAATTTGTGTCTTTTCTTTGTTAAGTACAACTGCTCAATGTCCATAATTGTTACATACAGTGCATTACATCATGAATATGAACTAACGGGGGGAAATCTCCATCTGTTATTTGTTCAGGAGATAACCCTAACTTCAGATTTAAATGGAAGAAGGGGATCGCTCAGTTGAGCAGTCTGTTGAAGGTAAGGGACAAGGGGAAGCCCCAGCTTTACCGAATGTTAGTGGGTCAGCAGCACCAGCCCCACAAATGCCGCAGTTCCCTACACAGTTCGCACAGCAGATGGCTGCGATGTTTCAACAAATGGCCGGGGGTATGCCTGCTCAAGCTCCACCCCAGACACCTGTGACACAACCACTGCCTCCAGCCAGGCAGTATGATAAATTACTAAAGTATGGGGCTGCAGAATTTAAGGGTACAGTGGACCCTTTAGAGGCAGAGCAATGGCTTGAAAGAATGGATAAAGTGTTTAAGAAACTGCACTGCCCAGATGAACTGAAGTTTGAATATTACGTATGCGCTCTGCAGGGATGCATATGATTGGTGGAAGACCATCCCCACGGCTTGGCTGAACCACCGATCTTGACACAGGATGACTTCATCGAGAGTTCGCATTAAATACATCCTAGATGCATATGTTGATCAGAAATTGCGAGAATTTTTTAGTTTGAAACAAGGCAACAGAATAGTGGCAGAGTATGAGAGGGAGTTCTCCCACTTAAGTCACTATGCAGGGAGTCTCCTCTCTACCAGCAAGGCAAGATGCAAGAGATTTGAGACTGGTTTGAAGCCCAGCATAAGGATGCAAGTTGTGGGATTCAGACACAGCAACTTCTCAGAGCTCATGTCTCAAGCACTTGAGCTGGAGAGAATTGAATCAGAAGCAACCCCAATAAAAGAAAAATCAGAGAGAACTGAGAAATTAGAAAAAGATAAAGGGGAAAAGTTAGTAGAGCCAAGTTCTGGTGCTACCTCTGGAAAGAGAAAGAAGTTTAGTGGACCCAGTAGGGGTCAAGGTGGAAGATTTGGTAGAGGAAAATTTTCTGGACAGAGACCCCCTAGGTCTGGTCAGCAGTCGAGCAGGGGTTCACATTCTGCCCGCCCCTGTGAGACTTGTGGCAAGATTCATGGGGGGGAGTGCTATTGGGCCACTGGAGCCTGCTTTAATTGCGGAGGCAAGGGTCATTTAGCAAGAGACTGCACTAGTGCTCCGTCTTCGAGATATGGTCCAGCTCCTACTACTGCCGAGGGATCTATTCAGAGTCCTGCTCCTAGAGGTTCATAGTCAGTTGGCAGAGGAATAGGCAGAGGTAGAGGCACTGCTTCAGGCAGTCAGGGCACAGTTGGTCAATCAGCACAAGGGAGTGCTTCAGCCAGAGTCTACATGATGAGATAGCGAGAAGAGGCTGAGACTTCTGATGTGGTAACTGGTACATTCTCTATCTCTGATCAAGAAGTATTTGTATTGTTTAATCCGGGTTCAACCCATTCATATGTTAGTGCTAGCATAGTCAATTCACTTGCTGTTCCATGTGTACAAATGGGTTTTGAAGTGCTAGTAACTAGTCCGTTAGGACAAGAGGCCCTGGTCAACAGAATTTATAGAGACTGTCCTTTGGTGATCCAAGGATATGTTTTCCTGTCAGACTTGATTGAAATGCCCTTCAGAGAGTATGATATCATCTTGGGCATGGATTGGTTAGCCAGGCATCACGCCATGATTGACTGTAGACTGAAGACAGTCACTTTTGGTCTCCCTCTGTACGGTGATGTCGTAATACACGGGGAGAGGCATTTACTGCCATCAAACATCATTTCGGCTACACTAGCCAGAAGAATGATCAGAAAGGGGTGTGAAGCATACTTGGCACATGTAATAGACACCCAAGTGGGGAGTCCAAAGATCAAGGACATCCCTCATCAGATATGACTTTTTGGATGTATTTTCGGATGAATTGCCAGGATTACCTCCAGAAAGAGAGGTGCAGTTTGAAATTGATGTTATGCCTAGTGTGGACCCAATCTCTATAACACCATATAGAATGGCACCAGCAGAATTGAAAGAGTTGAAAGTGCAATTGCAAGAATTGCTTGACAAGGGCTTTATCCGCCCTAGTGTGTCACCTTGGGGAGCGCCAATATTGTTTGTAAAGAAGAAAGATGGCACTCTCCGCTTGTGTATTGATTATCGGCAGTTGAATAAGGTGACAATAAAGAATAGATATCCATTGCCCCGCATTGATGACTTGTTTGATCAGTTGAGGGGTGCAGCTGTATTCTCCAAAATTGTCCTGAGATCAGGTTATTATCAGCTGAAAGTACAAGAGCAGAGTATTCCTAAAACTGCCTTCAGAACCCGCTATGGCCATTATGAGTTCTTGGTCATGCCATTTGGGTTAACTAATGCTCCGGCTGCTTTTATGGATCTAATGAACACTATCTTCATACCATACCTCGACCAGTTTGTTGTGGTATTCATAGATGATATATTGGTCTATTCGAGGAATGCAGAAGAGCATGATAGACATCTACGGATTGTACTGCAGACTTTGAGGGAGAAACAGCTATATGCCAAATTGTCGAAGTGTGAATTTTGGCTGAAGGAAATATCTTTCTTGGGGCATGTAGTATCAGAAAAGGGCATTAAAGTAGATCCAAGTAAGATTGAAGCTATCCTTAATTGGAGGCCACCCAGAAATGTCACAGAAATTCATAGTTTTCTGGGTTTAGTTGGATACTACCGTAGATTTGTGAAGGGATTCTCCATGTTGGCATCTCCATTGACCAAGTTGCTTAGAAAAGATGTAAAATTTCAGTGGACGGATAAATGCCAATAGAGTTTTGATGAATTGAAGAAATGTTTGACTGAAGCTCCAGTCCTGACTTTACCTACACTGGGTAAAGAATACACCATTTACAGTGATGCTTCTCACAATGGGTTAAGCTGTGTATTGATGCAAGATCGAAATGTCATTGCCTATGCATCACGCCAGTTGAAACCGCATGAGAGGAATTATCCGACACATGATTTAGAGCTTGAAGCTATTGTGTTTGCTCTTAAGATCTGGAGACACTATTTGTATGGGGAAAAGTGTTACATCTACACAGATCATAAGAGTTTAAAGTATTTGGGCACCCAGAAAGAGCTGAATTTGAGACAGAGGAGATGGTTAGAGTTGATAAAAGACTATGATTGTCTGATAGACTATCAGCCAGGGAAAGCTAATGTTGTGGCTAACGCCTTAAGTCGCAAGACTATGGCAAGTGTACGGGTTACTCCTTTGTCTTTGGTACATGAGTTGAGATCATTACATGCCAGCTTAGAGATTAATGATGATGGGCAGACAGCAGTTGCATGGCATGTACAGCCAGTGTTGATTGATCAGATTAGAATGGCTGCTCAGAATGATCAGAAGTATCAGAAGCTATTGGAAGAAGTTCGGCAGGGCAAGAAACCAGAATTTTCAATCAGAGATGATGATCTACTGCTACACCAGGGCAGAATATGTGTTCCTAATAATGTTGAATTGAGGAAGATCATTTTGAAGGAAGCACATGAGTCTCCTTTTGCCATACACCCTGGCGGCACAAAAATGTATAGAGGGCTAAAGGAGCATTACTGGTGGATGGGTATGAAAAGAGATGTAGCAGAGTTTATTTCTAAATGCCTAACTTGTCAGCAAGTAAAAGCAGAGCATCAAGTACCCGTTGGGTTGTTACATCCACTACCAGTACCAGAGTGGAAATGGGAGAGAATAACTATGGATTTTGTGATGGGACTTCCAAGGACACAGAAGAATCATGATGCAGTATGGGTCATTATTGACAGACTAACCAAGTCTGCTCATTTTCTGCCAGTCTGAATGGACTACAGTTTAGAAAGATTGGCCAAGTTGTACATTGATGAGATTGTGAGACTGCATGGAGTGCCAGTATCTATCATATCAGACAGAGATCCTAGGTTCACTTCTAGATTCTAGGGTAGTCTTCAGAGAGCCCTAGGAACTAGATTGAACTTCAGTACTGCATTCCACCCACAGATAGATGGCCAATCTGAGAGGGTAATTCAGATCTTGGAGGACATGCTACGGGCTTGTGTGATTGAATTTGAAGGCAGTTGGGATACACACTTGCCTTTGATTGAGTTTGCTTACAACAACAGCTACCAATCAAGCATTGAAATGCCTCCATATGAAGCTTTGTATGGCAGAAAATGTAGAACCCCATTGTGTTGGGATGACGTGGGTGAAAGAAAGATGATTGGACCCGAAATTGTTCAACAAACTGAAGAGAAAATCAGGGTGATCAGAGATCGACTTAAGATTGCATCAGACCGTCAGAAGTCCTACATTGATTTGAAAAGAAGGGATATTGAGTATGCAGTGGGTGAGAAAGTTTTCATCAAAGTTTCTCCTTAGAAGAGAATTATGAGATTTAGCAGAAAGGGGAAACTGAGTCCTCGTTTCATTGGGCCATATAAGGTTCTGGAAAGAGTGGGTCCTTTGGCATATCGGTTGGCACTACCTCCAGAGTTGGAGAAGATACATAATGTTTTCCATGTGTCTATGTTGAGGAGGTACCGATCAGACCCATCTCATGTACTACTAGTAGAGGAAATTGAAGTGAATCCAGACCTCACATATGAAGAAGAACCCATAGAGATTCTGGCTTATGAGGTGAAGTAGCTACGGAACAAGCAGATACCATTGGTAAAAGTGCTGTGGAACCATCATTCGGGCCAGGAGGCTACTTGGGAACGAATAGAGGACATGAGGAGATAGCACCCACAGTTGTTCAGAGATTGATACCAGGTAAAATTTTGAGACGAAATTTATTTAAGGGGGGGAGAATTGTAACACCTTCGTTTGCACAGCCTGGTAGATTTCACTGTTACGGTGACCAATGTCGGTCCGGACAATTAAGGAGATTAGAACCACACTTAAGACAACTAGAGAAGCCATAAACACAAATAATTAGTAATGTTCAATTAGTTGAGTATAAATAAGAAAAACAGAACAGAAGAAGTTAAACGAGCCGAGAGTCACAGCGATGGGTGACCTTCTCGGGAACGACTGCGAAGTCATTTTAAACTCAAATTTCAAATCGTAAAAAGTGACGCTGCGGTCCTTAGGACCCTTATGAACACGGTGGAAAAGAGAAAATCATGAAAAATAACTATTAAGCCAGTCAAATAATTAGGTTAGGGAGCCAAAAGAAATATGGAATTAATTGCAAACCGGGATGAACCGGCGAGGGGCAATTTGGTCAATTGACCCCGAGAGCTGACTTCTGACCTAACTGTTAAATAAAATCGGAGAAAAGAAAATTTCAGAATTGAGAATTAAATTAAAGAACTAATAGAAAATTTAAAAAAAAAAAGAGAAAATGGAAAAGTCAAAAGGTGATGACATCATGCATGACCTCATGCATGATGCCATAAAGAATAAAATTAATTTATTTACTTATTTGGATTTTTGATCTTCCTAAAGAGATAAAAGACAAAATAAAAGAAAAGAAAAAAAAATCATTCTTCTTCTTCAAATAAAAAACGTGCATCTCTCATCTCTCTCTTTTTTTCTCCTTAGTTTCCTCCATAGCCATGAAATTCAAGCTTTCAAAGCTTGAATCAACCCCATAAATTCCCCAAAAATTCCACTAAATTATGATTAAGCTTTGTTTGGGCTACTAGAAGAGGAGATTGAAGAAGCAAGAAAGAAGAAAAAAAGGGAAGAAAATTAGTGATTGCAATATCAAACAAAGGTTAGTATGTAAATTTGAATTCTTTTGTTAAATTTCTATGTTCTTAGTTTAATTAAATTAGAAAGTAACTTAAAATGAAAAAAAAATAATTGTGAGGGACCAAAGCTGAATTTAGGCCAGCTAGGGTTTGATGTGTGTATGCATGAATTTGATTGAATTCAATATGTATGGAAGCTTAATTGAGTGATGGAGTGATGTTAGTATGATTTGAATTGGTTAAATGCAACAAAATTAGTGAGTTAGGGTTTTGAACATTAGGGTTTAGAGACCAAAAATGTGAGAAACTTGTCAATGGTGTCTTTGACCTAATGTGAAGTGAGAAATGGTCATTTGTGACCTAATTAAGTGTGTTAGAAGTGTTGGAATTAAAAGCCAATTCGGATTGGGTATGCACCATGACCAAAAGTCAACTTTGAGGGACCAAAAATGAAATTTTACAAGTCCAATGGATATGGGACCAATTGGGGATGAAAATAGGCACTAAATGACACAATTTTCATTTAGAAGCCTGCCCAAAAAGTGACTAAAACCTAGTGAACAAAGTTGCCGAAGTCGGAAAATCGCAGGCTGCCTCTACACAAACTGACCAAATGAACAGTATTTGTTCATTTGGTCATAACTCGAGCTAGGCAGGTCAAAATGACCTGAAATTTTACCGGTAATTAGATAAGATATATATATATATATATATAACTTTTATGAAGAACCAACCCAAATTATGCCATTAACCCAATCAAAATACTGAGCAAAGTTGGTGACCTGAATCTGCAGAACTGCAGATTGCTATATGAACAGTAAAGTTTCAATGGCTATAACTCTCTCTAGAAAACTCCGATTTAGGCGATTCTTGACCTGATGGAAACCTAAGGCATATTAGAACATTTCATATGAAGAAAGTTAGACCAAATTACGGACTTAACTGGATGAAATTACTGAATGAAGTTGGATCAATAAATCTGCAGAACCAAATTCTGCAGCATGAATAGTAAACGTAATTTGCTTATAACTTGAGCTACAAAACTCCAATTGGGGTGATTCAAAAAGGAGAATAAACTTAAGACAATAAGGAACATTTTATATGAAGAAAGTTTTGCCAAATTTCAACAGTAAACTGACCAATGAAATAGTACAATTAAGGACACCAAAACTAAAAATTTGGCAATTTTGCCTAAAAGACCTAAGTTTTGAGAAAATGACCAAAACCAACAAGTTTGGTGACCAAAATGTGGTATGTGGGTAAAGTTGGAATTCCCATACCTATTAAGCCTTAGAAAGTCAATAATTTGACTTCAACAGTGCTGTAAATAGTAACCCGAAACACAAAATTTCAAGAACATCAAATTTAGCACGTTAGAGCTAGATAAAAGTGAAGTTAAATTTATTTTTGGATTTATGCTAAGTTATGGTACTGAAACACTGTAAAATTATGTGTTTCAGTTGAAAAGAATACTGAGAAAGAACCCGAGGAACCGAGTCAAGGCCAAGAGGCGACTCGCTTGAGGTTTGTGCACAACGTATACTTTTTATAATCATCTTTTGCATACTGTTTTGAATAATGTGAAATATTGGATTATGGCATTCTTATGATATTTGACTTAAATTGTTGAAAGTTATTATGTATATTGAAATGACAATGTTTAGCAATTGTTAAGATAAGTTTTGAAACCACAGTGTCATGACCATATATTTGAACACCTCACTAGCACAACTAGTGGGGGTAATTAGTTTCGAATTTTGATTCCTTCTCTGGAGAAGTGTTGAGGTGTGCAAGTATAAGATGATGTGAATGGATATCCATATATTTGAGCTAGCTAGCCTTGTGATGTGATTTCTCTTTAGCCTCTGGCTATTGAGATTCTATTTGTTTCGAATGGCATGATCTAACTGTGGGTTTTATGAAATGTGTTTTGATACTTAGAAATGAACTTGGTTTGCATTAAAATCTCATAATTCATGTTTTGTGTTTAATGCTCATGTTTAGTCAAATTTTTTAATAAATGTGATTTTATTTTTGCATAAAGATTATTTTAGTATGTTGTGCACCACTGAGTCCTAGTACTTAGCGATAGCTTCTATTGCTGTCGCAGATACAGAGACTAGAGGAGCAGCAGACTGAGCTGCTAAAGATTGAGGATCATTTAGCTTGAAGTCTTCGGGTATAATTTATACCCTAACTGTAAATATTTCTTTGGATGTATATATTGCACATAAATGTATGGACATGTAAAAATGAGTCTTGAGTAGTTTGTATAAAATTTGTATAAAGTTGTAATATATATTGTAGTTTGAAATTCTCTTAATGTAAATTTTGTAATGATGTGTTTTGTTTCTAATAAAATATGAATGGAACTATTTTAATTAATTTAAATGAAATGGATTGCTGGTATTTCGAGGATTATTAAATTTTGAACTTGAGAAATTGATTGAAATGATTGTGGAGTTGTTGAAATGGATTGAGTGTGATTATGAAATTGAAGCAGTTGTTGAGAAAAATTTTTAGAAGTGCTTTTTACAGGTTTTTGAAGAACTGGTTTCTCAAAATACAGACAGAACTCTGTCAAAATTTTTATAAAATTTACGGAAAAATAAAATGGGCCAAAAGTTTTAACTAGTTTTTAATTTTAATTATATGTTTTAAATACCTATTAGAAAATGCTCACCACTTAACAAAAGTAAGAAAATTGTTTTAAAATCCCTTGTAGGGTACTTAATGAGTTATCAGTAGGTGAAGTTCGGTAGTTCATTAGGTATTCTACGGGTTCATGTTATGCCTTACAGAGGGGTAAGGTGTGACAGATTGTACTACAAACTTTGAGGGAGAAATAACTATACGCCAAATTGTCGAAGTGTAAATTTTGGCTGAAGGAGATATCCCTTTTGGGGCACATAGTATCAGCTGAAAGTATTATGGTGGATCCTAGCAAGATAAAAGCTGTCCTTAATTGGAAGCCACCCAGGAATATCACTGAGATTCATAGTTTTCTGAGTTTATATGGATACTACCGTCGTTTTGTGAAGGGATTTTTCATATTGGCATCTCTATTGACCAAATTACTTCGAAAAGATGTGAAATTTCAGTGGACGGATAAATGCCAACAGAGTTTTGATGAGTTGAAGAGATGTTTGCCTGAGGCTCCAGTCCTAACTTTACCTACACTGGGTAAAGAATATACAGTTTATAGTGATGCTTCTCACAATGGGTTAGGCTGTGTATTGATGCAAGAATGAAATGTCATTGCCTATGCATCACGCCAGTTGAAACCGCATGAAAGGAATTATCCAACACATGACTTGGAGCTAGCAGCTATTTTGTTCGCTCTTAAGATCTGAAGACACTATTTGTATGCGGAGAAGTGCTACATCTACACAGATCATAAGAGTTTGAAGTATCTGGGCACTCAGAAGGAGTTGAATTTGAGATAGAGGAGGTGGTTAGAGTTGATAAAAGACTATGATTGTCTGATAGACTATCAGTCAGGGAAAGCTAATGTGGTGGCTGACGCCTTAATTTGCAAGACTATGGTAAGTTTATAGGTTACTCCTTTGTCTATGGTACATGAGTTGAGATCATTACATGCCAGCTTAGAAATTAATGATGAGGGACAGACAGCAGTTGCATGGCATGTACAGTGAGTGTTGATTGATCGATCGTAATGGTCGCCGTAATAATCAAGTATCGTAAGTCGTTAGAAGAAGTCCGGCAGGGCAGTTGTGTATGAGTTGGCAATACTATGTTTATTAAATTGTTTGACCACAATTGTGCTATAATGAGTTTTGATAATTTGTGAAATGAGATTGTGAAATATTTTAATTGTGATTTATCAACGAATGTTATATGTATTACATTTCAAATTTTTATTGTGCACCACTGAGTATTTTTATACTCAGCGATAGCTTATTTTACTATAGCAGATAAGGGCAAGGAAAAAGCAGCAGGTGAGCTGCTGAATTAACAAGGACTTCATTGATCTTTTTGTACGGCTATTTGTTTATACCCTTGTAATAATTTGATGTAAATATTGTAATGTCATATGTATTAATGTAAAGTTGAGTAGTTGTACAGTAAATTGTAATATTGTTATTTTGGATTTTCTTTTTGTAAACTAAGATTTGTATTTGTAAATTAAGTACTATATGCAATGTGAATGAATTTATGAAGTATTTTGAGATGAGAAACTTTGGTTGAATTGTAGACTTAAATTGAATTATGTTGACTTGAGTTGTTTTGGTGTTGGGAGTTGTGGAAATAATTATTGGAAGTGTTTTTATAGTTTTTTAAAGAATTGTTTTCTCCAAATACAGACGGCACTCTGCCGAAATTTTTCCAAAATTTACAGACAAATAAAAATGGACAAAAATTTTTACTAGTTTTAAAACTTCAATTAAATATTTTTAATTCCTACCAAAATGCTTACCACTTCCAAAAAGTAAGAAAATGATTTTAAAATCCCTTATAGGGTACTTAATGAGTTATCGGTAGGTGAAGTTCAGTAGTTCATTAGGTATTCTACGGGATCATGTTATGCCTTACAGAGGGGTAAGGTGTGACATGTGTTTGGTATCAGAGCCGCTTGCATGTCCTCTTGAGTGATGGTGGGGCAAATCTCAGTGAGGACGCTGAGTCCTGAAAGGGGGGGAGAAAGGTCCCTTAGGCAAATCCCACATCGGCAAAGCACGAAGTTGGACTTGGGTTCAAAAAGTAATGATATATAAAATGGGAGAACTAATCACTAGAGGTGCCCTTTGGTGGAATGGCCTGGAGAGTTGGAAGAACTCCAAGGTTAAGCGTACTCGCTTAACAGAAATCCTAGGATGGGTGCCTCCTTGAAAGTTCTCCATTCCACCTATGGGACAAAACCGTGAGGCTTATGGCCAAAGCGGACAATTCCTCTAGTGGTTGGAGCCCGGCCGTTATATATGGGCCATAGAGTAGCCTTGAAACTCCCTAGGAACTCTAGGGTGGTGTCATGGTAGGCTAGGAATTGAAGTTGGGCAAACCTAGTCCACCCAATGCTGTCTAACAGACCGTCAATCTCCTCTCAAAGGCTAATTTGCTCCAACAACTCGAAGTCCATGTATTTGGTGGAGATAATCCTCCTGTTGTTGAGCCGGGCACACAAGTCTCGGTGGATGCTGTCTCTGAATGGCCAGGCGATGGAAGACATGGGTTGTGGTGGTTGTGGTTCGACTTTTGGCTGTGGTTGGGGTGTTTGTGGTGCGGCTCGTGGCTAGGTTTGCCTAGTTCTTGGGCATTGGGGAGATGGTTGAGAAGGAGAAGGTGTGGAGTCACTTCCCTACCTTGAGGAAGAGTCCATTCTTTGGGCTAGTCTTTTTGCAGGTGCCATTGATGGTTTTTGAAGAATGAGAGGCTAGGGTTTGTGAGGAAAGGAAAAGATTTAAAGGGTTTTTATAGGGGAGGAGGCTTAGAGAGGAAGGGTTTTTGATTGTGAGGGAGTTTAAAGGAGTGGGATGAATTTAAAGGGTCATTGTGACCCTTCGTTTCGCTCGTTTCGTGCCTCAGGAGTCGCATCTGTGACATGATACACAGATCATGTATTACTACATGGAGACCCATGTAACTTTCTGTCTGAGATTTTTCTTTTTCTATCGAGTTACACAGCCCATGTAACTTTACCTAGGGACCCGTGTAACTTTTTATCTGAGGATGGCAATGCTAAGTAAATTACACGGGCCATGTAATTTTGTTTTGGGATGGCAATGCTAGGTAAATTACCCGTATAACTTTCTGTCTCTTTCAAATTTAAAGTTTCTCTTTCTATTATCAAAGCACGACCCGTGTAATGTTATACGGGGTCAACCCGTGTAAGTTTCTGGGGCTTGTGCAGGGGTCTTTCTCGGATCGCAGGAGGTTACACGGGGCATGTAAAACTAATAAAAGACCCGTGTAATTTTCTAACTCTTAAATTCTTCCCATATGAAATATTAATGCTTACCACTATGCATAAAATGAATGAAAAGGTTAGCAACAGAGCTACTTCCCTGGTTTCGTATGGTCTCCTCTTGTGTGGTTTAGACTTGACGTCTCCTCTCCTTTATTGCTCTCAGTTCCTACTTCTTGTAGATTTGAGACTTAGGGTGCCTACAAAATAAAGCATAAATAAACACAAAACACAAATAAGACTTAAAATAAACGAAATTATAAAATTAACTAAAAACTGAAATGAAAGTAAAAATTTTCGGTTGCCTCCCAAAGAGCACTTGTTTATAGTCATTAGCTCAACTCTGCCTTCGTTCTGTCACTGTCTGTCTGGAGGGTTACTAAAGGTGTAGTTGGTTCCCTCCTCTATGAGTTCTCCTTGAAAATATGGTTTCAACCTTTTCCTGTTCACTTTGAATGCTGCTGAGGTTTCATTCCAGATTTCCACAGCTCGATGCGGGAAGATTTGCATAACCTCAAATGGTCCTAACCATCTTGATTTCAGCTTCCCTGAAAACAGTTTTAATCTGGAGTTGAAGAGTAGGACAAGGTCTCATTCTCTTATTTCTTTTCTTGTTATGCGTCTGTCATGCCATCTTTTGGTCTTTTCTTTGAAGATTTTGGCATTCTCATACACATCCTGTTGGATTTCTTGCAACTCATTAAGCTGTAGCAGTCTTTTTCCACCAGTAGCCTTGAGGTCAAAATTCAGGGTCTGAATTGCCCAGTAGGCTTTGTGTTCAAGTTCGACAAGGAGTTGGCTTGATTTCCCATAGATTAGCTGAAAGGGTGTCGTTGCAATTGGAGTTTTATATGCAGTGCGGTATGCCCATAATGCATCATCTAACTTCACAGACCAATCCTTCCTTGAGCAATTTACTGTTTTTTCTAGGATTTGTTTCGGCTCCCTATTTGAAATTTCTACTTGACCACTGGTTTGAGGATGATAAGGTGCGGCCACCTTGTGAGTCACTCCATACTTTTTCAATAGCATTTCGAATTGTTGGTTATAGAAGTGACTTCCTCCATCGCTGATTATCACTCGTGGTGTACTAAATCTTATGAAGATGTTCTTCTTAAGGAACTTTGTGACCACTCTGGCATTATTGGTTTGCATGGCTATTGCTTCTGCCTATTTTGACACATAATCAACATCAACCAAAATATACTCGTTTCCAAAAGAAGAGGGGAATGGGCCCATGAAGTCTATCCTCCACACATTAAATATTTTCACCTTGAGTATACCGTGCAGTGGCATTTCATTCCTTCTAGAAATGTTACCAGTTCTTTGGCATTGATCACATGCCAGCACAAAGGATCTCACATCCTTTAACAGGTTAGGCCAGTAAAACCCTGCTTGCAAAATTTTAGTTGTTATTTTTATGGTGCCAAAGTGTCTCCCATATGGTGATGAATGGCAGTGATGGAGAATACTCTCTATATCCTCTTCCGGTGTGCATCATCTTATCAGCCCATCATTGCATCTCTTGTACAGTAGAGGTTCCTCCCATGTATAGTATCGCACATCATGTAAAAATTTCTTCTTTTGCTGATAAGTCATGTTAGGTGGTAAGACCCTGCACACAAGAAAATTCACAAAATTAGCATACCAAAGAACTAGGGATAAGGCTAATAATTGCTCATCGGGAAATGAATCATCAATTGGCAAATCCTTGATGTCTCATGTGTATTCTAGTTTAAGCCTAGAGAGATGGTCAGCTACTGCATTTTTGGATCCCTTTTTGTTATTGATTTCAAGGTCAAATTCTTACACGAGTAAAATCCATTGAATCAGCCTTGGTTTCCCCTCCTTCTTGTTCAAAAGGTACCAGATGGCAGCATGATCTGTGAATAAAATAACTTTTTACCCAATTAAGTAGGATCTGAATTTATCAATTGCAAACACTACTGCTAGGAATTCCTTTTCTGTGGCAGCATAATTGATTTATGCATCATCAAGTGTCTTGCTGGTGTAATAGATGGCATGGAGCTTTTTATCTTTCCTTTGTACAAGTACTGCTCCCACAGCATAATCACTAGCATCACACAGGATTTCAAATGGTAGCTCTCAATTAGGTGGTTGCATAATGGGTGCTGAAATCAAGGCTTTTTTTATCTTGCTAAAAGAAACACGGCAATTTTCATCAAAATCAAAGGAAACATCTTGACTTAATAAATTTGTCAATGGTTTAGCTATTTTGGAAAAATCTTTGATGAATCTTCTATAGAAGCATGCATGTCCCAAAAAGCTCCGTACTCTTTTGACTGATGTTGGTGGTAGCATCTTTGCAATGATTTTAACCTTCACCTTGTCAACTTCAATCCCTCTTTCTGATATCAGGTGACCAAGAACTATTCCTTCTCTTACCATGAAGTGGCATTTTTCCCAATTCAGGACTAGGTTTGATTCTTCACATCTTTACAACACTTTGGATAGGTTAGCTAAGAAATCATCAAAAGTGGTGCCATAAACAGAAAAATCATCCATAAAACTTCCATGATATTTTCAATATAATCAGAAAAAATAGCCATCATGCATTTCTGAAAAGTAGCAGGGGCATTACAAAGACCAAAGGGCATTATTCTATATGTAAATATTCCATAAGGGCATATGAATGTGGTCTTTTCTTGGTCTTCTGGGTGAATAGGGATTTGAAAGAATCCCAAATACCCATCTAGGCAGCAGAAGTAGGAATGTTTTACTAATCTTTCTAGCATTTGATCTATGAAAGGAAGGGGAAAATGGTCCTTTCTGGTTGCACTATTCAATTTCCTATAGTCTATACACATGCGCTAACCAGTAACTACCCTAGTAGGGATTAATTCATCGTTTGCATTTTGAATGATAGTTGTCCCACCTTTCTTAGGTACTACATGCACTGGACTAACCCATTTACTATCAGAGATCGGGTATATAATACCTGCATCTAATAGTTTCAAAATTTCCTTTTTCACTACTTTTTTCATGTTTGGGTTAAGTCTACTTTGATGTTCAATAGTGGGTTTACTGTTTTCTTCCATAGGTATCCTATGCATGCAAATGGAAGGATGAATCCCTTTTAGGTCTTCTATTTTATACCCTATGCTCTTGCTATGTGTCCTAAGCACTCTTAGCAATTTTTCCTCTTCTATTTTAGATAGACTGGCAGCAATAATAATAGGATATTCAAAATTTGAGTCTAGGAATGCGTACTTTAGCGTAGAGGGAAGAGGTTTGAGTTTTACCTTTTCAGAAATTTTCTCCATATTGCTTTTGGTTTGTTCCTCCTCCAGCTCCTCTACCTTGAAAGCTTGAGCCAAGGGTAAGAGTGGATGAGTTGCTAAATGTTGTGCACAAGCTTCTATTGTTGTGTTCTCGTCATTCGCTATGTGGCTGTGCACAATGCATGCTTCAAGGGGATCTTCAGGATGGGTCTTATGAAATTCTTCCTCAACTTGCTTGTCAACTATGTCAACTCTAAGGCATTCATCAGGTTCGAATTTGCGCTTCATTGTATCAAATAAGTTGAATTCCACTTCTTCATCCCCTACCTTAAGAGTCAGTCGCCCGTTTTTTACGTCTATGATTACTCTGGCAGTTGCCAAGAAAGGTCTTCCCAAGATGATAGGGATTTGAACATCCTCTTCCCTCTCAAGGACAATAAAATCAACTGGAATGAAGAATTTGCCCACCTTGATAGGAATGTTCTCAAGTGTTCCCAGAGAATATTTAATGGACCGATCAGCCAATTACAATGAAATTATTGTGGGTTTTAGTTCTCCGACTTCCAGCTTTTGGCATATTGATAGAAGCATTAAACTCACACTTGCCCCAAGGTCGCAGAGGGCCTTGTCTATTTTCTTGTCACCAATGAGACAAGGTATGGAGAAGCTTCCTGTATCCTTGAGCTTTGGAAGCAGTTTATTTTGCAATATGGCACTGCATTCCTCTGTTAAAGTAACAGTCTCATAGTCTTCCAACTTTCTTTTCTTTGATAGAATTTCTTTAAGGAATTTGGTGTAGGATGGCATCTGAGAGAGTGCTTCAGTGAAGGGAATGTTGATATAAAGTTTTTGTAAAACTTCTAAAATCTTCTCAAACTGCTTATCCAATTTGGTTTTCTGGAATCTCTGAGGAAAAGATAGAGGAAGCTAATATGGCTCTGGTAGCTTCTTTTTCTTCCCAGTTTCCTTCTCCTAATCCTTAATGGCTTCTTCTTCTTTCTTCTCTGTTTGGCTTTTAGATTTTTCAGAGGTTTCCCCTGTTGGCACTTCCTCTGATTGTTCTAAAATTCTTCCACTTCTCAATGTAACTGCCTTACAATGCTCCTTTGGGTTCATCTCTAGTTGACTAGGCAGTTTACCAGCAGGTTTGCTTCAAGAGGTTGCTTGCTGCGCAATTTGATTTTCAAGCATCTTGTTGTGGGTGGCAAGTTGGTCCATTTTGGAAGCTAGCTGTTTGATCATTTCATTTTGCTGTTGCTAGTTTGCTAGGAAGCTTTCCATCATGGATTCGATAGTAGACCTTGATTTATACTATTGGTTCTGAAGGAGTGGCGGTGGCTGTGTAGGGTTTTGTCCCTTGTTCTGAAATCCAAGGGGTGCAAGCGGTCTATACCCTTGCTGTTTGTTTATTGGTTGATTCTGAGAATTTGACCATGAGAAAATTGGGTGGTTCCTCCATGCAAGGTTATATGTATTTGAATATGGGTTGTGGGGCTGTCTCTAGTTGAAGTTTCCTCCATTATTTACATAGTTCATTTGTTCTGTGGGGAGTTCACTGAAGCTGTTGTACTCTAAACTCATGTATCCTCCTCCATAGCTGTCATCATATTGACTGTTCATCCCTATAGCATTGCCCTGCATTTTATCAAGCCTCTTTGTGAGCTAGTCAAATTGAGCATTTATCATGCTTTGGCCATCCACTTCTAGGATTCCTGCTATTCTCCTTGTATTTTCCCTTTCATTCGACCACTCATAGTTGTGATATGTGACCCTCTCCAGAAGTTCAAGTGCTTGATCCACTATTTTCTCCATCAGGTCACCTTCTGCTGCTGAATCTACTATGCTCCTTATAGAGGGTAGTAGTTCATTATAGAAGTTTTGAACCAGGAGCCAATCTTCTATGCCATGGTGCGGGCATTCTGTCTGTAGGTCCTTATATCTCTCCCATGCATCATGGAGTGATTCACCTTCCCTTTGCCTAAAGGTGTTGAGTTCAACTCTCAACTTTGCAGTCTTCGCAAGTGGGAAGTACCTTGCTAGAAAGGCTTGTGAGAGGTTCTCACATGTGGTGAATGTTCCAGCTGGTTGAGAAAGTAACCACTTCCTTGCTCTATCTCTAAGGGAAAATGGAAATGCTCTGAGTCTTATGGCTTAATCAGAGACCGTATGTCACACCTTACCCCTCTGTAAGGCATAACATGATCCCGTAGAATACCTAATGAACTACCGAACTTCACCTACCGATAACTCATTAAGTACCCTACAAGGGATTTTAAAACAATTTTCTTATTTTTGATAAGTGGTAAGCATTTCTAATAAGTATTTAAAATATGTAATTAAGTTGAAAGCTAGTTGGAAATTTTGGCCCATTTTATTTTTCAACAAATTTTATAAAAATTTTGACAGATTTCTGTCTGTATTTTGAGAAAACAGTTCTTTAAATACCTGTAAAAAGCACTTCTAAAAAGTTTTCTCAACTACTACTTCAATTTCACAATCAAACTAAATCAATTTGACAATGATTTCAATAAATTTCTCAAGTTCAAAATTCAATACTCCTCAAAATACTAGCAATACATTTCATTCAAATTAAATAAAATAGTTCCACTCATATTTCATTTGATATAAAACAATTTATATACATCCTTACAAACTTCACATCAAAAGAAATACAAACTAAACTTTATTACA
Organism: Hevea brasiliensis; assembly: GCF_030052815.1. Lineage (NCBI taxonomy): Eukaryota > Viridiplantae > Streptophyta > Magnoliopsida > Malpighiales > Euphorbiaceae > Hevea > Hevea brasiliensis. Next base: position 51,398,161 of record NC_079498.1, read on the forward strand.
AACTTCATACAAATTTTGTACAAGCTGCTCAAGACCCATTTACATGTCCATACATTTATATGCAATACATATATCAAAAGAAATATTTACAATTGGGGTATAATTTATACCTGAAGACTTCAAGCTGAATGATCCTCAATCTTTAGCAGCTCAGTCTGCTGCTCCTCTAGTCTCTGTATTTGCGACAGCAATAGAAGCTATCGCTGAGTACTAGGACTCAGTGGTGCACAACATACTAAATAATCTTTATGCAAAAATAAAATCACATTTATTCAAAAATTTGACTAAACATGAGCATTAAACACAAAACATGAATTATGAGATTTTAATTCAAACCAAGTTTATTTCAAAGTATCAAAACACATTTCATAAAACCCACAGTTAGATCACGCCATTCGAAACAAATAGAATCTCAATAGCCAGAGGCTAAAGAGAAATCACATCACAAGACTAGCTAGCTCAAATATATGGATATCCATTCACATCCTCTTCTACTGGCACACCTCAACACTTCTCCAGAGAAGGAATCAAAATTCGAAACTAATTACCCCCACTAGTCGTGCTAGTGAGGTGTTCAAATATATGGTCATGACACTGTGGTTTCAAAACTTATCTTAACAATTTGCTAAACATTGTCATTTCAAATATACACAATAACTTTCACAATTTAAATCAAACATCATAAGAATGCCATAATTCAATATTTCACATTGTTCAAAACAGTATGCAGAAGATAATTATAAAAAGTATACGTTGTGCACAAACCTCAAGCGAGTCGCCTCTTGGCCTTGACTCGGTTCCTCGGGTTTTTTCCCTGTATTTTTTTCAACTGAAACACACAATTTTACAATGTTTCAGTACTATAACTTAACATAAATCCAAAATAAATTTAGCTTCACATTTACCTAGTTCTAACGTGTTAAATTCGACATTCTCGAAATTTTTGTATTTCGGGTTACTATTTACTACACTATTCAAGTCAAATAGTTGACTTTCTAAGGCTGAATAGGCATGGGAACTCCAACTTCACCCACATACCACATTTTGGTCACTAAACTTGTTGGTTTTGGTTGTTTACTCAAATCCTAAGTCTTTTAGACAAATTTGGTAAATTTCAGTTTTGAAGTCCTAAGTTGCACTGTTCCATTGGTCACTTTATTGTTGGAATTTGGCAAAACTTTCTTCATAGAAAATGTTCCCCATTGTCTAAGTTTATTCTCCTTTTTGAATCACCACAATTGGAGTTTTGTAGCTCAAGTTATAGCCAAAATACAATTCTTGCTCACGCAATCGCTCATGCTGCAATTTTGGTTCTGGCAGATTTTTGATCCAACTTCGTTCAATAATTTGATCAAGTTAAGTCTGTAATTTGGTCTAATTTCCTTCATACGAAATGTTCTACTATGTCTTAGATCGGAGTTTTCTAGAGAGAGTTATAATCATTGAAACCTTACTGTTCAAATGGCAATACTGCAGTTTTGCAGGTTCAGTAACTCAACTTTGCTCAATAATTTGATTAGGTTAATGGCGTAATTTGCTTTGGTGTTCTTCATGAAAGTTTTAGATCTATATCTTATCTAATTACTGGTAAAATGTCAGGTCATTTTGACCTTCCTAGCTCGAGTTATGACCAAATGAACAATTACTATTTATTTGGTCAGTTTGTGCAGTGGCAGCCTGCTCTCATTTCACTTTGGTCAATTGGTTCACTAAGTTTTGGTCAGTTTTTGGCCATGGTTCCTTAATGAAAATTGTGCTATTTTATGTCTATTTTCATCCCCAATTGGTGGCATATCAATTGGACTTGTAAAATTTCCGTTTTGGTCCTTCAAAGTTGGCTTGGTCACCATTTGCCCTACGAATTTAACTTCCATTCTCACAATTTCCACACATCTCTTTTGGTCATTTTTGATCATTTTTCATCTAACATTAGGTCAAAGTCATCATTTATGCATTTCTCCAAAATTTGCCTCAAAACCCTAGGCCTCCAAACCCTAACCACACTAAATTGTTGCATTTGATTAATTCCATGCATACATACATGTTTCTTCATCTCAAACAAGCTCACATATGTATTTAAATCTATCAAACCATGCAAATATACCCCTATACACATGCTGGCCGAATTTCACTTTAGTCCCTCACACATATTTTTTTTTATTTTAAGTTTATTTCTATGCTCTTGATGCTATACATACACTAATTAAACTAAAAACTTGAAGTTTGCATTACTTATCTTGTTAGGTGTCTTTGAACTTTCACTTTCTCTCAATTTTCTTCAATTCTTTGATGACCAATCTTCCTCTCGAGTTTCCTAGACAAGCTTTAAATTTGGTGGCTTACTTTTGTATGGTGAAATCTTATAATATGCAAGCTCAAAATTGAGCTTTAATGGAGGTTTTGGTGTGGGAGAGAGAGAGTGACGTTTTTTTGAAGAAGACTTAAAAATCCATTTAATTAATTTATTAATTATATGACTTATGGCATCATGCATGATATCATGCATGATGTCATCTTCCTACACCTTTTTAACTTTTTTTTTTCTATTGGTTCTTTAATTTAATTCTCGATCCCAAAGTTTTCTTTTCTCCGATTTTATTTGACAGTTAGGTCAGGAGTCAGCTCTCGGGGTCAATTGACCAAATTGCCCCTCGCCGGTTCATCCCGGTTTGTAAATAATTCCATATTTCTTCCGGTTCCCTGACCTAATTATTTGACTGGCTTAACAGTTCTTTTTCGTGATTTTCTCTTTTCCACTGTGTTCATAAGGGTCCTAAGGACCGCAGCGTCACTTTTTACGGTCCGAAATTTGAGTTTAAAACGACTTCGTAGTCGTTCCCGAGGAGGTCACCCATCGCTGTGACTCTCGGCTCGTTTAACCTCTTATATTCTGTTTTTCTTATTTACACTTAACTAATTGAACATTACTAATTATTTGTGTTTATGGATTCTCTAATTGACTTAAGTGTGGTTCTAATCTCCTTAATTGTCCGGACTGACACCGATCACCGGAACAGTGAAATCTACCAGGCTATGCAAACGGGGGTGTTACACCGCATTCATCTTGAATGTGTCACAAAGGGCAAGAAAGCACTAGAGGTGGTAGTGCGGATTTTCTGTTGGTGAACCCCCAAACTGGGTCTGTTGGATCATCTGGAGCCATGCCGGTTTTAACTCAAAATTGTTGGCATCCACTGTGGGTCTTGTAACACTAGGTTGGAATCCTTGTATGGAGGGAGCTCTATAGTCTTTCAAGAGTCTTGGCCTATTGTTGTTATTGTTGGCCATATTTGGAATTTCTGGATTCCCTTGATCTTGTCCTTCATGTTTCCTCTCCCTCCTGATAGTTCTTAGGGTTTTGTCTATCTCTGGATCCAAATCAAAGACTTCTTCCTCTAGTTTTATTCTGGCCATGTACCAAACCAATCACCTAAGAAAGAATAAGAAAATAAAATAATTAAGCAAAACTAAATAATAAATGAAATTGCCTAAATCAGCTAAATTACTTATCACCTAATATTACTAAAATTAAAATTCCCCAGCAATGATGCCAAAAACTTGTTTGCTGGTTTTTCAACCACCGCAAGTGCACGGATCACTAACAAGTAATAAAGTGATGAGTGAAGTATCGTTCCCATGAGGAATTTAATTAGCAAGTACTAGGCTATATGACAATTTTGACAGTTTAGGCTACTAAATATGGATGAGAATGAGTTAAACCTATTTTAGATGCTGGAAGTAACTTTTGAATTAAACTATTTATAAAAGCAATTCTAGAATTAAGATTTCACACTACAACTTTACTATGGATTTTAATATTGTCTATTCATCGGATTGAGAATAATTGCTTTGATGGAAATTAATCCTAGGATATCCTAAGTCCTCTCTCAAGGCACTTAAAGTGTATTTTAATTAAGCTAAACTCTACTTTTGTGATGATTAAATTAATTAAAACCCTTTAAGATCAGTGATTAATTTTGGAATTTCATAAAGGTATTAGCCTATCTCTAGGTCATATTTCCTACGTTCAAGATCTCAATTTTCTAATATTAATCTTCACCTTTCAGTCCTTCAATTAATATCTATAATCGATACTAAGTGGGTACTGCAGGAACGAAAGCGTGAAAAACACAAGTTTATACCATTGAATTCAAAATTTTTCACCTAGGGTCACATGCATCATGTAAGATTTATTTTTATCTATTTGATTTCATTGACAAACAACATATTAAAACTCTTTTAATATGTTTTTGGATCTGTATTTGCCATTTAAGATTTTAAAATTAATCAGATTAATTTTAGAACGCTAGATTAAATCAAGAATAAACACACTAACCTCTTGATGCACTGTAGTATATTTGTGCCTTTGAGATTCATCTTCAGGACACCAAATGTTGTCCCTCTAGCTTGTCCACACCAAGAACACCTATGGCAGCCCAAGAACAGCTTCTAAAGCTTTTTCTATTAATTAGAAAATCAAGTTATGCCTTTTAAAAGATTAGAGATATAAACAGGACACTAGAAACAATTTCTGGTGTTCTTAATTCAAGAGATTGTTTTTCTAATCTCTTGGATTGATGAGAGAAGAAGAAGAAGAGGAGAGAATTGCACACCAAGGTGGCGGCACAAAGGAGTGGCTGCTGCTTGTGTTTTATTTTTTCTCATAACAACACTTATATAGCTAGGTTAACACATTAAACCCTTACCACATGTCACCCTTTGATTAGCTCTAGGTTTAACTGACCCAATCACATTGTGCCAAGTGTCAAACCTATATTTAATCTTAATTTTAATCATCTTACATGATTAAAAAACATTTGGCAAGCTTATGTGGAATGCCATGTGTCACAATCTCATGGTGCCACGTGTCACCATCGCATGGTGCCACGTGTCACACTGTGAAATGACCAAAATTCCCCTGTGTCTTAATTTTGAGTTCTCAACCCAAAATAATTATTTCTCTTCTTCTAATTAATTTATATCAAATATAAATCAATTAATTAATCTCTATTAATTAATTTCTCATTAATTAAATTCATATTTAAACACTTTAAATATAAATTTAACTTATATTATACATCCAATAATCTAGATTTGGTTTCAAGTCATGCTAGGGACTTTGCAATCTAATTGCAAGCCAAACCTATTTAATTAATCAATTAAACTCTTTAATTAATTAATTAAATCATATTTAATTAGGTGATAACTTGTGTATGTGTGTGACTTACTAGGCTCATCACTAATTGGCAATGAGATATGATATCAACTCTTAATATCATCAGAACTCTTTCTTACCATAAATGATTTCTCTAAATCATTTTATGCACCTCATAGACCATGGTTAACACCTAGCATAGCATGCCATGGCCACCCAATTAGTAATAAGGTTTACCTTAAATGAACCTATAATCATATGTTACCATGCACTAGAATCTCTCTGTTACAAAATCCCAACTCAAGCTGGAGTCATGGTTTATGTCAAACTCCATTTGCTATGAATATTATGTTCTCTTTTAATTCCAGTTCTTGATTAAAAAGATTTTCTCATCAGAAACTCTTTTCTGATTAAATCTATCTGTCATGGCCAGGAACTTGAAACATCAAGAACAATTAAATGAACATACGATTTTATCTCTATTTACTTAGAGGAATAGATTCCATCTTGATCAACACTTACCTCTATATATAACTAGTAGGAGCCAACACATGCCCATATACCCATACACAGTACAAGTAGGAAAGCAGTATCAAACTCAAACTACCTACATACAAGATAACTGTGCTATCTCAGGTCTAAAGACTATATGCACTGATATGATTTATGACAAAACATTGACAAGATTAAACTCCATGTGCTTGTCATAAGTGTCACTGGTTCGACCTACTTATCATGTATAAGTGCCTATCATGTTTGTCATATGGCATGAGACTTACCATTCCATCTTATTTATATCTCATATAAATAACTTGGGAACAAACATGAATACAATCTTTCTGGATAAGTCATGTCCTTATTAGGAAGTATCCTCGATTGTGAACCTATTTATGATACTTTATATTAGAAATACTGTCACTCATATTCTTAACAACTTAAGAATAGAATTTCTAACAAAATATCAATGGATCTTTTCTATTACACATAAATATCTTATGTAAACGGAAATGTGGAAATGCCTTTTATTAATAAAAATATGTACAAGATACATACTAAATGATATGCTCTAGGGCATACTACCGAATCTGTGGTCTACTGGGCCCTCTGTCCAAATCTTCAGTACCTACGCGTTGCAAAAGCGACGCGCTAAGCATAAAGCTTAGTGGTGCAAATAATACAAGAAAATATAATATGCAAATAAAAATAATAATTTTCTTGCTATTATGTTCATAAGAAATGAATAATTACTAACTTATTGTTTAGTCGAGGGCTAATCATGTTTTATGATATTAACTTCTTCATGCATTTCGTTAATTATTTTCTTCATGATCTTGAGCTTCTTTGTATTTTTGTAATCATTCCTGATTCTTAATTTTCGTATTTTCTTTAATAATCAGTTCAATCACAGTTATACTTTTCCATGCCCAAGTAACCTATACTGGACGACTGGACTGGATAACGGGTCGTTGGCACTGGACACCGCGGTGCCTCGGGCCGTCATACCATGGGACGCAGAACGTCTACCACGATAAACAAGATGGCTAAAAAGCCATGATATCACATAATCGGGCATAAAAGCCATGAATACTGGCATAAAAGCCATGAATACGAGCATAAAGCCATGAATACAGGCATAAAGCCTTTCGCAGTATTGCTAAAACAATACCCTATTGGCATGCCAAACTATCCAAACCAATCTTGTTAGGTATACTAGGGCATTTGATACTTTAAAATTCTTCAATCTTTGAATTTTAACTTTTGGTGTCACTATTCATTTCATTGGTCAACAAGGAAGTTGACTTTTGCATAGAAAGTAGGTACATTGACTTTGGCACTTCAAACATACCACATTTTTCATTTAAAACTTGTTGGAAGTGATCACCATTACCATTTCTAGGCTTAAACCAAGAGAAACAAAATTTTCAGTTTTTGAAGCTTAAATTTACTATTCTATTAAGCACTGTTACAGTGGGAATTTGAGGAAATGGTAAACATGAAAGTTGTTCCTTATTTTGTCTAGTTGAATTTCCTTTTTTGAATCACTCCATTTGGAGTTTTGTAGCTCAAGTTATGGCCAAAATAAGTTTACTGTCCACGTGTACTGTTCCTGCTGAAATTTTGGGTTTTGGCAGATTTTGGTCCAAATTTGGTCAGTAATTTGACCAAGTTAAGTTCATAATTTGGTCTAACTTTCTTCATATGAAATGTTCTACCATGCCTTAGGTTTCCATCGGTTCAAGAATCGCCTAAATCCAAGTTTTCTAGAGAGAGTTATAGCCATCCAAACATTACTGTTCAAATGTAAATCTGCAGAAATACAGGTTTGATAACTCAACTTTGTTCAATAATTTGAATGGGTTAATGGCATAATTTGGGGTGATGGTCTTCATGAAAGTTGTTTGTCTATATCATATCTTGTTGCTGTAAAAATTTCAGGTCAATTTGACCATTCTACAGTGAGTTATGGCCAAATAAACAGTTACTGTTCATTTGGTCATTTTGCAGGGGCTGTTTGCAGGGTGTCCGGAATGGGGCCAACTTTTGGTCCTCTTGCTTTGGCCTTTTGGGCATGGTTTCTTCAGCAAAAATGTGCCATTATAAGCCTAGTTTCATTTCCAATTGACCAAACACCAATTGGACCAACACAGCCAAAGATATGGCAGTCCAAGTGGACTAAAATTTCAGTCACTCTACTGCTGTCCTTAGGCAGCCTACACATTCACTTTGCCATGCTATATTTCAGTCCAAATTGTGGTCAACTTACCTAAAATGGTCACTAATTGACCCTTATAATGTTCTTTCACAATTGCATAAGCTAAATCCAAGTTTCACACCTCAAAACCCTAATTTCCATTATAAATTTTCACAACTACCTTAATTAATCACTTTCATTCCTTACATATATATATATATATATATATATATATATATATATATTTAAACATACTCTCTAGTTCACTCTAAGTCCATCAAGACACTCAATCATGTTTCTTCTTTAGGGCTGCCAAAAATCATGGTGGACATACACATAACTTTTATTCACTTAAGTTACAAATTCATACTTGTTTCAAGTCTCTAGCATGGGATTAAAGAGTTTTAAGTATATATGTGCACTAACCTCTTGTAGGGCAGAATTTTCTCAAGTTAATCTTCACTTTCTTTCCCTTTCTAGGCTGCCAAACACTTCCCAAGAGGTAGAGACAAGTTTTTAGTGAAGGGACTTAGGGTTTTGGGGTGAGGAAAGCATGGAAATTGAAGCTTTAGAAAGTTTGTTAATGGAGGAGTGAGGGAGAAGGTGAAAAACGTTTTTGAAGGAGAAGAAGGGCTGCTGTTTGCTCTTTAATTCTTTGGTCTCTTTTGACTCTTTTTATTAGTTAATTTGATGGTTACTTAATTGTGATTGGTGGACAATTTTAAATGACCTCATAATATGTCATAATTGGCATTTTAATGTATTTTCTTTTCTTTTCTCTTCTACTAACTTCAAATTAATTTTTCATCAACATTAATTCATATTTTATGTCATAATAATTATTTACTCAACTGGACAAGTCGTCCAAAAATCGTCTCTGAAGGCGAAATGACCAAAATGCCCTCCGTTTGGCTTAACGGGTTAAGATTGTCTGTACCGATTGAAAAATTTTTCTAAATATTTTCTTAGCATTCTAATGCCATAGGAACCTCAATGACCCTTCTCTGAACTCCCAAAAATTATTTTATGAATTTTTCCCCGGGTCTAGGGCTCCTCGTTGTGAGAACCGCAACTTCCCTCCGGTTACCCATCGCTTGGGCACCAGCTCATTTGACTTGGTTGTATTTTATTTCTAAAATTTTTACTAAATTTTTCTTATTAATATTTGAGTTAATTTTGGTTCCTCGCTATAATTTAAATATTTTTTCGAACGTTTTAGTTGTCCGGACCGACACCAGTCACCGGAACAGTAGAATGTACGGAGTTGTTACCGGGAGGATGTTACAACTCTTCCCCTCTTATTTAAATTTCGTCCTCGAAATTTACCTGACTTAAGTAATCGGGGAGTTGCTACCTCCTTGTTTCTTCACCTTTCCGTGTTATCCTATTTAACTTTCTCCTTAGTCTCAATCCTATCCTCAAACAGTTATGTACTCATCCTTTTTCATCTTAAATACAGTCTCCTTCTCATCTCCATTCGCTATCTCATTGTCTCTTCACTCTCTTATTCCATACCTTAACCTAAAATAAACAGGAAATACAGATCTGCAATAGTGTCACCTCGACTCTTATGAATGCAATGCATGATATGCAATCTATCTAGGTCCAGAAACGCCTAAACCGTGCTCTGATACCACTAAATGAAACACCCCTTACCCGACTACAGTGTAGCCGAGCAAGTTATGCCACTCAGTGTGCCGAGCACTCTATTTTATCTTAATTAATTTATATCATGCTCTTGAATATAATTTGTGAAATATAATTTATTTAAGCCATTTATCGAAATTATAATTTATTTGAGGTTTCGAGAATTTTATAGAAAATCCGGCAGAGTACCGGCTAAAAATAGAGAAAATAGTTCTTCGGAACCTGTGAAAAACACTTCCTATGATCATATTCAATCATCTCATCACTCTCAAACTTCAATATCAAAATCTCAACATTTTTCACCATTCATTTCTCAATCATTCATCTCATGTGATATCATGTATAAATCACAGATAAACATTCACTTTTACATTCATTAATACAATTTTTCATTATTTACATGAACCTCAAAATACATTCCATAAGTTCAAATACATATGAGAAAATAGAAATTAGTTACAAAATGTCAAAATGAAACCTAGTGTCCTACCAATGCACTGTGGATGGTGAGGTGACACGGACACTATGCAGAACTATGAACTGCCTTACCGAATCTGTGGTCTACTGGGCCCTCTGTCCAAATCTTCAGTACCTACGCGTTGCAAAAGCGACGCGCTAAGCATAAAGCTTAGTGGTGCAAATAATACAAGAAAATATAATATGCAAATAAAAATAATAATTTCCTTGCTATTGTGTTCATAAGAAATGAATAATTACTAACTTATTGTTTAGTCGAGGGCTAATAATGTTTTATGATATTAACTTCTTCATGCATTTCGTTAATTATTTTCTTCATGATCTTGAGCTTCTTTGTATTTTTGTAATCATTCCTGATTCTTAATTTTCGTATTTTCTTTAATAATCAGTTCAATCACAGTTATACTTTTCCATGCCCAAGTAACCTATGCCGACGATCGGATCGATAACGGGTCGTTGGCACTGGACACCGCGGTGCCTCAGGCCGTCATACCATGGGACGCAGAACGTCTACCACGTATGCAGTCAGTATGGCTAAAAAGCCATGATATCACATAATCGGGCATAAAAGCCATGAATACTGGCATAAAAGCCATGAATACGGGCATAAAGCCATGAATACAGGCATAAAGCCTTTTGCAGTACTGCTAAAACAATACCCTATTGGCATGCCAAACTATCCAAACCAATCTTGTTAGGTATACTAGGGCATTTGATACTTTAAAATTCTTCAATCTTTGAATTTTAACTTTTGGTGTCACTATTCATTTCATTGGTCAACAAGGAAGTTGACTTTTGCATAGAAAGTAGGTACATTGACTTTGGCACTTCAAACATACCACATTTTTCATTTAAAACTTGTTGGAAGTGATCACCATTACCATTTCTAGGCTTAAACCAAGAGAAACAAAATTTTCGGTTTTTGAAGCTTAAATTACTATTCCATTAAGCACTGTTACAGTGGGAATTTGAGGAAATGGTAAACATGAAAGTTGTTCCTTATTTTGTCTAGTTGAATTTCCTTTTTTGAATCACTCCATTTGGAGTTTTGTAGCTCAAGTTATGGCCAAAATAAGTTTACTGTTCACGTGTAATCGTTCTCGCTGAAATTTTGGGTTTTGGCAGATTTTAGTCCAACTTTGGTCAGTAATTTGACCAAGTTAAGTTCATAATTTGGTCTAACTTTCTTCATATGAAATGTTCTACCATGCCTTAGGTTTCCATCGGTTCAAGAATTGCCTAAATCCGAGTTTTCTAGAGAGAGTTATAGCCATCCAAACATTACTGTTCAAATGTAAATCTGCAAAGTTGCAGGTTTGATAACTCAACTTTGTTCAATAATTTGAATGGGTTAATGGCATAATTTGGGGTGATGTTCTTCATGAAAGTTGTTTGTCTATATCATATCTTGTTGCTGTAAACATTTCCGGTCAATTTGACCATTCTACAGTGAGTTATGGCCAAATGAACAGTTACTGTTCATTTGGTCATTCTCAGGGTCGCTTTGCGTGGTGTCCTAATGGGGCCAACTTTTGGTCCTCTTGCTTTGGCCTTTTGGGCATGGTTTCTTCAGCAAAAATGTGCCATTATAAGCCTAGTTTAATGTCCAAATGACCAAACACCAATTGGACCAACACAGCCAAAGATATGGCAGTCCAAGTGGACTGAAATTTGATCCACTCATTGCCCTTAGGCAGCCTACACATTCACTTTGCCATGCTATATTTTAGTCCAAATTGTGGTCAACTTACCTAAAATGGTCACTAATTGACCCTTATAATGTTCTTTCACAATTTCATAAGCTAAATCCAAGTTTCACACCTCAAAACCCTAATTTTCATTATAAATTTTCACAACTACCTTAATTAATCACTTTCATTCCTTACATATATATATATATATACATATATATATATATATATGTATATATATATACATATATATATATATATACATATATATATATATACATATATATATATATATATGTATATATATATATATATATATATATATTTTTAAACATACTCTCTAGTTCACTCTAAGTCCATCAAGACACTCAATCATGTTCCTTCTTTAGGGCTGCCAAAAATCATGGTGGACATACACATAACTTTTATTCATTTAAGTTACAAATTTATACTTGTTTCAAGTCTCTAGCATGGGATTAAAGAGTTTTAAGTATATATGTGCACTAACCTCTTGTAGGGCAGAATTTTCTCAAGTTAAACTTCACTTTCTTTCCCTTTCTAGGCTGCCAAACACTTCCCAAGAGGTAGAGACAAGTTTTTAGTGAAGGGACTTAGGGTTTTGGGGTGAGGAAAGCATGGAAATTGAAGCTTTAGAAAGTTTATTAATGGAGGAGTGAGGGAGGAGGTGAAAAACGTTTTTGAAGGAGAAGAAGGGCTGCTGTTTGCTTTTTAATTCTTTGGTCTCTTTTGACTCTTTTTATTAGTTAATTTGATGGTTACTTAATTGTGATTGGTGGACAATTTTAAATGACCTCATAATATATCATAATTGGCATTTGGTTTTGGGGTGAGGAAAGCATGGAAATTGAAGCTTTAGAAAGTTTGTTAATGGAGGAGTGAGGGAGGAGGTGAAAAACGTTTTTGAAGGAGAAGAAGGGCTGCTGTTTGCTTTCTAATTCTTTGGTCTCTTTTGACTCTTTTTATTAGTTAATTTGATGGTTACTTAATTGTGATTGGTGGACAATTTTAAATGACCTCATAATATATCATAATTGGCATTTTATTGTATTTTCTTTTCTTTTCTCTTCTACTAACTTCAAATTAATTTTTCATCAACATTAATTCATATTTTATGTCATAATAATTATTTACTCAACTGGACAAGTCGGCCAAAAATCGTCTCTGAAGGCGAAATGACCAAAATGCCCTCCGTTTGGCTTAACAGGTTAAAATTGTCTGTACCGATTGAAAAATTTTTCTAAATATTTTCTTGGCATTCTAATGCCATAGGAACCTCAATGACCCTTCTCTGAAGTCCCAAAAATTATTTTATGAATTTTTCCCCGGGTCTAGGGCTCCTCGTTGCCAGAACCGCAACTTCCCTCCGGTTACCCATCGCTTGGGCACCGGCTCATTTGACTTGGTTGTATTTTATTTCTAAAATTTTTACTAAATTTTTCTTATTAATATTTGAGTTAATTTTGGTTCCTCGCTTTAATTTAAATATTTTTCCTAACGTTCTAGCTGTCCGGACCGACACTGGTCACCGGAACAGTATAATGTACGGAGTTGTTACCGGGAGGATGTTACATAGCCTTTCCTTATAGGTCTCTACCTTTCCATCAGAACCAATTTTCTTCTTGAAAACCCATTTGTTCCCTATAGGTACAATACCTTCAGGTGGGTCAACAAGATCCCAAACTTGATTCTTATACATAGAATCAATTTCAGATTTCATAGCATCAATCCATTTTGAAGAGTCAACATCTGATATAGCTTCTTCATAGGTAAATGGATAATCTCCATGATCTACTTCTTCATGAGTAGACAACTCTTGTTCTTCTTCATGAAGGAAACAATATCTCAGTGGTGGGTGAGATACCCTGGTTGTTCTACTAGGAACAGCTGTAGATGTTTCATCAACGGGTGTATGTTGACTAGATAGATCTATATCCATTTGATCTGTTGGTTGATCAGAATTCTCCAATTCTAACTCTATCGGCCTTCCTTTGCCTCTTTCTTGAACAAACTGTTGTTCAAGAAATGTGGCATCTCTACTTATCACAACCTTTTGTGAAGTAGGCAAATAAAATAATATCCAAAACTATCTTTTGGATATCTAATAAATTGACCCTTTTTTGATCTGGTCTCCACTTTATCAGTGTTCAGCTTTTTGATATACGCTGGACAACCCCAAATCTTAACATGCTTAAGACTTGGTTTTCTTCCATGCCATATCTCATAAGGCGTGGAAGAAACTAATTTTGATGGAATCCTATTCATAATATACAAAGCTGATTCTAATGCAAATCCCCAAAAGGAGATTAGCATATCTGTATAGCTCATCATACTACGTACCATATCCAATAGGGTACGATTTCTCCTTTCAGATACACCATTCAGCTGTGGCATTCCTGGAGGAGTCAGCTGGGAAACAATCCCATGCTCTGTCAAGTATTCATCAAATTCAGTACTCAAATATTCACCTCCACGATCTGATCGAAGAGCTTTAATACTCTTTCCTGTTTGATTTTCTACTTCAGATTTAAATTTTTTGAACTTTTCAAAAGATTCATGTTTGTATTTCATCAAATACAAATACCCAAACCTTGATTTATCATCAATAAAGGTAATAAAGTAATGAAAACCGCCTCTAGCCATTTCCTTAAATGGACCACATACATCACTATGTATGAGCTCCAAAATATTTTCAGCCCTTAGCCCTTGTCCAATAAAGGGTGACCTAGTCATTTTGCCCTGAAGGCAAGATTCACAAGTTGGAGTAGTCTCAGAGCCTAATGAGGATAGAATCCCCATTTTCTCCAGTTTTACAATCCTATCTTCTGCAGCATCACATAACCTTATGTGCCAAATATGTTTTGAACTTGAGTTGGTTTTCACCATGGCATTGCATTCATTCAGATCACTTGCATTCATTTTGTGTTTGTCATTATTATCTAAATAATAAAAACCTTCATTCATATAACCCGAATCAACATATTTATTTCCAAAATAAATATTGCAAACATCTTCTATGAATTGAAATTCATAGCCATTTCTATTCAAACTAGATATATAAATGATATTCTTAAAAGCATTAGGTACATATAAAATATTATCCAAACACAAAACATGTCCAAACATGTAAAAGATTTAGATCCTATGGCTAAAGCTTCAACAGTTGAACCATTGCCAATCCGGACTCTAACATCTTGAGAACATAAGTGTAACACCCTCCCAGTAGCAACTCCGTACATTCTACTGTTCCGGTGACCGGTGTCGGTCCGGACAGCTAGAACGTCCGGAAAAATATTTAAACTAATGTCAGGAACCATAAATAACTCAAATATTAATAAGAAAAATTTAGGAAAAATTTTAGAAATAAAACACAACCAAGTGAAACGAGCCGGTGCCCAAGCGATGGGTAACCAGAGGGAAGTTGCGGTTCTCGCAACGAGGAGCCCTAGACCCAGGGAAAAATTCATAAAATAATTATTGGGACTCCATAGAAGGGCCATTAAGGTTCCTATGGCATTAGAATGCCAAGAAAATATTTAGAAAATTTTTTCAATCGGTACAGACAATTTTGACCCGTTAAGCCAAACGGAGGGCATTTTGGTCATTTCGCCTTCAGAGACGATTTTTGGCCGACTTGTCCAGTTGATTAAATAATTATTATGGTCTAAAATATGAATAAATATTACTAAAAAT
This sequence comes from Hevea brasiliensis, assembly GCF_030052815.1. Taxonomy (NCBI): domain Eukaryota; kingdom Viridiplantae; phylum Streptophyta; class Magnoliopsida; order Malpighiales; family Euphorbiaceae; genus Hevea; species Hevea brasiliensis. The sequence goes on from NC_079498.1 coordinate 51,413,534, forward strand.
TAAAGTGAAAATGAGTAGTGATGAAAAGAAAAGAAAAATGAAATAAAAAGCAAATTATGACATATGATGATGTCATTTAAAAGGCTACCACCAATCACATTTAAACAAACATTTAATTAACAAATAAAAAGAGATAAATATGGCCAAAAAAATTAAAGAAAGCAGCAGCCCCTTCATTTCATTCTCGCACCAAAGAAAACAAAAAGAGGAAAACCACCATTAAAGCTCCAAATGAGCTTGATTCCATAGCCAAATACACCAAAACCTCACCCTCTCTTCACAAAAATTTTTCCTTATCACTAGACCTAAATTTGGGCAGCCATTAGAAGAGAAGAAAGTGAAAGAAAGTGAAGTCAAGCTTGGGAAAATTCTGCCCTACAAGAGGTTAGTGCCTATTATGCATACATCTTTCTCTTTCCATGATTAGAGACCTAAAATAAGTAAGAATTTGTGAATTAAATGAATGGAATTTATATGTATGTATACAATGAATTTTGGCAGCCCTAGGGAGGAACAAGATTAAGTGTTTTTTATGGACTTAGAGTGGACTAAAGATGATGTTTAAGGTATATATATATATGTATGATGAATTGGTGTGCTAACTAAGGTAATTGGTGTAATCCTTGAAAATGAGCTAGGGTTTGGGAGTGAAACTTGGATTTAGCTTATGAAATTGTGAAAGAACATTTTAATGGTCAATTAGTGACCATTTGAGGCAAGTTCACCATAATTTGAAGAGATTTAGAGTGATGCAAACTGAATTGGTGGGCTGCCTAATGAGTGCAGCAGGGTGGCTGTGATTCCAGCCCACTTGGACTGCCATATCTTTGGCTGTGTTGGTCCAATTGGTGTTTGACCAATTGGACATGAAACTAGACTTATAATGGCACATTTTTGCTGAAGAAACCATGCCCAAAAGACCAAAGCAAGAGGACCAAAAGTTGGCCCCAATCCGGGTACCCTGCAAGCCAATTCTGCAGAAAGACCAAATGAACAGTAACTGTTCATTTGGCCATAACTCACTGTAGAAATGGTCAATTGACCTGAAAGTTTTACAGCAACAAGCTAAGACCTATACAAACAACTTTCATGAAGAAACCTACCCCAAATTATGGCCAAAACCTAACCCAAATGGCAGTCACAGTCACTGTTCATGTTACTGTAGATATGGTAATTTCTGCAGAATGGAAATCCGGCCAACTGTGGTTTTTGGACCATATCTGGAGCTACAAAACTCCAAATGGAGTGATTCAAAAAAGGAAATTCAACTAGACAAAATAAGGAACAACTTTCATGTTTACCATTTCATCAAATTCCCACTGCAACAGGGCTTAATGGAACAGTAAATTTAGGCTTCAAAAACTAAAAATTCTACACTTTTGGTTTTAAGCATAGAAATGGTAATGGCAATCAATTCCAACAAGTTTTAAATACAAAATGTGGTATGTTTGGGGTGTTAAAACCAATACACCTATTTTCTATCCAAAAGTCAACATTTTTGTTGACCAATGAGGTGAATAGTGACACCAAAACTTGAAATTTAAAATTTGAAATTAGAAATGCATCAAGGGGACTTTAAATTGCAATTGGCAATTAATACTAGCAAATGTAAAACTCAAAATGTGGGATCTTGGTCTAATTAGCATATCCCTTAAGTATGAAAAAGTCAACATTTTGGTTGACTAGTAAGGTGAATAGTAATCAAAATGAGTAACAAACTAAGATGAAGACCTAGAACCAATTCTAAGCTTAAATGCTTAGAATTGTATGACAAATGTGGACTATGTATCTTAGTCAAAATTGTTAAAAGGAAATTAAGACCATAAATTTGAAATCCATGAAATATTCATGGATTACTTGAAACATGAAAAATAAGTCACCTAATTGATGTGAATAGATAGTTAGGGCTTATATGCCCATCACAAATGGAATTCATAAAATATTAATATCTCAACTTGAAATATAAAATTGTGACTACATAAGTAGATTCTTAAATGTATAAATGAGAAAGGAAAATGTTTTGAATACAATGGTACATGTGAACCATTGTTTAGAATTGTGATCAATATGAATAACATAATGAATGAATAAATGAACTATATTAATGTATGAATGAGACATTAGTTCTCATTATTATAGAAAGGAGAAGTATTTTGAGTATAATGGTATAAAAGGATAATTGATGTGAATTGTGATAATATAAATGATCAAATGAATGTATGAATTATAATTGAAATTTCTCATGAAATAATGAATTCATAAAACACAATATATTAATATTTAATGATATTATGTGCCTTTGTATTGCCTAGACACGTGTGTCAGATTGGATAGATTGGCATGCCAATAGGGAATTGTTTTAGCAGTACTGCGAAAGGCTTTATGCCTGTATTCATGGCTTTATGCCCGTATTCATGGCTTTATGCCAACATTCATAGCTTTTATGCCCGATTATGTGTTATCATGGCTTTTTAGCCATACTGACTACATACGTGGTTGACGTTCTGCGTCCCATGGTATGACGGCCCGAGGCACCGCGGTGTCCAGTGCCAACGACCCGTTATCCAGTTTAGTCAGCCTGTCGTAGGTTACTTGGGCAGTGTAATTTATTGAGATAAGTTAAGAATATTAGCAATTAAAAATATTAGAAATTAAGTAAAATAAATGAGTAAGATGACCTAAAATAAATTAGGATAGTTATTTATTAGAAAGAATCGAAATGAACTGGACAGATATCAAAATTTACTTATTATGAAATAATCTGAGACAACCTAGCAAGTATAGAGAAAATGCTAAAAGATTAGCAAAGAAAATTATAACATAAATAAATATTGCAAATGTGCTTATATAACAATATAAGCATAAATTTATTATTTTCAAATCATTTTTCTTTGTACATTATTACTGTACATTGGCAAATAAACACTTTCAAAGAAGACTAAATTAGGATATAACACATTAAATTTTAGAAACTGCATGTGAAATATAAATAAATCTTGATTATTTGAATTATGTTTTATTTCTATCTTTATTTGTATATTATTTCCTTGTTATATTATTGCACCACTAAGCAGCAATGCTTAGCGCGATGGAATTGTTTCCTTCAGCAGTAATCAAGCTAGAACCCAATGGACGCTTGATCGAATTTTGGGAGTTTTGATCTGTGGAAGTATCTGAAGTATTCAAGGTTGTCACCTCCTCAGCAATGCATATAGATAGGGCCCATATAGATCCTATTTTGTATTTTGTATAAAATGCTAGATATTCCATTATGATGTAAATTATGAAATTTTGTAATTATTTTGTAAATTATTTAAATTAAGGAAATTTGAAAATTTTGCTTATGTAATTTGAGAATGTTTACATATGAATTGAGTATGCATGGAAATGATTATGAAATTGAAATGTATGAATGAGATTTGAAATATGAGAAAATTATGAGAATGATTGATGAGATAATTATGATTAGCATGGATAAGACTTTATTCTGAAAATATTGTTGAAACTTTCAAACAGGTAAATAGTAAAACACGTCAACTGGTAATAAAATAGGGGAAACTCCGCTGGTTTCTCCGTCGAAAAATAATTAATATTAAAATATAACGAGATCAAAATATGAAAGGAATAAAGTAAGATAAGATAGGGTGCTCCGGCACCGAATGTAGCACACTTTGCTCGGCTACACTGTAGTCGGGTGAGGGTTGTTACATTTATTGGTATCAGAGCACGGTTTAGGCGTTCCTAGGCATGGATAGATAGAATAAGATAGTGTGCATAACATGTATTGCATTCATATGAGTTGAGGTGACACTAATGCAGATCTATTTTCTTGGTTTTTTTAGGTTAAGGTATGGACTCAGAATCGCAAAGGGCAATAGAAGAAGAAGTAGTAAGCCGTATCCCGACTGGGAATGATATTGGAAATCGGGGAGATCCTGCTCCACCAGTGCAAAAGGTGCCTGTACAACCCCAACAGACCGTGTTTGAACAGATGACTGGATTCTTTCGACAGATGACTGGGGTTATTCCACCATTGTCTCAGTAGAAATCACCTCTAGGAAAAATTAGGAAATATGGAGCTGTAGATTTCAATGGTAGAAAGGAAGATGATTCTTCAGCGGCTGAGTATTGGTTAGAAAGGACTGAAAGAGTCCTGCAGCAGCTCCATTGCACACCAGAACAAAGTTTGGAGTGTGCAGTCTCATTGTTACAAGAAGCTGTATATCGATGGTGGGATGTCGTAACCAAGGTAGTGCCACCAGCCGACGTAACTTGGGAATTCTTTCTGATAGAGTTCAGAAAGAAATATATTAGCTGTGTTCATGAAGAGGAACATAAGAGGAGTGGTGATCAACAAAAGAGGAAATTTGGACAGTCTAGTAATAAGAGGCCGAGAGAACAGTTAAGTCAGACATCTGATCAAAGTAGGAGATCGAGACCTAGGCCTATACCCAGAAGAGATCAACCAGAAACACTAGTAGTGAGTGCGCCAGGATTAGCAAGAAAATGTGGCCATTGTAACAAGTGGCATAAAGGTGAATGTAGGGGATTGACTAGAGCCTGTTTTAGATGTGGGGCCATAGACCATCGTCTGAAAGATTGTCCTAAGAGGAATTTACCACGGACCCAGACAGAGGCCGTGGAAGGACCAAGTACAACAGTAACACCACTTCCAAATGTCACCCAAGCAAGAGAGGAGCAAGAAACCTCATATGTGAATTTGAGGTAAAGTATTTCCTTTATGATATGCCTAAGTGTATAATGATATATTCGGAAAGACTAAATGGTACCATATATATAAAAGAAGTAGACAGAGGGAGCAATAGAAAGGTAAAAGAATTATCTTAGATACCTACACCCAGTAAATTTCGAGGACGAAATTTAAATAAGAGGGGAAGAGTTGTAACACCCTCCCAGTAGCAACTCCGTACATTCTACTGTTCCGGTGACCGGTGTCGGTCCGGACAGCTAGAACGTCCGGAAAAATATTTAAACTAAAGTCAAGAACCATAATTAACTCAAATATTAATAAGAAAAATTTAGAAAAAATTTTAGAAATAAAACACAACCAAGTTAAACGAGCCGATGCCCAAGCGATGGGTAACCAGAGGGAAGTTCCGGTTCTCGCAACGAGGAGCCCTAGACCCAGGGGAAAATTCATAAAATAATTATTGAGACTCCAGAGAAGGGTCATTAAGGTTCTTATGGCATTAGAATGCCAAGAAAATATTTAGAAAATTTTTTCAATCGGTATAGACAATTTTGACTTGTTAAGCCAAACGGAGGGCATTTTGGTCATTTCGCCTTCAGAGACGATTTTTGCCCGACTTGTCCAGTTGAGTAAATAATTATTATGGTCTAAAATATGAATAAATATTACTAAAAATTAAAGTGAAAATGAGTAGTGATGAAAAGAAAAAAAAATGAAATAAAAAGCAAATTATGACATATGATGATGTCATTTAAAAAGCTACCACCAATCACATTTAAACAAACATTTAATTAACAAATAAAAAGAGATAAATATGGCCAAAAAAATTAAAGAAAGCAGCAGCCCCTTCATTTCATTCCCGCACCAAAGAAAACAAAAAGAGGAAAACCACCATTAAAGCTCCAAATGAGCTTGATTCCATAGCCAACTACACCAAAACCTCACCCTCTCTTCACAAAAAATTTTCCTTATCACTAGACCTAAATTTGGGCAGCCATTAGAAGAGAAGAAAGTGAAAGAAAGTGAAGTCAAGTTTGGGAAAATTCTGCCCTACAAGAGGTTAGTGCCTATTATGCATACATCTTTCTCTTTCCATGATTAGAGACCTAAAATAAGCAAGAATTTGTGAATTAAATGAATGGAATTTATGTGTATGTATACAATGAATTTTGGCAGCCCTAGGGAGGAACAAGATTAAGTGTTTTTGATGGACTTAGAGTAGACTAAAGATGATGTTTAAGGTATATATATATATGTATGATGAATTGGTGTGCTAACTAAGGTAATTGGTGTAATCCTTGAAAATGAGCTAGGGTTTGGGAGTGAAACTTGGATTTAGCTTATGAAATTGTGAAAGAACATTTTAATGGTCAATTAGTGACCATTTGAGGCAAGTTCACCATAATTTGAAGAGATTTAGAGTGATGCAAACTGAATTGGTGGGCTGCCTAATGAGTGCAGCAGGGTGGCTGTGATTCCAGCCCACTTGGACTGCCATATCTTTGGTTGTGTTAGTCCAATTGGTGTTTGGCCAATTGCACATGAAAATAGACTTATAATGGCACATTTTTGCTGAAGAAACCATGCCCAAAAGACCAAATCAAGAGAACCAAAAGTTGGCCCCAATCCGGGTACCCTGCAAGCCAATTCTGCAGAATGGCCAAATGAATAGTAACTGTTCATTTGGCCATAACTCATTGTAGAAATGGTCAATTGACCTGAAAGTTTTACAGCAACAAGTTAAGACCTATACAAACAACTTTCATGAAGAAACCTACCCCAAATTATGGCCATAACCTAACCCAAATGGCAGTCACAGTCACTGTTCATGTTACTGTAGATATGGTAATTTCTGCAGAATGGAAATCCGGCCAGCTGTGGTTTTTGGACCATATCTGGAGCTACAAAACTCCAAATGGAGTGATTCAAAAAAGGAAATTCAACTAGACAAAATAAGAAACAACTTTCATGTTTACCATTTCCTCAAATTCCCACTGCAATAGGGCTTAATGGAACAGTAAATTTAGGCTTCAAAAACTAAAAATTCTGCCCTTTTGGTTTTAAGCATAGAAATGGTAATGGCAATCAATTCCGACAAGTTTTAAATACAAAATGTGGTATGTTTGGGCTATTAAAACCAATACACCTATTTTTTATCCAAAAGTCTACATTTTTGTTGACCAATGAGGTGAATAGTGACACCAAAACTTGAAATTCAAAATTTGAAATTAGAAATGCATCTAGGGGACTTTAAATTGCAATTGGCAATTAATACTAACAAATGTAAAACTCAAAATGTGGGATCTTGGTGTAATTAGAATTAACATATCCCTTAAGTATGAAAAAGTCAACATTTTGGTTGACTAGTAAGGTGAATAGTAATCAAAATGAGTAACAAACTAAGATGAAGACCTAGAACCAATTCTAAGCTTAAATGCTTAGAATTGTATGACAAATGTGGACTATGTATCTTAGTCAAAATTGTTAAAAGGAAATTAAGACCATAAATTTGAAATCCATGAAATATTCATGGATTACTTGAAACATGAAAAATAAGTCACCTAATTGATGTGAATAGATAGTTAGGGCTTATATGCCCATCACAAATGGAATTCATAAAATATTAATATCTCAACTTGAAATATAAAATTGTGACTACATAAGTAGATTCTTAAATGTATAAATGAGAAAGGAAAATGTTTTGAATACAATGGTACATGTGAACCATTGTTTAGAATTGTGATCAATATGAATAACATAATGAATGAATAAATGAACTATATTAATGTATGAATGAGACATTAGTTCTCATTATTATAGAAAGGAGAAGTATTTTGAGTATAATGGTATAAAAGGATAATTGATGTGAATTGTGATAATATAAATGATCAAATGAATGTATGAATTATAATTGAAATTTCTCATGAAATAATGAATTCATAAAACACAATATATTAATATTTAATGATATTATGTGCCCTTGTATTGCCTAGACACGTGTGTCAGATTGGATAGATTGGCATGCCAATAGGGTATTGTTTTAGCAGTACTGCGAAAGGCTTTATGCCTGTATTCATGGCTTTATGCCCGTATTCATGGCTTTATGCCAACATTCATGGCTTTTATGCCCGATTATGTGTTATCATGGCTTTTTAGCCATACTGACTGCATACGTCGTTGACGTTCTGCGTCCCATGGTATGACGGCCCGAGGCACCGCGGTGTCCAGTGCCAACGACCGCTAACTTGATTTAGTCAGCCTGTCGTAGGTTACTTGGGCAGTGTAATTTATTGAGATAAGTTAAGAATATTAGCAATTAAAAATATTAGAAATTAAGTAAAATAAATGAGTAAGATGACCTAAAATAAATTAGGATAGTTATTTATTAGAAAGAATCGAAATGAACTGGACAGATATCAAAATTTACTTATTATGAAATAATCTGAGACAACCTAGCAAGTATAGAGAAAATGCTAAAAGATTAGCAAAGAAAATTATAACATAAATAAATATTGCAAATGTGCTTATATAACAATATAAGCATAAATTTATTATTTTCAAATCATTTTTCTTTGTACATTATTACTGTACATTGGCAAATAAACACTTTCAAAGAAGACTAAATTAGGATATAACACATTAAATTTTAGAAACCGCATGTGAAATATAAATAAATCTTGATTATTTGAATTATGTTTTATTTCTATCTTTATTTGTATATTATTTCCTTGTTATATTATTGCACCACTAAGCAGCAATGCTTAGCGCGATGGAATTGTTTCCTTCGCGCAGGTACTGAAGCTAGAACCCAATGGACGTTTGACTGAGAATTTTGGGAGTTTTGAGCTGCGGAAGTATCTGAAGTATTCAAGGTTGTCACCTCCTCAGCAATGCATGTAGATAGAGCCCATATAGATCCTATTTTGTATTTTGTATAAAATGCTAGATATTCCATTATGATGTAAATTATGAAATTTTGTAATTATTTTGTAAATTATGTAAATTAAGGAAATTTGAAAATTCTGCTTATGTAATTTGAGAATGTTTACATATGAATTGAGTATGCATGGAAATGATTATGAAATTGAAATGTATGAATGAGATTTGAAATATGCGAAAATTATGAGAATGATTGATGAGATAATTATGATTAGCATGGATAAGACTTTATTCTGAAAATATTGTTGAAACTTTCAAACAAGTAAATGGTAAAACATATCAACTGGTAATAAAATAGGGGAAACTTCGCTGGTTTCTCCGTCAAAAAATAACTAATATTAAAATATAACGAGATCAAAATATGAAAGGAATAAAGTAAGATAAGATAGGGTGCTCCGGCACCGAATGTAGCACACTTTGCTCGGCTACACTGTAGTCGGGTGAGGGGTGTTACAGTAAGCTGCTACTATTTGCTAGTTCCTGCATATCATTAGAAATGTGAGAACTGGCACCAGTATCTAAAACCCAAGCTGTAGATGAACTATGAGTATCATCAAAATCTAAATAACAAGATATGGACATACCTTCCGAAGGTCTATCCTTCTTGTCCTTTAGAGAAGCAAGATACTCTGGGCAGTTCCTTTTCCAGTGCCCATCCTTCTGGCAGTGGAAACACTTTCCTTTGCCTCCATCAACTTTAGTATTCCCTTTTTGTTTAGCTATTTTCTTAGAAGGATCAGGAATCTGAGGTTTCTTTTTCTTATTGCCTTTCTTCTTGTTGGACTTTCCAGCAGAAGAAGATGCAATCAAAGCAACCTCTTTTCCTTTATTGCCCGATATATTCTTTTGAGCAATAACCAGCATGTTGAGTAAACCAGCTAAGATGCATTCCTGTTTAGTCATATGAAAATTTGTCACAAAATTCCCTAAAGACTCAGGAAGGGACTGAAAGATCAAATCCATCTATAGTTGGAAATCCATGTTTAAGTCAAGATGTTCCAACTGCTCAATCAGCCGAATCATCTTGTGGACATGATCCCCAACATTCTGTCCCTCAGACATCCTCATGCGGAATAGCTGCCTTGATATCTCATACCTAGCGTTTCTGCTGAGCTCACCATACAACTCTTGTAGGTGAAGGAGGATCTCACTCGCACTCTGGATGTTCTCATGCTGCTTCTGTAACTTATTACTCATGGAAGCAAGCATGTAACACTTAGCTCTCATATCATGCTCCTTCCACTTGTCGAAAGTTTCATGTTCCTCTTCTGTGGCCTCTGGAGGTATGGGACCAGGAACATTTGAATCTAGAACATATCCTATATGTTCAAGGTTCAGGACAAGTTTCAAATTTCTTAGCCAATCAGAGAGATTAGGTCCTGTCAACCTATTGCGATCAAGTATGCTTACAAGGATATTAGATGGCGGTGGTTGTTCTGTGCTCATTATTATCAGAAAATTAACTACAGAAAATAACTAGATTAATTTGTAAATGTATCATGTAATTAACCAAAATGATTATGGTCTTTTAATCAAATTGGTCCTCCCACTAACTTAGCAAATCCTACACTTCCAAAGTAGAAAACGAAAATCCTAGTTGGATAGATTTCTAGTGGGTGATTGAATTCTTATAATTCTATTGATCATCCTCAGGTACATCCGTTATTAGAATTACAATAAACTATAAGTGAGCAACTCCTTGCCTATCACATCTCATGTGAGGTTCAATCCTTTACCTAGCCCCTAATGCTCAAAATCTCAAGTACATCCATTATTGACTTATCTTGCATTAGTTAAGTTGATCCCATTGAGCTAGTAATTATGTAAATAATTTTAATATCCTCAGGTACATCCAATATTGGGTACCAAACCATTTACATATTTACAACATCTAATGCTTAGCAATAATTCTTAAGAAAATCTCTTAAATTAATTTCATCTTATGCAATTATTTAAAATTTCTTAAAATAATTGCCCCAATGGAGCGCCTATGTTATAATTACTTTAATTATAGCATTTCTAACTTAATCATTTGTTTGGAAGATTTTATGGTCATCCTAATTACCATTTAGGTCTCACTTTGCACATTATCCATTTAGCATGCATATATCATATAATTGCATACATTCCCATACATCTCATGCAATCATGGATAAGCAGTAAATATGGTATGATAATGGACTTTATAAGGGATTCAATTCTGAGCCACCAAGAATTGAATCAGGGCATTTCTAGGTGCATTTCATTCATTCATTTTATAAGAGTTGCTAAAGGAGTACATAATCAACACTTGATCTTGAATTCCTCCCACTGGTCCCACTAATGCTCTTGACCTCCTTGAACTTCTTGCAATCCAATTACATAGTAATCCTTGGCATACCAAGGCGAGTTTACAAGAACTTAAATAAATAAAATTACAACCCAAAAATTATTACAAACTTAATAATACATGCGCAAAATAAATTAAAATAAATTAATTAATTTACAATCCCAAAGAAACATAAAAGAAATAAATCCAATCACATTGGTCTTTTATAGTCCATGATCATCCATCATGCATATCACTATTTAACAATTAAATAAAACATACATACTTATATTAAATTAAATATCTCATATTCAACTTAAAAATCCAGATTTGAATATGATTCAAATAAATTTAAAAATTTAGATTTGAATCTCATTCAAACAAATTTAAAAATTCAGATTTGAATCACATTCAAACAACCTTAAAAATTCAGATTTGAATCATATTCAAACATTTCTTAAAAATCAGATTTGAATCACATTCAAATATTTTTTTAAAAATTAGATCTGAATATTATTCAATCAACTTTAAAAATTCAATTTGAATATGATTCAAACAACTTTTAAAATTCAGATTTGAATCATATTCAAATAATTTTTAAAATTTTGATTTGAATCATAATTTAACTGTGTGATTAAAACTACTAATTAAACACATTAATTAGTTAAAGAATAGGCCTTAGATCATACAACAATTGCATAATTAAAAGCCAAACCTTGAACCACCTATGGAATCCAAACCATGCGCACCATTGATGGTGTTTTTCAAGCATACTGCCACACCTCCATTGCAACCAGCAATGGATAAATCATTTCATGATCAAAACACACAATTAAATCATATAATCAACAATCTAAATGGCAAATATGGTGGCTTTGATACCAATTGTTGGAACGGAAGTGTGAAAAATACAAGTTTATACCATTGAATTCAAAAATTTTCACCTAGGGTCACATGCATCATGTAAGATTTATTTTTATATATTTGATTTCAATGATAAGCAACATATTAAAACTCTTTTAATATGTTTTTGGATTTGTATTTGCTATTTAGGATTTTAAAATTAATCAGATTAATTTTAGAACCCTAGATTAAATCAAGAATAAACACACTAACCTCTTGATGCACTGCAGTGTATTTGAGCCTTTGAGATTCATCTTCAGGACACCAAATGTTGTTTCTCTAGCTTGTCCACACCAAGAACACCTATGGAAGCCCTTGAACAGCTTCTAAAGCTTTTTCTATTAATTAGAAAATCAAGTTCTGGCTTTTAAAAGATTAGAGATGTAAACAGGACACTAGAAATAATTTCTGGTGTTCTTAATTCAAGAGATTGTTTTTCTAATCTCTTGGATTGATGTGAGAGGAAGAAGAAGAAGAGGAGAGAATTGCATACCAAGGTGGCGGCACAAAGGAGTGGCTGCTGCTTGTGTTTTATTTTTTCTCATAACAACACTTATATAGCTAGGTTAACACATTAAACCCTTACCACATGTCACCCTTTGATTAGCTTTAGGTTTAAGTGACCCAATCACATTGTGCCAAGTGTCAAGCCTATATTTAATCTTAATTTTAATCATCTTACATGATTAAAAGACATTTGGCAAACTTATGTGTAATGCCATGTGCCACCATCTCATGGTGCCACGTGTCACACTGTGAAATGACCAAAATGCCCCTGTGTCTTAATTTTGAGTTCTCAACCCAAAATAATTATTTCTCTTCTTCTAATTAATTTATATCAAATATAAATTAATTAATTAATCTCTATTAATTAATTTCTCATTAATTAAATTCATATTTAAACACTTTAAATATAAATTTAACTTATACTATACATCCAATAATCTAGATTTGGTTTCAAGTCATGCTAGGGACTTTGCAATCTAATTGCAAACCAAACCTATTTAATTAATCAATTAAAGTCTTTAATTAATTAATTAAATCATATTTAATTAGGTGATAACTTGTGTATGAGTGTGACTTACTAGGCTCATCACTAATTGGCAATGAGATATGATATCAACTCTTAATATCATCAGAACTCTTTCTTACCATAAATGATTTCTCTAAATCATTTTATGCACCTCATAGACCATGGTTAACACCTAGCATAGCATGCCATGGCCACCCAATTAGTAATAAGGTTTACCTTAAATGAACCTATAATCATATGTTACCATGCGCTAGAATCTCTTTGTTACAAAATCCCAACTCAAGCTAGAGTCATGGTTTATGTCAAACTCCATTTGCTATGAATATTATATTCTCTTTTAATTCCAGTTCTTGATTAAAAAGATTTTCTCATCAGAAACTCTTTTCTGATTAAATCTATCTGTCCTGGCCAGGAACTTGAAACATCAAGAACAATTAAATGAACATAGGATTTTATCTCTATTTACTTAGAGTAACAGATTCCATCTTAATCAACACCTGCCTCCATATATAATTAGTAGGAGCCAACACATGCCCATATACCCATACACAGTACAAGTATGAAAGTAGTATCAAACTCAAACTACCTACATACAAGATAACTGTGCTATCTCAGGTCTAAAGACTATATGCACTGATATGATTTATGACCAAACATTGACAAGAGTAAACTCCATGTGCTTGTCATAAGTGTCACTGGTTCGGCCTACTTATCATGTATAAGTGCCTATCATGTTTGTCATATGGCATGAGATTTACCATTCCATCTTATTTATATCTCATATAAATAACTTGGGAACAAACATGAATACAATCTTTCTGGATAAGTCATGTCCTTATTATGAAGTATCCTCGATTGTGAACCTATTTATGATACTTTGTACTAGAAATACTGTCACTCATATTCTTAACAATTTAAGAATAGAATTTCTAAAAAAATATCAGTAGACCTTTTCTATCACACATAAATATCTTTTGTAAACGGAAAAGTGCAAATGTCTTTTATTAATAAAAATATGTACAAGATCCATACTAAATGATATGCTCTAGGGCATACTACTAACAGGTACTGACACAGAGCATGCATTAAGATCACAAGAAGTTGAATCAAAGAACTAAACTCAAATCCAATAAATAAAACTCAATATTTATCCATAATAAAAATTGCAAATGTTACTCTCCTAATTCCAGAACAAAGGAATTACTCACTCATGGTGAGTTCAACAAACATGGAGGAAATAAAATAAAAGAACATAAAGAGTTCGTTTAGAGAAATAGAATAAAAGAACCGAAGAGGAATGACTACAGTCTCGATCCTGGTGGAACTTCGGCTGAGGGTTTCCTTTCTGTGCTGGCATTCTACTCTTCTAGACGGCTGTAGAGAATACAAATATGAAAAATGAAAACCCTTTTGAAAACTCCAAAGAGCTCTGTAAAAAGGTTGAACTAAAAAGAAGTGCCCCTCTGTTATCATTTTCTACTTCTATTTATAATAGCTGGTCTAGAATTAGGTCTTTAGAATCCCAAAAGCATTAGGAGTCTGTTTGGAGTGTGTAAATAAGAGCTGGAATTTGGATTAGGGAACTGGCTACCGCATAATACACGGCCCATGTGTCATTACATGACCCAAAGCCATGTAACTTACTAGAGCTGAATGGTTGCGTCTTGCATTGGCACAGGAGTTTACACGGGTCTGTGCTGGGCATACAGGTCTGGTTACATGGCCCGTGTACTTCTGTTTTTGGAGAATTCTTCAAGCTTGTGCTCGGCAAAGACTTACATGGGTCTCCATAGCTTACACGGGTCTGATTACACGACCTGTGTACTTTTGCTTCTTCTTTGGCTCTCTAGCTTTCTTTTGGCAGTAGGTTACATGAGATTGTAGCTTAGCTTACACAACCCATGTACTTTGTATCAGTAGCTTTTCTCAATCCTTTGACCTTTCTAAGTTTCCTTCCGCACTCCTATGCTCTTAAACTTCACCCAAATACCTGAAATGATGCAGAAAATGTGGAATTTAGAGCTTGGCAATGGAATTTATAGAAGTTAATGAAATTAATGGTTATGTATGAGATTATTATTCTAAATGCTATGAAATATTATATGAATTTACTTAAAAATATCTATCTAATACAAGTGTATCAAAAGGTTATGTTTGGAGAGGAGAAGTTACTTTTGATAAGAAAAGAGAAGGGAAGTATATAGATGGTGGTGACTCTGTTTGGATGGGTGAAAAGGGAGAGTATACTAGAGCAAGAGTGGCTAAAAAGGGATTTTGATTATTTATAAAGGAAAAAGGATTGTATGGTGCTAGTTGTTGGTGTTCTATTGGACGATGCATATCAGCCTCAATCTAGGCAATTTGTTTCTTAAGCCTCCTGATTTCTGCTTCTTTATAGTTGAATTCAAGGACGAACCTTCTTTGTTGGATCATAGATCGAAGATCCTTATCGAGATGGTAGATCTTCGATTGAAGATCTTTGTAAATATTTTCAACATACAAAGAGAAGGAGTCAACCTTCTTTTCAATAGTATAAGAATGAGACAAAACTTGATCAATTTTAGAGTCAAGTCTTTACAGAGTCTGATTCTGGGCTATGGCATTTTTCGTATGCTAGTTCAGGACTTCTTCAGCATGGGTTAAAGGACTCGGATGTCCTTCAGGAGTGACTTTAGTTGACTGGACAAATGGTCTGAGGGAAACACTAGAATTCCTATCCGTCTACTAGGAGAGAGGTGGCATGTCTGATTCAGTAAAAGCTGGGGAAAACATCATGCAGGGGGAGACCATTGGTAAGGCAGGTGGTGGAACAGGTGATGCACACTTCATCGATACTGGGGATGGAGGAGGATAGCCTTCTTTTCTCAAGATTTCCAAGGCTAACTCATAAATAGGCAGTGGCTTCTTTTGTTTTGTTTCTTCATGAATTCCAATCCAAGGACTGTTATCTGGGTCATCCTTATGGTGAGAGGGATGATAAGATGGAGACCAACATAATGCTCTGTTCTTCCTGGTCAACTTTTTCTAGTTTTTGTCTTAGAGTGGATGATTATACTCATTTTCCCAATAATCTTCATCACAATCACAATCACTATCACATAATCCTGAGCCTGGGAGATCCCAGGGACAATGACCATCGATCTTCATTGGGTAGACATAATGGCTATCCGCAGTGACTGCTCTAATGGGATACCATTTTTCTTCTTTAGAAAGTGGAGTAATCATCGTTGACTAAAAGATAAGTAGTAAGCTTGTAGAATGTCTTGCTAGTTGGAATGTGGTATGGACAGTCCCATCAAGTTGTCTTCTAAAAGATGATTATGTAATCTGGATGGGTTGAGAAGTAGTACGAATCTTCTCATAGTTTGTGTGCCAGACTTTGGGAATAAGCTGTTCAAGCTCTGATCTGGGTATCTGTCGAGGAATTTGAACTATCGTAGGTGTTGTATCTGTTTCTACAAGGATAAGCAGTGCAATAGAAGATACTGAAGCCTAAGCAAGTTCAATTGCATGGTCTTGTAGCCTGTAGATAATTTGATGGTGAAGAGTGGCCATCATAGAGGAAGTTATTTGATCTACACCAGTGATCTGGACTTGTACTTTTAAGGCCGTACAAAGATTGGGGTCTCTGAGAGACATATTATAGCTGGGGAAGAAGGTGAGAACTACACTTCCTGCATGGACTGTAGTAAGGCAAGTGCCTATGATAGCATGTTCATACTGCAAGAAGTGAGTGTCTAACAAAGATACTCTGGCAGTGACTAGGAGTCCTCGTCTTCCATGTAGGGTAAGAATCAATCTGACAGCTCCAAAATGAAGGTGAGAATATCCTTCATTTTTCCATTTGGGAACAAGAGGAGGAGGAATCTCAAGTGTAACATACTGTTCTGAAGAGGTAGCATGTAAACTGCATAGGTCCATGCGAGATGCTTGGACATATTCTTTGGGCAAATATCTTCGAGAATTTAAGATAAATCTAATGTTTCTAGTGAAAGAACTAGATCTCCTATAGATATTATAGGGACTGAGAAGAGGTAGGAGGGATTCTCCTATTTGACCATCTTCAGAAAGGGTAGATATCTCAACAAGATTATTTATTCGGGAAGAAAGTGTTCTACAAAGAGGTGAAGAAAAAGAGAGAGAAGAAGAAAGGTTAACTATGTCTGAAGAAGAAGGTTGTTGTAATACGGTTTCAACAGAAGGAGTAGGTGTTTGGCAACTCATCATGTAAAGAAATTATCTTCTTATTATTCTGAGAAGTATATACTATTTGAAGTAAATCAGGCTCTGATACCAATAGGGGTCCGGGATCCTCATACTATTTACTGTATATGAGCACAAAAGGGCTCGCAGCCTAAGAGTACCAAAGAGTGGAAAGTGGCACTGAGCATGAGTATAAGTATACAGTATACGGTATGAGGCTCCTGAACCCCTGAATTACTCAGGGGACTTAATCTTAATAATTATTTATAAATTAAGAAATAGTTAATAAAATTAATAATTAAATTAAAATATTAAAAGAAATAGGATAATAAATTGGAATAAATATTTTAAAAATGACAATGCAATAAAATAAGCGCGAGTAAATATTTTAAAATTAACACATTTAACAAAGCATTGATAATATTTTAAAAAATAGCAATACAATAGAAAAAGTATTGTTAAATCAGTAAGTGTCACTTAAATACTCACGTATTTTGATAAGCATCGTTAAATATTTTGAAATTAACAACGCATTTAACAAAATTTTGGTAATATTTTTAAATATAGCAACACAATAAAAAACAATGTTGCCAAATCAGTAAGTGCTACTTAAATACTAACGTATTTTGATAAGCATTATTAAATATTATAAACTTGAAATCGCATTTAACAAAGCATTGGTAATATTTTAAAAAATAGCAAAGCAATAAAAAAGGTGTTGCTAAATTAGTAAGTAACTCATTTAACAAAGCATTGGTAATATTTTAAAAACAACAACACAATAGAAAAAGCGTTGCCAAATTAGTAAATATCACTTAAATACTAACGTATTTAATAAGCATTGTTAAATGAGTACAATTTCCCAATGCTTTTTAATTTCGCAATCAATAATTACATCTCAAGTGATATTGCCAATGCTCTCAATTTGCGTTGCAAAAAAAAGCATTGGGATAGATCCATTAATGCAATTTTGTAAATTATTCCAAGTTTTATAGCATAAATGTAACCAATTAATTACTCTTAGTTCTAAATGTAGAAGATTTATAAACTTTTTTTTTTTTCAATAAATCACCAAATAAAAGGAATCCAAACACATCAAAGTTACAGATTTTGGGCTCTCTAGGTTGTATCCATTGTTGCTACCCATGTTTGAATTGCTTCACAAGGGTCTACTAACTATCTTGATATTGAGAATCACCAATTTTACTAGCTAACTAATAAGAGCGATGTTTATAGCTTTGTTGTCCCAAGTATCCCTGAGGTTCATTACAGCAGTTAATGTAAGAATTGAACACAACCACATAACAAACATGAGTCAAAAGGCTTTTTCAGCTTTAAGTTCTAGCTACTACTATTTACTATAAGTCAATCACCTCTTTTTGTCTATTAGTTGTACAATTAAATTTTAAGGAGGCACTAGACTAAAATCTAAGGAAAAAAAAAAGATGAATAATTTTATCCACAAGGTGTCCATTATTTTATATTAGAAAAAAAGTATTTATCAAATTCCAATTAATTTTTTCTAGCAATTTTGAAAATTTTGACAAACTTGCAATCTTTTTTTTTTTTTTACTGTAACACCCTAACCGAATCTGCAGCTAGAGTAGTGTGTACATGCCTCCAAGACACACCCGAGAGTATATCTCAAGGGTTAACTTTCCCCTTAATAACACCTATTTTGATTAGCTTAGTTCCAATTATATGTTAATTTAGAGAAAATAGGGGAGAATTTAAAGTTTCAAATTTTCTTTAAATCATAGGGAATTTAAATTTGAGGTTTTTCCCCTTTATTTAGTATTTCTCAAGCAGGGAAATCAAATTTCAAATTTCAAGACGAAATTTTGATAGAGTTTCCTTTAAAATTTTGAGTAATGAAAATTGACCTGTTAAATACCTATCACAATCAACATATTATTCCAATACACATATGAAACCTAGGTGGTTTCATTCACATCCCATCTCACAACAGGCATAAGTCTTACAAATATCCCACAATTTAAAATACATCACACACTTGAAATTTTCTAATGTTTGCAATAAAAACTTTAATTGTCACACCCTACCCCTCTGTAAGGCATAACATGATCCCGTAGTATACCTAATGAATTACCAACTCCGTCTACTGATAATCCATTAAATACACTACAAGTGATTTTAAAAACTTTTCTTACTTCTTTTACAGTGATGAGCACTATTTACAGGTGTTAAAAACTTTTGTGAACTGAAGTGAAACAGCTAACTCCTTTGGATTATTTGGAATTTATGTAAAAATTTTGGCAGAGTGCCATCTGTATTTTGGATAAAACAGTTCTTCAGAAAACCTGTAAAAAAGCACTTCAATATATTTCCAAATCTCAACTCCAACATTTTCTCAACTCAAATCCATAGTAATTTTTCAAAGACTGAGATAAAAGAAATATAATACAATTTTTACAAGCCAAAATAACTCATAATTATTTTACAACTTCAATGTATAATTTTTATTTACAACTGCTCAAAACCAACAACAATATGTACATACTGTGAACATACATTACATTACAAAATACAAAATATTGGTATACTCATTATACCCGGTAGTCTCTCGCTGGAGGTACTAGCAGCCTAGTCTCACGCCTGTTTATCTGTCTACCACGGCAAAGAATAAAGCTATCGCTGAGACAATGTCTCAGTGATGCACAACATTAACCAAATACAAATTTAAATCACAATTCATAATTAAAATAAATAGTGGATATTTAAAAACCATAGTTAAATTCAAGACAATGCTGTCATAAGGAATTTAACACAATATCACAAAAAATCTCAGTAATCAAAACATAGTTAAATTCAAAAGACAGTAAATGTCAATAAGAATTTAAACTTCATTTCACAAATTATCAAATCGCATAACAACACAATTTAGTTGAATAATTTAAGAATACAGTGTTGCCAATTCATTCACAACTTAAGCCATGACGCAAATTTCCGATCAATGCCGCGTTGTACACCATGACAAAGCAATCACAACCCCACTAATCGAAATCAATGAGGAAGGGAGCTAGATATATAATGAGTACTCATCCGATCACCTCAACTGGTAAACCAGAGAGGGAGAAAAATAAACGATCACGACTCAATAACTGGAGAAGGAAAATAAACGATCACAACCCCATAAATGGAGAAGGAATGATATGATACTGTCATGCTAAGTGTGAACATAAAATCAATTCCAAACATTTTATTGAAATGATTCGTGAGAATCCAATAAATTTCCAAAGTTATAATTTCATTCACAAAACGGCAACACAATTCATAATTATCTTTAATTTCCACAAAAACCATTTACAGTGCTTTTCAATCAATAGTATCCATAAAATCATTTACAATGCTTTTCAAGCAATAAATATCCATTCAAACACATTTTCACAATTTAAAACAATAATATACAAATAGTCATAATTCATTTCAATTGAAAAATTCAAAAGAAATACTGTTGTGCACAAACACAATTTAAATCAATAACATACAATTAATCATATGAAATCTTATTCAGAGTAAAATCAGTTGAAAACTAGTTGTGCACAAACACAATTTAAATGAATAACATACAATTAATCATATGAAATCTTATTCAGAGTAAAATCAGTTGAAAACTAGTTGTGCACAAACACAATTTAAAACAATAACATATAAATAATTGTAATTTATTTCAATTGAGAAATTCAAAAGAAATACTTATTGTGCACAAACATAATTTAAAACAATAACATATAAATAATCGTAATTTATTTCAATTGAAAAATTCAAAAGAAATACTTATTGTGCACAAACCTCTAATGACTGTCTTCTGCTCTGGACTCAGTGTTTCCTTCCCTTTTCCTGAGTCTTTGGTAACTGAGAAACACAATTTGAAGTGTTTCAGTACTAAATTAAATTGTCTCTAACGATAATGTTCGTTAAGTAATTCACTGAAGGCTATTATTTGCTTAATCACCTAATATCCGACCTTCGATGCATTTTAGGTAAATTAGGTTTTTGTGTCATTAATATGTCACATTCGATAGGGTTTTAGGGTTGGTACGTTTTACCAAACTCATTTCCTTGTTTAGTGCATTTTAATGCAACTTGTTGGATTCCGGGATACTAGTTTGACCTAGCCGGACGACCTAGTTCCCTCGGTTTTCGGGTTTCGGTCAAAACTACAAACTTGTAGATCTATGTCTTTTTGCACGCGGGGAAAAATTTCAGGTCAATCTGAGTTATGTAGACCAAGTTATGGTCATTTTACTATTGCTGGTCAAATGGCATCAAATTAGGTCATTTTAGGTCAATTTGGTCAACTTTGGTTCGGCCAGTTTTTGGACCCGAACTTGTGCAAGCTGTTTGACTTGCTTATGCTCATTTCTGGGCTTTGGTGTCTTCATAAGACTTGTAGGTATGGGTCTTAAATGTTCATGGTTAAAATTTCAGGTCAATTGGACCTGTTTTGAGTGAGTTATGGCCTGAACACTAACTGCTGCCCAATTGGTCAGTTTTCAGGTGTCAATTGCACTTAATCCGAATTGGTCATTTTTCAAGCTACCTTGCAAGCAGAATTTTGGCAAGCTTCCTTCATGAAAGTTGGCACATTTTGTGCCTAGTTTCACCTCCAATTGGTCTCATACCAATTGGAGTCACAACTTTACACTTATAACCTAATTTATACACTGCATTCATCAATCACACAACCTGCACACAATTTGCACTTCCAATTTGGCAATCCTCCTTCTTCCAAACTCCAAATAAGCATACATGGAACTTCTAATACTCATTAAATAGTCTCAATTTCATCAAGTCATCATCAAAATTTCATCATAATTAAACAGCCCCAATTTAACATTAAAACCCTAATAATTTTTCAATTTCAATTATACATACAATTCAACCTATATACATGTCTATATTCACTTTCAAGCATCATTCAGCAAGTTTAATCATTCAAAACCATCTAAACCTAGCTCTCCTCAAGGCTACCAGAAATTAGAAGGAGTGTAGACTTATCATTTCTCTTAAATTTCAAGAGAATTCAACTCACCTCATGAAGCTCATCAACTTTAAAGAAGGAAGGGTGGGGGTTCTTTGCACTTACCTCATATGTGTGACCCTTGCTGCCCTTGACAACTCCACTATTTCCTCTCCTAATGGCTGCCCAAGGATTGTTCTTGATGTGAGGATAAACTTTCATGAAGGGACTTGTTGGATTTATGGCATGAAAGGGGAGAGATTAAGCTTTGCATGAAAGTTGGCTATGGAAGTTTGGAGAGAGAGATTTGAATTCGGCAATGGGTTTCAAAGGTTGAAGAAGGTGACTTGGTTAGTGGAAATTCTGTCCACTTAATGAGTTTAAATAATCCATAGTGCTCCACTAACATAATTAACATTTAAATAATCTAAATTTTTAATTATTCCACATTTTACCCTTAATTCCTCTTAATTACTCCACACATTTGACTTCAATTTTTTTTTTTTGCATTATTAAATTTTTAACACTACTAATTTTTCATGGACATTTAAGTCAAAAGTCAACTCGGGGTATCAATTGACCAAAATGCCCTTATTTGGTTTGTATTTCGAAATTTTTAGTGTTACCAATTAAATCCTTGACCCATCGATTTCTAAATTTTCGTTTTTATTTATATTGACTTACTAATTTTTCTTTGAAATTTTCCAAGTGTAATATTATTTATTTTTAATGGACATTTAGGTCAAAAGACAACTCGGGATCTCAAATGACCACAATGCCCCTGTTCGGGTTGCATTCCCGATTTTTCGGTAACATCGGGTTTTATCCGTTTTTCGATTTCTCACTTTTCTTTGCACTAATTAATTAATTTTTATTTGATATTTCTAATGATATTTATAATTCAATAAATATTTATTTGAGTCCTAAAAATATTTTCCAGTGGTTCCTCGCATCTGTATTAGTCAACGGTCCACGCCGTGACTTCCCGGTGCGGTCACCCATCGCTAGGGTTCTCGACTCGCTTAACTTGGTTACCTTTCTTTGCTATTATTTTTCCTTTGTTTTTCTTGTATTTTCTTTTCTTGTATTTCATTATTTTATGTCTTCTCACTCATAACGAAGTGTAGTTCTAGGCATCCTAGCTGTTCGGATAACACTGGTCACCGGAACAGTAGAACGCACTACCGAACTTAGGGGTGTTACAATAATTACATACAAGACTTGTTTTGTAACATCCATGTGCTTAATAACATTGTGATTTACACATTTAAAGGATTACATTACAACAAAAAATAACCTAGTACAATGTAATCATCTAAATGTGCACAAAAGAATGTGTCTTCTCAAAACATGAACAAAAGTCTTCATTTGCCTTTACTCCTGGGCCGAACCCTTATCCTTGCTTGTAGTACCTACAAAAATTCCAAATAACTCTCTGCCAAGCAAACTTTCTTAGTTGTGCTATAACTTAAAGATAACACATCATGCCATAGTGTGCAAGCTAAACATACATAGTCTCATGAAAATATTTCTACTAGCTTTAGTTCAATGGTACTAAATGCACTTCCACACAAATAATGGAATATGACATAGCAATTAATCACATAAAACATTTATAATTATAATCCATAGTGTGTCATAAATAATTCTTTTTACATGCCTCTTTTCATTTATTTCATTAGCCCAATTACAATGCTTAGATGACTTAAGTGACAAGTGGTCATGTCATTGCATAAAGCCAAGTAACCATATCATGGCATGAAGCCAAGTAATCATATCATGGCATGAGGCCAAGTAACCATATCATCGCATGAAGCCAAGTAATCATGTCATGGCATAAAGCCAAGTAATTTCAAGCATTGGCTAGTCAAGTTTCTCATCAAGCCACCTAGCTCTAGGCTTATAATGGGCATACAGATTATGAATATTATATGAAATTTATTCAATCAAATCACGCTCACTAATTCTCTTTTTAGTTCACCACTCATATAGAATAACTATCTTGAAAATCACAATTTTCCCAACTCTAATCAACTGGACAGCAGAAGCAGTCACTTTAAAATTTCATTAAAAATCATAGAAATAGGGTGTCATCATCATATTCTCCAAAATTCAACTTCCATATGTCTTTTTCAATTCCCAATTTGAATCATCTCAAAATCAGGGCTACAACTCAAGTTATGAATGAAATTGTGCAAATTGTTCAGGACTCCAGTCATAGTTAAAGCAGTAACAGGAAATGCCAGAATTTCACCATTTAGCCAATAAAATCAATTTATTGCTCATAACTACAAAGTTTTAGAGAATTCAATAAGCTTTCCAATGGTTCAAGAATCACCCTATTTCAAGTTTTGTATCTCAAGTTATGAATTTTTAAAATTGGGTGTCCTATTCTAGAAAATTTCTAAGTTAGTTTTCCAGTTTTGGACAACAAAATGTTTTGCCCTAAAATCTCATCTTAACAAAGGAATTAGGGTTTGCACAAAACTACAAAGTTTTAGAGGATTCATCAAAGTTTTCATACACATCAAGATCACCCAAATCCAATTTTCCTAGCTCAAGTTATGAATTTTTCAAGTTGATTGTCCTGCAAACCCTGGTAGCAGTTTTAGCTTTCCAGCACTCCTTACAAGTTCCTAGCTACTTCTAATTTGGTATGACCAACAAATCTCTACTTGAACATGGCAAAAGACATGAGATATAGCACTAACCTTGATGAAAACCAGCTGCTACCCTTTCCTCTTCCAGCCTCCATAAAATTTCTCAAGCAATTGACTTCTTCAAGCTTGAATCTTCAAGTTCTCTTGCTTCCCTTCACCTATGCTTTCAAAATTTAAAGGATTTAGGGTCTTTGCTTAGGGGTTCTCTCTTCAAAATGAAGAGAATTGGCTATTGAAGAAGTAAGAAAAGAAGGAAGGAAAATGAGGGAAAGTGTCCAGCCAAGGTAAGGAATAAAGAAGATATATTTTTGTTTCTTTCTTTAAAAGCTTTAATGTGTTTTCAACCTTTGATTGGCTGCCCTCTTTTTTTTATTGCCAATTTTTCCATCAACTTATTAATTTATTCAAGTCACTCCTTCCATTATTTACCTCAACTTATTAATTTATTTCAAGCAAGTCCCTTGGTCCATTCTTTCCTAATTTTCTCCTCATCTTTCTAACTTATTCGATTTAGTCTCCATAATTAAGTTCTAAATTCCACATAATTACTTATGCCATATTTTTGTTTATGGTTAGCCTTTTTAGGGTAGATTTGAGGATGTTATAGCTCTCCCCCACTTAGGATATTTCGTCCTCGAAATAAAAATGTACCTCATTCAGAGAATAAGTGAGGGTATTGTCTCCTCATATCATCCTCATGCTACCAAGTGGCTTCCTGCCCCGAATGGTGTCTCCACAATACTTTAACCAGGGGTATTTGCTTGTTCCTTAGCTGTTTCACCTCATGTGCTAAGATCCTTATCGGTTCTTTATCATAGGTTAGATCTAGATTCACTTCAATTTCTTCTACTATCAAGATATGTTTAATTTGCATAAGACTTATGTCTATCAGAGGCTACCTTAAGTCTATCCCTGATCAATCTAACCTTATCTTCAGTCTTTTGAACAAGTTCAGGGCCCAACATCTTTCTTTCACCAACCTCACCCTAACATAGAGGTGTTCTATATTTTCTACCATACAAGGCTTTATAAGGAGACATGCCAATGCTAGTTTGATAACTATTATTGCAGGCAAACTCCATTAATGGTAGATATTTATCCCAGCTACCTTCAAAGTCCATCACACAAGCCTATAACATTTCTTTCATAATCTGAATAATCCTCTCTGACTACCCATTTGACTATGGATGAAAAGCTGTATTAAAGTTCAATCTAGTTCCAAGAGCCTTGTGTAGGCTACCCCAGAATCTAGAAGTGAACCTATGATCCCTGTCAGACACAATTCACACAGGTGCTCCATGCAATCTCATAATCTCTACGATATACAATTCTGCCAATCTCTCCAGTGAGTAGTCCATCCTAATTGGTAGGAAATGTGCAGACTTTGTCAAGCGATCAACTACGACCCATATAGCATTATGATTCCTCTAGGTACAGGGTAGACTAGTGACAAAATCCATAGTAACCCATTCTCATTTCCATTAGGGGACTAACAAAGGTTGAAGTAACCCTGCTGGTACTTGATGGTCAGCCTTAATCTGTTGGCACACTAAACATTTAGATACAAATTCTGTAATATCCCTCTTCATTCCTTTCCACCAATAGTTCTCCTTCAAATCTCAGTACATTTTGGTACCACCGAGATGCATGGAGAAAGTGGAGCTATGGGCTTCCTTCAAAATTTTCTCTTTCAATTCTAGGTCATCAAGAACACATATTCTACCTTGGTACACAATGATCCCATCCTCCCTCATAGAGTAGTCAGATTCTTCCCCATTCTGCAATTTGAGCAAAATTTCCATTAACTTGTTATCCCTCTTCTGTGCCTCCGCCACCTCATTAATCAAGAGTGGCTTCAGGGTTAACTGGACCAAAATGGAGCCATCATTTTTAACTCCAATCGTGCCTTAAGTGCCCTCAACTCGAGTAATAGAGGTAATGAGAAAGTTGACATCCCTACCAAAGACTTCCTACTCAAAGCATCTATAACCACATTAGCCTTGCCTGGGTGGTAGTCTATGGTATAGTCATAATCTTTAATAAGTTCTAACCATTTCCTCTGCCTCAAGTTAAGTTCTTTCTGTGTGCCTAGATACTTCAAGCTCTTATGATCTGTAAATATGTGACGCCTATCACCATAAAGATAGTGCCTCCAAATTTTAACTACGAACACTATTGTTGCAAGCTCCAAATCATGAGTGAGATAATTGAGCTCATGTGGCTTGAGCTGTCTAGAGGTATATGCTATCACCCTACCATTCTGCATGAGTACACACCCTAGCCCATTGTGTGAAGTATCACTTTATATTTCACAATCTACCCCTTCTGTGGGTAATGCAAGAATAGGGGCTTCAGTCAACAAGGCCTTCAACTTTTCAAAACTCTTCGACATTTATCATTCCACACAAATTTTTCATTCTTCCTAAGTAACTTAGTGTGACACCCTTACCCGATCTATAGTATAGCTGAGCAAGGCGTGTCACATTTGGTGTCGGAGCACCCTATCTTATCTTGTCTTATACCGCATTAATTTACATTCAATTTATTCGTATTTGTCTATGCGTGAAATTTTTTTTATCACAATTTATTTTTATGGAGACTCAGACAGAGTCTCCTCTGTATTATTAGCGTTTGGCGGGTTCCATTACTTACTTGTTAAAAATCTCATATCATAAGTCATACTATCCATCTCTTTCTTTTCCATATCATATCATATCATATCATGGCTCATATAAATTTCAAGTAAATACTTTCCATTTCATTCATATAAAATGATGTACAATAATTATAATTTACTATACAATCCCAAAATTTAATTACATCACATTTATGTATATGAGCAAAAGTACAAAAACTAAATACACATAGGCCCTACCCAAAATAGACTACTGAGGTGACACATCCCGCTACTGCAAACCTGCTCCAGTCACTGTCTAGACTAGTCCTACTCACCAGTACCTACACGATGGAAAAACCAACACGCTAAGCATAACGCTTAGTGGTGCATAAACTAAAGCGAAATAAACTAAATAATTAAAGATAATTATTTTATGTATAATTTCATAAGGAAAAGTAAATTCTATAAATTTTTAATCATTTACATATTTATTGACTTTGGGAGCAATAAATTTATCAGGATCTTTTCTGGTTATTTATCTCATATTCAGTCTTTTTAAATTCATATTAGTGATCTCTTCATGTAATTATTTAATTTTAAAGCTTATTACTCATATATGTGCTCAAGTAATCTAGAACAAACTATAAAGACTGGATACATAGGAATATACTAGTTAAACATTCGTATGTCTAACATGTATACATCTGTCATGTCCGGCACAAGGCCAGCGGGTAAGCATGAAGCCAGAAAACATAATAGGCACAATGGCCAACGGGCAGGCATAAATCTTGTAGAACAACCATATCAAACATATATTGTCTATCAATGATTATTCCTATGAGGAGTATTGCAATCTATAGTCCTTAATTGGTATACCAATCGATCCATGCTATATACATAAGTTTAGGTATACTTTAGGCAAAGTAGTATTATTAAGTACTTATAGTTTCATTATTTCATATTATGTACTACTTGTGTTTCATAGCATTATCATGTTACTTGTGATGGGAAACATAAGTCCCACATGCATATTCATGTCACTTTTATGTTTAGCAAATCATATTAGTGAATTCCATATCATATGACAAGTCATTTTATGGACCT
Source organism: Hevea brasiliensis (assembly GCF_030052815.1). Taxonomy (NCBI): domain Eukaryota; kingdom Viridiplantae; phylum Streptophyta; class Magnoliopsida; order Malpighiales; family Euphorbiaceae; genus Hevea; species Hevea brasiliensis. The sequence continues at coordinate 51,441,996 of NC_079498.1, forward strand.
TTCTCAAGGTCCAGATTTGGTGTCTTAAATTTGCCTAGCAAATTGGTCAAGATGTGGCCACTGTTTGGCCATGCTTCCTTCATGGAATTGTTCCTCTATGTCTTATCTTTGTTTCTTTTCTAAATCATATCATTTGGAGTTTTAGAACTGAAGTTATGGTACTGGTTCATTGACCTTTTCTAGTTTCAGAACCAGGCAGATTCTAGAGTCAATATTTATTTAGTCATTTGGGCTTGTTACAGTCATTTTTAGGCCTAATGTCCTGCATATGAGTTATTCTCCTATGTCTTAGGGTCACTCAGGCTCTAGAATCATAATTTTTCAAGTTATGTAGGGTGAGTTATGGCTAATTAACTGACCTGGACTCATGAACCCTATGCCTTCAGAATTTCAGGTTCAAGTAAGTGTCTTTAATTCCCATTTTAGGGTTCTTACACTCAAAATTTAGGGGAAGTTCCAAAATTAAAGTTGGATTTCTATTTCTTAGGTTTCTAGAACAGTTTGGCTGTGACAACCCTTACCCGTCTACAGTGTAGCCGAGCAAGTTATGCCACTCAGTGTGTCGGAACACCAATTCATGTTTCAATTTCAATTAATCCCTTTTTATTCATTTATTTATAATTTTTGATAAATCTAAATTTTTTCGCAAATTTTATAGAAAATTCGACAGAGTGCCGGCTATAAATTGGAAAACAGTTCTTCTGAATCTGTTTAAAAACACTTCCAATATAATTATAATCTCAATCTTAGTCAACCACCAACATTTTTCAACAATTTCTCAAATCAATTCAATATCTCAAAATTCACATTCATCTCATATCACACTCAATTCAATGAGAAATACTCATATTTATTTCTGAACACAGCTCATAGGTAATTACAGCAAAAATATGATTACATGAGTTTATAATATACATAACAAAAGTTTACAAATACAAAAGACTTAGGTAGCCCAATGTCCTACCAATGCACTGCAATTTGTGAGGTGACTTTGAACTCTGAGTGTAGATATGAAAACTCACCCTGTATGAGGTCTGCTGGACTCCCTAGCTATGTCTCCAGTACTTGCGCGTGGCAAAAGTGACGCGCTAAGCAATTCTGCTTAGTGGTGACAATATAAAATAAAATAAAATAAAATAATAACATGTATGCAGAATGTATGTTTACATTTTTGGTAGACTTAATTTCAAATATTTATTGCAATATTATTCGATTAAAGTTTGATAAGATTTATTAATATTGCTTGAGTAACCTATACTAGTTGACTGGACTGGATAAATGGGTAAACTGGCACTGGGTATCAAGTACCTCAGGCCGTCACACCATCGGTCACATATGTATCTCTCGGTGTGCAATAGAACAGCTAATAAGCTGTAATAATTATCGGGGATTAAACCCGAGCATAACAACTTAATATCATAGCCAAAGGCTATTATGTCACAGAATGGCATGGAAAGCCATGAAATACAGAATGGCATGAAGCCATATGCAGTACTGCTAACAGAACCCTATTGGCATGCCAACCTATCGAAAGCAATCACATTAGGCCTACTAGGGCATTTAACATTTTTTTTTTTTTGTAATTCTTTGAAATTGAATTTTTATGATTACTATTTATTTCATTGGTCAACCAAAATGTTGACTTTTGCATTGGAAATAGGTAAATTAGTTTAAATATCTCAATATACCACATTTATCATTTTAAACTTGTTGGTATTGGTTGCCAATACCATCTCTAAGCTTAATGTGAATTGGACAGAATTTTTAGTTTTCAAGCTTTGGGATTACTGTTCCATTAGTTACTGTTGCAGTGGGAATTTGGAAACATGATAAACATGAAAGTTGTTCTTTATTTTGTCTAGTTGAATTTCTTTTTTTGAATCACTCCATTTGGAGTTTTGTAGCTCAAGTTATGGTCCAAAAACCATAACTGGCCGGATTGAAATTTTTCTGGACTGACCATATCTACAGTGCAGTGAACAGTAATTCAACTCACTTGCTAGATAGGTTCTGGTCATAATTTGGGTTAGATTTCTTCATGAAAGTTGTTGGACTATATCTCAGCTTGTTGTGGGTAAAAGTTCAGGTCAATTGGACCATTCTACACTGAGTTATGGCCAAATGACCAAACACTATTCATTTGGTCATTCTGCAGAAATAGACTGCAGGTCACCCAGATTGGGGCAAGCTTTTGGTCCACTTGGTTTGGTCTTATGGGCATGGTTTCTTCACCAAAGTTGTGCCATTATGTGTCTAGTTTCATGTCCAATTGGCCAAACACCAATTTAACCTCTACAATTCAAGTTATGGCTGCCCAAACCTGCTGGACTCATGTCCAATTCTGCAGGTCACCTAGGGCAGCCACACTAAACCTAAATGCCATCCCTCAACACACTTCATTTTTGGTTTAAACATAACTAAATGGTCACTAATTGACCATTAATACCCATTTTTATCATCACATGGTCAAAGTCCCATTTTCCCACTCCAAACCCTAACTCAACATTTCAAGCCATGCACTAGGATTGCATTTCATCAATCCACATAAAAGAGACATATTGTGGGCAGCCATACTACCCTTTTTAACTTCATTAAAATCATCACAATATTGCCCAACCAAGGCAGCCAAAACTTAGGGTTTACATACAAATGGTACTCCATCAATTTCCTTATCATTTGCACTCATTCATAATTGTTAAACATGAATTTAAAGTGAAATTTAAGTTTAAGTCACTAACCTCTATGGAGTGAGATTTTTCCCACTTGCTAAAACTCTTCTTTTCTTCTTCTTTTTGCTCCCAAAAGAATCTCCAAGGTATAAGAAGATTTTTTTGTGTTGCTAGATTAGGGTTTTGTTGAGTAAAAGTCAGAGAAAGCAAGCTTTAAAAGCTTGATAATGGTGAGAATGGGAGAGGGTTCACGGCAAGGAAGAAGAAAGGGAGAGAGGAATCTGTTTTTTTGTTCATTTTCAGCCCATTTTGTTAAGATAAGTTATGCCATGTGTCACCATGTAATTGGGTGAAGGCACACTAATGACATCATGTGATGTCATAAATTCCCATTTAATTCTTTTTTTTTTTCTTTTCTTTTCTACTCATTTTCAATTCAATTTTTAGTAATATTTATTCACATTTTATGTCATAATAATTATTTACTTAACTGGACAAGTCGGCCAAAAATCATCTCTGAAGACGAAATGACCAAAATGCCCTATGTTTGGCTTAACGGGCCAAAATTGTCTGTACCAATTGAAAAATTTTTCTAAATATTTTCTTGGCATTCTAATGCCATAGGAACCTCAATGACCCTTCTCTGGAGTCCCAAAAATTATTTTATGAATTTTTCCTCAGGTCTAGGGCTCCTAGTTGCGAGAATCGCAACTTCCCACCAGGTTACCCATCGCTAGGGCACCGGCTCATTTAACTTGATTGTATTTTATTTCTAAAATTTTTTCTAAATTTTTCTTATTAATATTTGAGTTAATTATGGTTCCTCACTTTAGTTTAAATATTTTTCCGGACGTTCTAGCTGTTCGGACCGACACTGGTCACCAGAACAGTAGAATGTACGGAGTTGCTACAGAGAGGGTGTTACATTGGCTCATCCCAATTGGAGTTTCCTAGTGGGAGATATCATCTAAATACTGTTCTGGGGTGAAGTGGCTATTTTGCTCAATTTTAGGATTCGGGATACTGAATTGTCTTAATAATTTGGCCAAGTTCCATTTCGTTCTGGGTTTTGGTCAAAACACCAAATTTGTAATTCTAATCTTATAAAAAATTTGGCTTTGGTTTCACTATATTTGCAGTTTTGTGGACCAAGTTATAGTATTTTTGCCAAAACTGATTGAGTAGGTAAAAATCCAGAGTTTCAGGTCAATTTTGCTTATGGACAGAATTGTTGACCTAAATTGTTCTAGCAAATTGGTTAGGTTAGATGCAGAATTAGGCTCTTTTTTCTTCATAAAAAATGTGCTCCTTTGTCTAAAATTTCCAATGGTTCAAGAATCAGATCATTCTGACCTTCCTAGAGTGAGTTATGGCTATTTAAATATTCTCTGTTCATATGTTTTTTTTCTAGGTCTAGCATGTGGTAACTTGGAATCAAGCCAATTTTAAGCTAAGTTAGGTTCAGTTTCTGAGCAGGGTCTCTGCATGTGCCAAATGGTCCTAGGTTTCATCTCCAATTGGCCTCACACCAATTGAAGCAACACAACTCTACTTATGGCCATAAAAGTACACTAGACTTAAGGTCTAGGATTCCTGCATGAAAACAACACTCTCAATTTGTCAATTTCACCAAACTTCCAAACTTCAATTGCATTCATGGCACTTTAAATAGTCAACAAGCAACCTCAACAACACCAATTTCAAGCCACAATACAAAATTACCAATTTAGGTTAAAACCATAACTTTAATTTTCGCAATTCTTACCACCACATGCAATTAAACACAAGCATCATGAATTTCATCTTATCCAAGCTAAAATTTAAGTTTCAATTCTATTAAACATAACATCTCTCACTTCCCTAAACTGACTGAAATTTAGGTCTTTCAATTAGTCATCCTTTTCTTTCAATTTCGTATAACTCCAACTTCTCTTAGCATGCTTAGAATGATTAATAAAGAGAGGTAAGGGAAATCTTGCACTATCCTTATGTTGATCAAGTTTGACCTTGCTAAACTTTAAGAATTTCTCAAATTCTTGGCTACCACTAGCTTCCTCAAGGTGCAAGATCAATTTTTAGTGAACGAAAGTATGGGTTTTAGGGTGAAATAGCATGAAAAATCAAGCTAGAAGAAATAAAAATGGAGGAGAGGGAGGGCTTCATGGGTTTCGGCCATAAGAGGGAACAAGGGAAGAAGATGACTTTTAATTAATGAAATTTGTCTCTTATTCTTATATTTATCCTATGTTAATTACATTAAATTTTAATGAGGTCATTTTAGCATCATGCTTAAGTCATGCTTAGGTTAGCATGAGGTAGTGCTTATGTCATAATTAGATTTTTATTTTCCTTTTCTTTCTTTTCTCTTTTCCATTACATAATTCATGATTTTAATTTATCTTTTTAATGTTTTAACCTCTCTCACTTTGATTGACATTTAGGTGAAATTCAAAACTAAGGGTGAAATGACCAAAATGCCCTTCGTTGGGTTCATCGAGTTATAATTGTCTGTACCGATTGACCAAATTTTCTTATATTTTTCTTGGCATTTTTATTGTCATTTAAACCTTATAAATTCCCCAATTTAGTCCCAATATTTGTCTTATAGGGTTTTTCCACGAGTCTAGGGTTGGCAACCGTCTTCACAGTTGCTTCCCGTTAGGGTTACCCATCGCCGTGACCTCCAACTCCTTAAACTATCTACACTTCATTTCTTTTATTTCTCCTTAATTTTTTTTTGGTCTTTATTTAACCATCTTATGACTCCTCACTCTAGTTTAAGTGTACTTCCAGCCATTTTGGTTGTCTGAACAGACGTTAATCATCGGAATAGTAGAATGTATGGACTACCTAAAGTGAGAGCATTACAATTCTCCCCCTCTAAATAAAAATTTCATCATCAAAATTTACTCGGTGTAAATAGTCGAGGAGCTGCTATCTCCTTGCTTTTTTACTTTTCCGTGTTATAATACTTCACTTTTTCCTTAGTCTATCTTATGTCTGGCTCTACATTCTTATCTTTAACCAGTTCTATACCCATCTTCTTTCATTTCATATACAGTCTCCTTCTCATCTCCATAAGTTTTACCATCACCTTATGGCCTAAAAGGTTAGTGACAAGTATGTCCTCTTCTAACCCATCTATCTGTATCCCTCTATCAACAGGGGTACAATGCATATATAACAATTAGTAGGATTACGGTCTATCAATACATATACAAAAGTATTATAAATAGAATTGTACCTCTGATAACATCTACCAGATCTGGCTCTGCTCAAGCCCTCATAGCATATACACGAGGTGCTACTCCGACCTCGGGCCTCTCAACAGTCTTTGTAACAGGTTTCTGTAACGTACCAGCTATTTTTAGTCTTACAGGTCATCTATCCCTCTTTGCTGCAGGGGAAAATCTCTCAGTCTATGGTGGAGCGGTGGGAGCACTCCTCTGTGGACAATCTCTCAAAAAGTGATTCGTAGATCCACATCTGAAGCACCCCCCAGTCAATAGTCAGCACTTTCCTTGGTGCCCCCTCCCACAGTGTGTACACTCTGGCACCGGGATTGATCCCTTTGTTGCTGTGCCAGGAGAACCGTAACGCCCTCACCATAGGTAGTTTGCACATTTTACTGTTCCGACGACTAATGTTTATTTGGACAGTCAGAATGTCTGGAACTACACTTAAACTATATTAAGGAGGCATAAATTGACGAAATAAATGTTAAAAAAATATAGAAAAAAATTTAGAGAAAAATAAAATAAAATTTAGAGAATTTATTAATTGGTATAAAATAATAAAAATAAGTCGATATGCACTATGAAGGGCATTTTGGTCATTTCACCCCCCAGATGTGAATTTTGACCTAAATATCAAATTAAAATTTAGAGAATAAAATAATTAACATAAATTAAAATTTATGAAATAAATTAGGAAAATGAGAAGAAAAAGAAAAGAAAAGAAAAAAAAGCTTATGAAATTTTAAAATTTAAAGTACAAAAAAAAAAATATAAATAGACACTAGAAGACAAACTCCCACCCACTTCCATCTTCTTCCTCCACTTCTCTCTCTCTTTCCCCCTTGGAGTCGACTGGTTTGCTCCCTCTTTCCTCCATTGATCTCAAGCTTTAAAGCTTGATTGCCTAAGCTTCTTCCACCCAAAATCGATAGCTCACTTCACAAAAAATACTCTCTACTCCATAAGGAAGCCATAGATACCTATAAGAAGCAAAGAAATTGAAGTTTAACAAATTACAAAAAAGGTTAGTGCACTAATCCATCTTTTTCTCTTCATTAAACATGAAAAGTATGTTTAGCCAAGTATAAGATTCATGAAATTAAAAAGAAAATCTTGAGGAAAGAGTCCCTTGAATTTTCAGCAGCCATGGAACCTTGAGGTTAAAGGAGCGAAAGCGTGAAAAACACAAGTTTATACCATTGAATTCAAAAATTTTCACCTAGGGTCACATGCATCATGCAAGATTTATTTTTATCTATTTGATTTCAATGATAAACAACATATTAAAATTCTTTTAATATGTTTTTGGATCTGTATTTACCATTTAATATTTTAAAATTAATCAGATTAATTTTAGAACCCTAGATTAAATCAAGAACAAACACACTAACCTCTTGATGCACTGTAGTGTATTGCACCTTTGAGATGCGTCTTCAGGACACCAGATGTTATCCCTCTAGCTTGTCCGTACCAAGAACACCTATGGCAGCCCTTGAACAGCTTCTAAAGCTTTTTCTATTATTTAGAAAATCAAGTTCTGCCTTTTAATATATTAAAGATGTAAACAAGAAACTAGAAACAATTTCTAGTATTTTTAATTTAAGAGATTATTTGTTAATCTCTTGGAAAGATGAGAGAAGAAGATGACGGGTGGCAGCACCAAAGAAAGAGGCTGCTGGTTGTATTTTGCTCTTCATAACGACACTTATATAACTAGGTTATTACATTAAACTCTTACCACATGTCACCATCTGATTGGTTCTAGGTTTAATTGACCCAATCACATTGTGCCAAGTGTTAACCTATATTTAATCTTAATTTTAATCATCTTACAAGATTAAAAGATATTTGGCAAGCTTATGTGTAATGCCATGTGCCACCATCTCATGGTGCCACATGTCACCCTGTGAAATGACCAAAATGCCCCTGTGTCTTAATTTTGAGTTCTTAACTCAAAATAATTATTTCTCTTCTTCTAATCAATATATATCAAATATAAATTAATTAATTAATCTTTATTAATTAATTTCTCATTAATTAAATTCATATTTAAACACTTTAAATATCAATTTAACTTATACTGCACATCCAATAACCTAGATTTAGTTTCAAGTCATGCTAGGAACTTTACAATCTAATTGCAAACCAAACCTACTTAATTAATCAATTAAACTCTTTAATTAATTAATTAATTAGGTGTTAACTTATGTATGTGTGTGACTTACTAGGCTCATCATTAATTGGCAATGAGATATGATATCAACTCTTAATATCATCAGAACTCTTTCTTACCATAAATGATTTCTCTAAATCATTTTATGCACCTCATAGACCATGGTTAACACCTAGCATAGCATGCCATGGCCACCCAATTAGCAATAAGGTTTACCTTAAATGAACCTATAATCATATGTTACCATGCACTATAATCTCTCTGTTACAAAATCCCAATTCAAGCTGGAGTCATGGTTTATGCTAAACCCCATTTGCTATGAATATTATGTTCTCTTTTAATTCCAGTTCTTGATTAAAAGATTTTCTCATCAGAAACTCTTTTTTAATTAAATCTATCTGTCCTGGCCCAGAACTTAAAACATCAAGAACAATTAAATGAACATAGGATTTTATCTCTATTTACTTAGAGGAACAGATTCCATCTTGATTAACACCTACCTCCATATATAACTAGTAGGAGCCAACACATGCCCATATACCCATACACAGTACAAGTATGAAAGTAGTATCAAACTCAAACCACCTATATACAAGATAACTGTGCTATCTTAGGTCTAAAGATTATATGCACTAATATGATTTATGACAAAACATTGACAAGAGTAAACTCCATGTGCTTGTCATAAGTGTCACTGGTTCGACCTACTTATCATGTATAAGTGCCTATCATGTTTGTTATATGGCATGAGACTCACCATTCCATCATATTTATATCTCATATAAATAACTTGGGAACAAATATGAATACAATCTTTCTGGATAAGTCATGTCCTTATTATGAAGTATCCTTGATTGTGAACCTATTTATGATACTTTGTACTAGAAATACTGTCACTCATATTCTTAACAACTTAAGAATAGAATTTCTAACAAAATATCAATGGACCTTTTCTCTTACACATAAATATATTATGTAAACGAAAAAGTGGAAATGCCTTTTATTAATAGAACATGTACAAGATACATACTAAATGATATGCTCTAGGGCATACTACTAACAATCTCCCACTAGCACTAGAGCCATTCATTACAATAGCTTAGACCCATCTTCTCAAGATGTCGGTCTAGCTGAGTCTGTGACATAGGCTCAGTGAATGGATCGGTTGGATTTTCAGCTGATGCTATTTTCTGCATGGCTACATCGCCTCGCCCAACTATTTCTCTGATAATGTGGTAGTGCCTTTCTATGTGTTTGGATTTTTGGTGAGACCTGGGTTCCTTAGCTTGTATGACTGCTCCATTGTTGTCACGGTGTAGTGGAACTGCTGACTCAATGGAAAGAACTACTGTAAGTTCTCTCACGAACTTCTTTATCCAAACAGCTTCCTTTGCAGCATCTAATGCGGTAATATACTCAGCCTCAGTAGTGGAATCTGCAGTCGTGCTCTGTTTGGAACTCTTCCAACTGACTGCACCTTCATTATAAATGAACATATATCTAGAGGTAGACTTTCTATCATCGATATCTGATTGGAAATCAGAATCAGTATAACCATCCAATTGCAAGTCTTCACCTCCATAGATCAAGAATAAATCCTTAGTTCTTCTTAAGTACTTAAGGATATTCTTGATTGCTATCCACGGTTCCAAACCTGGATTGGATTGATACCTGCTAGTCAAACTAATAGCATATGCGATATCCGGCCTAGTACACAACATTGCATACATTAAACTTCTAATAGCCGAAGCACATGGAATCCTAGCCATCTTATCTCTTTCTTCAGTTGTTTTTGGAGACATCTCTTTAGAAAGGTGGATACCATGTCTCACTGGTAACAATCCTCTCTTGGAATCAAGCATGTTAAACCTCTTTAACACCTTTTCCAAGTATAGACTTTGGGATAAACCAATTATTCTTTTCACTCTATCTCTATAGATGCGAATCCCAAGAATATAGGTTGCCTCCCCTAAGTCTTTCATGGAGAATGTAATTGACAACCATACCTTTACAATTGTCAACATACCTGTGTCATTACCCATCAATAGTATATCATCCACATATAAGACAAGGAAAGTGATAGCACTGTCACTAACCTTCTTATATACACATGGCTCATCCTCATTTTTAATAAAACCAAAGGATTTAATGGCTTCATCAAAATGGATGTTCCAACTCCTCGAAGCTTGCTTCAACCCATAAATGGATCGCTTTAGCTTGCATACCTTGGAACCATCTTGGGATTCAAAACCCCTAGGTTGTTCCATGAAAATCTTTTCTTCAATGTATCCATTGAGAAAAACTGTTTTGACATCCATCTACCAAATCTCATAATCATAGTATGCAGCTATTGCTAATAGAATCCTAATTGATTTAAGCATGGCAACAGGCGAGAAAGTCTCATCATAGTCGATTTTTTACCTTTGGCGAAACCCTTTCGCTACTAGCCTTGCCTTATAAGTCTCTGCCTTTCCATCAGAACCAATTTTCTTCTTGAAAACCCATTTGTTCCCTATAGGTACAATATCATCAGGTGGGTCAACAAGATCCCAAACTTGATTCTTATACATGGAATCTATTTCGGATTTCATAGCATCAATCCATTTTGAAGAGTCTATATCTGATATAGCTACTTCATAGGTAAGTGGATCATCTCCGTGATCTACTTCTTCATGAGTAGACAACTCTTGTTCTTCTTCATGAAGGAAACCATATCTCACTGGTGGGTGAGATACCCTGGTTATTCTACGAGGAACAGCTGTAGATGTTTCATCAAGGGGTGTAGGTTGACTGGATGGATCTATATCCATCTAATCTGTTGGTTGGTCAAAATTCTCCAATTCCAACTCTGTTTGCCTTCCTTTGCCTCCTTCTTGAGCAAACTGTTGTTCAAGAAATGTGGCATCTCTACTCACCATAACCTTTTGTGATGTAGGTAAATAAAAATAATATCCAAAACTACCTTTTGGATATCCAACAAATTGACCCTTTTCTGATCTGGTTTCCAATTTATCAGTGTTCAGCTTTTTGATATAAGCTGGACAACCCCAAATCTTAACATGCTTAAGACTTGATTTTCTTCCATGCCATATCTCATAAGGTGTGAAAGAAACTGATTTTGATGGAATCCTATTCAGAATATACAAAGTTGATTCTAATGCAAATCCCCAAAAGGAGATTGGCATATCAGTATAGCTCATCATACTACGTACCATATCCAATAGGGTACGATTTCTCCTTTTAGATACACCATTCAACTGTGGCATTCTTGGAGGAGTCAGCTGGGAAACAATGCCATGCGCTCTCAAGTATTCATCAAATTCAGTACTCAAATATTCACCTCCATGATCTGATCGAAGAGCTTTAATACTCTTTCTTGTTTGATTTTCTACTTCAGATTCAAATTCTTTGAACTTTTCAAAGGATTCATGTTTGTATTTCATCAAATAAAAATACTCAAACCTTGATTTATCATCAGTAAAGGTAATAAAGTAATGAAAACCGCCTCTAGCTATTTCCTTAAATGGACCACATACATCACTATGTATTAGCTCCAAAATATTTTTAGCCCTTAGTCCTTATCCAACAAAGGGTGATCTAGTCATTTTGCCCTAAAAGCAAGATTCACAAGTTAGAGTAGGCTTAGAGCCCAATGAGGATAAAATCTCCATTTTCTCCAATTTTACAATCCTATCTTCTACAACATGACATAACCTTAAGTGCCAAATATATTTTGAACTTGAGTTGGTTTTCACCATGGCATTGCATTTATTTAGATCACTTGCATTCATTTTGTGTTAGTCATTATTATCCAAATAATACAGACCATCATTCATATAACCCAAACCAACATATTTATTTCCAAAATAAATATTGCAAACATCATCTGTGAACTGAAATTCATAGCCATTTCTAGTTAAACTAGATATAGAAATGATGTTTTTAAAAGCATCAGGTACATATAAAATATTATCCAAACACAAAACATGTCCAAATATATAAAAAGATTTAGATCCTATGACTAAAGCTTCAGCAGTTGAGCCATTGCCAATCCGGACTCTAACATCTTGAGAATGCAAGCTGCTACTATTTGCTAGGTCCTGCATATCATTAGAAATGTGAGAACTGGCACTAGTATCTAAAACCCAAGCTGTAGATGAACTATGAGTATCATCAGAATCTAAAGAATAAGATATGGACATACCTTCTGAAGGTGTATCCTTCTTGTCCTTCAGAGAAGCAAGATACTCTGGGCAGTTCCTTTTCCAGTGCCCATCCTTCTGGCAGTGGAAACACTTTCTTTTGCCTCCATCAGCTTTAGTCTTCCCTTTCTGTTTAGCTATTTTCTTAGAAGGACTAGGAATCTGAGGTTTCTTTTTCTTATTGCCCTTCTTCTTGTTGGACTTTCCAGCAGAAGAAGATGAAATCAAAGCTACCTCTTTTCCTTTATTGCCCGACATATTCTTTTGGGCAATAACCAGCATGTTGAGCAAACCAGCTAAGGTGCATTCTTGCTTAGTCATATGGAAATTTGTCACAAAATTCCCAAAAGACTCAGGAAGGGACTGAAGGATTAAATCCATCTATAGTTAGAAATCCATGTTGAAGTCAAGATGTTCCAACTGCTCAATCAGCCGAATCATCTTGTGGACATGATCCCCAACATTCTGTTCCTCAGACATCCTCATGCGGAACAGCTGCCTAGATATCTCATACCTAGCATTCCTGTTGTGCTCAATTAGTAATAAGGTTTACCTTAAATGAATCTATAATCATATGTTACCATGCACTAGAATCTCTCTGTTACAAAATCCCAACTCAAGCTGGAGTCATGGTTTATGTCAAACCCCATTTGCTATTAATATTATGTTCTCTTTTAATTCCAGTTCTTGATTAAAAGATTTTCTCATCAGAAACTCTTTTCTGATTAAATCTATCTGTCCTAGCCAGGAACTTGAAACATCAAGAACAATTAAATGAACATAGGATTTTATCTCTATTTACTTAGAGGAACAGATTTCATCTTGATTAACACCTACCTCCATATATAACTAGTATGAGCCAACACATGCCCATATACCCATACATAGTACAAGTATGAAAGCAGTATCAAACTCAAACCACCTATATACAAGATAACTGTGCTATCTCAGGTCCAAAGATTATATGCACTAATATGATTTATGACAAAACATTGACAAGAGTAAACTCCATGTGCTTGTCATAAGTGTCACTGGTTCGACCTACTTATCATGTATAAGTGCCTATCATGTTTGTTATATGGCATGAGACTCACCATTCCATCTTATTTATATCTCATATAAATAACTTGGGAACAAACATGAATACCATCTTTCTGGATAAGTCATGTCCTTATTATGAAGTATCCTCGATTGTGAGCCTATTTATGATACTTTGTACTAGAAATACTGTCACTCATATTCTTAACAACTTAAGAGTAGAATTTCTAACAAAATATTAATGGACCTTTTCTATTACACATAAATATATTACGTAAATGGAAAAGTGGAAACGCCTTTTATTAATAAAACATGTACAAGATATATATTAAATGATATGCTCTAGGGCATACTACTAACAGAGGTTTGTTGCTTGCAAGTGATGAAAAATGGTTCCATGAGAATGTGTGATAAGTTGATATGTTTGGGAGTTTGAATGTGTAGTGTTTGTGCAAATTTGAAACTTTAAAAACTAGGGTTTGTGTAAATGATTGAGAACTTTATGTAAATGCTTGAAATTCACCTATTGAGATGAGATTGTTGCTTATAGAAGTATTATGCATGCAAATTGAAGTAAGGAAGTTGGAGGAGATTGAATTTTGGGAGTATCAATTTTCTGCAGGTTAGGACTCAATGAGTCCAGTGTGTTTGTGGAACCATAATTGAAAATGTGTGACTCCAATTGGTACGAGGTTAATTGGAGGTGAAATTAGACTCAAAATAGCCCATTTTTTATATAGACACTATGCCCAAATTTTGTCAAAACTTGACCTAAACACTGCCCAAATCCGGATTACAGTGCACAAAACCTAGAAAATGACTAAATAAATAGTACGTGCCACACCCTACTCCCCCGTAAGATGTAACATGATCCTGTAGTACACCTAATGAATTACCGTACTTCGCCTACCGATAACCCATTAGATATATTACAATGGAATCTAAAACAATTTTCATGAAATTTAAATCATCGATTAAAATCTGGTGTTATAAATTTTTTTTCAAAATTTCGGTAAAGTGCCGGCTGTGTTTTGAGAAAACAGTTCTTCAAACCTAAAAAGGAAAATACTCCCAATATGTTTTCTGAAATACAACTCCAATAATAATTCAACACAATAATTTTCTCAACATTATCAACTCAGTTCAACAATAAATTTTCCAATGTTTCCAAAAAAAAATTTTCTCAAAACACAATACTTTTATAGGCCAAAATAGTTTACAATTTTAGTTTACAACTGCTCAAGACCAAGTACGATATATATATACAGTGCACATATATTACAACAAAAACTACATAATATGGTATACTTGATATACCCAACGAAATCTCAAAATGTGGTACAAGCAGCCTACTCTGCTGCTCTGTCCGTCTGTCTACCTACGAGAGCAATGAAAAAGCTATCGCTGAGTAAAATTTACTCAGTGGTGCACAATAATAATTTAAAATGCGGTATGTAAAACTTTTAATTGACAATTTATAATCTAAACAATTCACAATTTTTCAAAACTCATATAACACAAATTTGATCAAACAATTGAATAACACAGTGTGGCCAATCAGTAACACAACATAGGTCATGAAATAAACTTTTCCGAACATGTCTTATGTACATCACGACAAGGCACACTCACCTCACTAATCAAAATCAATGAGGGAGGTAGCTAGCTAGATAATGAGTACTCATCCACACTCACCTCAGACTGGCAAGTCAAAGAGGGAGGAATATAATCACACTCACCCCATAAATGGAGGAGGAACATAGTAATATTGTCATGCCAAGTGTGAATCAAAACAATTCCAAATCACAATATTTAAATATTTCATACAAACTGCAAATCATATTTTATCTCAAAATTTCCATTTGCAAAGTAGGCAACACAATAATTTCCAAATAAAATTCCCAAGTCAAAACAACAAAAAATTATTCATAACTCAATTCTCCAAATAAATTTTCTAGTAAAAGTAGTGAATATAAAAATTATTGTGCATGCGCGCAGGGCAAAATTTCAGGTCATTCTGAGTTATGTAGACCAAGATATGGTCAATTTACCAATGCTATACAGAATGCACTAAAATGGTAGGCTTAGGTCATTTTTAGGTCACTTTTGGTTCGGCTAGTTTTGGTACCTGAACTTGTGCAAGCTATTTGGCTTGGTTCTGGCCATTTCTGAGCTTTGGTGTCTTCATAAGAATTGTAGATATATGTCTAAACTATTCATGGTAAAAATTTCAGATCAATTGGAGCTGTTTTGAGTGA
Source organism: Hevea brasiliensis (assembly GCF_030052815.1). Classification (NCBI taxonomy): domain Eukaryota; kingdom Viridiplantae; phylum Streptophyta; class Magnoliopsida; order Malpighiales; family Euphorbiaceae; genus Hevea; species Hevea brasiliensis. The sequence goes on from NC_079498.1 coordinate 51,457,572, forward strand.
GTTATGGTCATGCTAATGACTACTGTTCATATGGTCAAAAATTCTGGCCTGCACTTACCTATTCCGGATTTAGTCAATTCTCATGTCACTTTGTGGACAAAATTTAGGTAAGCTTTCTTCATGAAAGTTGACACTTTTTGGGCCTAGTTTCACTTACAATTGGTCTCATACCAATTGGAGTCACACACTTAAGGTTCTAAGCTAAAGTGTACACTGCCCTGTTACACATTATTCAACACTTACCAATTACACATTCAATGCTTACTAAGTTTACCGTTCATGCCAATTCTGATTTGGTACCATAATGTTAACACACTTTACATCACATTTTGGTCATTTTGGGTTGTAACCACTCTCAACATACACATTATAACTCAGAATTTTCAAAGTCCAATTACAACAATTTAACCATATGAACATACCTGATTTACATGTCCAAATCCAAACAATTATACACATACACATGCTACCACCATAAGCACCATAATTCAACAAACCATTCCATGAAACTACCCATTTCTAACCACACTTAAAAGTTGCCGAATTACCCCATTGAACATATCTCCTTCAATTTGCTTTTAAGCTTCCAAAACCAATTGCACCATTACACATACTCTTAATACACATTGTCTAAATTATTTTTATACACATAAACACCTATACCAACATCTTAAACAACCATTTACAAGTGAAAACAAACAACAAATAGTAATTTTCCATGGCTGCCGAAATGGTGTATCAGCATTAAATCATCAAACTTCAAAACTTTTTCCACAAAACAACTCACCACAACATCCACTCAAAGTTTAATGAAACAAGAATTGAAAATACACACTTACCACTTTTAAAGCTTGACCAAAACTTCACTAAACTTCTTAAAATTGCTATCTAACTCTTCCTTGTGATGTGGGGAGCAAAGTTAGTGAAGCAAGCTTTGGGTTTTAAGTTGAAAATAGTGGAGTTTAGGGAGGTTGCATGAAACGGCCATGGATGGAGAGCTTGAGAGAACCATTCGGCTATGTTGAAGATGAAGGTTGAAGATGATGGTTAGTGCTGCCCTCCATGTCCACTAACATTTAAATAATCCACTTAGTGCTCCACTTACCTTAATTAACATTTAAATAACCCTATGTTTCCTAATTTGCAATTAACACCCAAATTTCTCACTATTTACATTATGTGTCAAGTTTTTCATTTTCATGGCATTTTTAAAATTTAATAGTACTTTTTTTAATGGATATTTAGCTTAAAAGACAACTCGAGATGTCAAATGACCATAATGCCCCTATTCGGGTTGCATTCCCGATTTTTCGGTGACACCGATTTTTATCATTTTCTCGATTTCTTATTTTTCTTTGTACTAATTAATTAATTTTTCTTTGATATTTCTAAGAACATTTATACTTCAATAAGTCTTTAATTATGTCTTAAAACTAAATTCCGAGGGTTCCCTGCAGTCCTGGGGTCAGCTATTGCCTGCGCCGTAACTTCCCCGTGCGGTCACCCATCGCTGCGGTGCTGGCTCGTTTAACTTAGTTTCATTTCATTGCTATTATTTTTTCTTCATTTTTCTTGTATTTTCTTTTCTTATATTTCATTATTTTATGTCTCTTCACTTACATTTAAATGTAGTTCTAGGGATCCTAACTTTCCGGACAGACATTGGTCACCGGAATAGTAGAATGCACTACCGAACATAGGGGTGTTACAACATGTTCATTTGGTCATAACTCCCTCTATACTGATCCAAATGGCCTGAATTTGATACCATTGGAAAACTTAGATATAGGGTTACAATTTTCATGAAGACCACTGAATCCAAAAATGCCAAAAACCAAACCAAATGCCGGCCCAAGTTGGGTCACAAAACTACCCAGAATTAGGTTGCCCAGAAACTGCTGGACATAAACTTACCCGACTAGTTTTGACAAAATGGCCATAACTTGGTCTAAAAGAACTCAAATGTAATGAAACCAGTGGCAAAATGTCCATAAGACACAGAACTACAAAATTGGTATTTTGACCAAAACCCAAAAATCAAGAGAACTAGGTCAAATAGTTAGAACCAATCACTGCATCAAAACCTACAATTTGACCAAACTTCACTTGACCCCATAACAGTCTTTTAGTCATAACTTCCACTAGAAAAATCAAATTGAGATGAGCCATACCTTTCTAGAAACCTAAGAAATAGGGCTACAACTTTGTTTCGGGAACCTTCCTCAAATTATGAATTTAAAAACCTCAAAAAGTGACCTGCAATCACTATCCTTAACTGAGCCCCTATTGGCACAGGGTATATGAGCCTAGGTCAGTTAATTAGCCATAAATAATTCCAAAAAACTTGAAAAATTATGATACAAATTTCTCAATGATCATAAGACATAGGGAAACAATTTCTATGAAGGTCACCATGCCTAAAAGTGACTGCAACCTATTCCATTAATTAGGTAAACTCTAAGTCCAAAAGCTGCCTAGTTAAGGAACAAGATTCTAGAAATGAGTCAGTTATGGTTATCTGGCCATAACTTGAGTTCTAAAAATCAAAATGATATGATTCAAAAGGGAAAATAAAGATAAGACATAGGGGAATAACTTCCATGAAGGAAGTGTGGCCAAACAGTGGGTACAAACTGATTATATGGATAGGCAAAAGTAAGACACAAAAACTCAACCAAAGAAGGGTCCATGAGATAAATTATCTTATGGTAGGGAATTTAACCCTAACAAGTCATTAAACACTAAACCACATGAAAGAGGTATGTGAGACCTATTTTCCCACTATAAAGTGATATGAACATTTAAATAAATATATAATAATGTGTAATTGCCCATAGTATACCTAGACTTATTTATTTAGTTTGGATCAATTGGTATACCAATTAGGGATCACAGATAGTAGTACTGCCTACCAAGAAAATCATGAACTGATCATATATGTTTGGTATGATTGTTCTACAGGCTATATGCCTACTTACTGGCCATTGTGCCTACTTTATTCTGGCTTTACAAGCCTGACAGTGGGCCTCGTGCCTGACAGCTGGCCTCGTGCCTGACAAATGTATACAGGGTAAACATATGGCTGTCTAACCCGTATACTCCCATGTATCTAGCTTTTATAGTCTGTTGTAAGTTTCTTGGGCATTGATAATAATTAATTAAGACTGGATATACAATAAGTAAACAGAAAAGATCCCGATAAATTAAATTATTTCCAAAGTGAAATGAAAATGTAAAATACCGAAAAAATTATGAAAATTGCCATATATAGAATTATTATTTAAATTGTTTAGTTATTGTTAATATAAATTATGCACCACTAAGTCTTATGCTTAGCGCATTGGTTTTCCATTGCGTAGGTACTGGAGATTAGCAGTCACCACAGTAGCCATAACAGTGGTGTTCGGACAGAGCTCCGACCAGATCTGCCATCTTTCAAATTCACCTCACCAGTCTTTTGTATTTTAGTAGGGCCCATGTATAGACTAGTATTTTAGTTCATTATGTCTAATCATGATGTAATTACTAGTTTATGATGTATTTCATTTTGCACTTGTAATTAAACTTTGAGATTGTAATAAAAACTTGTAATTTATTATTTATGAATTTCTATATGAATACAATAGATGATACTTCATTTTGAGATCTCATAAATACCTGTGAATGATATGATAAAAGAGAATATGGTATGAAAATGTGTAAAATAAATATGAACATGTTAACAGATGATTAGTGGAACCCGCCAAATGTTTCGCTGGTTTTACAACCCCGCAAGTGCACAGATCGCTAATAAGTAATAAAGTGATGAGTAGAGTATCGTTTCCACGAGGAATTTGTTTAGCAAGTACCAATCTACACGATAATTTTGACTGTCTAGGCTATTGAATACTTAGGAAATGAAGTTTGTTAACCTCAAATACTAGAATGGTAAACTTAAAACGAAATGATTTATTTGAAACAATTCTGGAATTAAGATTTCACACTTGAATCTTGCTATGGATGTTATCTTATTTATTTACTGAATTTAGGATCGTTTACCTTGATGGAAATCAGTCCTAAGGTATCCTAAGTCCTCTCTCAAGGTACCTAGGGTATATTCTAATTAACTTAAACCCTACTTTCATGGTGATCAGATTAATTAAAATCCCTTAAGGTCTTTGACTAATTTTTGAAGTTTCACAAAGGTATCAGCCTATGTCTAGGTTAGAATTCCTAGGTTCATGATCTTAATTTTTTAATATTAATCTTCACCTTTTTGTCCTTCAATTAATATCTACAATCAATACTAAGTGGGTACCAGCACATAGCATGCATTAAGATCACAAGAAATTAAATTAAGGAACAAATCTCAAATCCAATAAATAAAATTTAATGTTTATCCATAACAATGATTACAAGCGTTACTCTCTCAATTCCAGAATATAAAAACTACTCACTCATGAGCTCAGAAAACATCATGATAAAAAGGTAAAGACAATAAAAAGAAATCATGTAGAAGAAATAAAACAATAAAAATCTGTCTAGGGAGATGAAATGAAGGAACCGAAAAGAGTTTGCAGCTTTGATCTTGTGGAGCTTCAGCTGGAAAACTTCTTTGGTACTGATGTTCTTCTCCTCAAGACGGCTGGAGAGAGTGCAGAATGTGAGTTTTTCTAAAACTCCTAAAAGTGTTGTCGAAAGATAAAAGAGAAAGAGTCAGCCCGTTAATCCGTCAGTCCGTCCGTCCTTCCGTCCGTCCGTCTCCTTTTCTGATGTTTTCTCTTCTATTTATACTCGTTGCTCTAGGGTTAGGTCATTTTGAGTCCAAAAGGCTTTAGGAGTCTCATTTGAATCCAAAAACAAGAGCGAAAATTCGAGTTATAAAACTGGCTGCTGCATAGTACATGGCCTGTGTGTCACTACACGGGTCCCGAAATGTAGGGCCGTGTAACTTGCTGAAGTGGAACTGCAGAGTCTTGCATTGGCACAGAGAGTTACACGAGTCTGCGCCAACTACACGGGCTTGGTTACACGGGCCATGTACTATTGTTCTCATAAGGTTCTTCAAGCTTGGCCCGACAGAGATTTACACGGGTCCCTGCAGATTACACGGGTCTAATTACACGACCCTTGTACTTTTGTTTCTCCATTGGCTATCTAGCTTTCTTCTGGCAAAAAGTTACACGAGTCTGGGCTTGGCTTACACGACCCATGTACTTTGTATCAGTAGCAATACTCAGTTTCTTAACCTCTCCAAGCTTCCTTTTGTACTCCTATACTGTGGGGCTTTACCCAAACATTTGAAACGATGCAGAAAACATAGAACTAAGGGCTTGACAATAGAGATTACAAAAACTAATGAAATCAACTATTATGCATGAAAATACTGGCCTAAATGCTATGAGATAGTATACAAACGTGCTTAAAAATATCTACATAATTCAAGTGTATTAAATACCCCCAAACTCAAACTTTTGCTTGTCCTCAAGCAAAGCAAAACTCTGTTTTAAAACACATTTCAAGGGATACTTAGGAATATAACCAAAAATTTAAGAAGCATAGAATTGAACTCCTCCAACCTTCGTACCAATTTTCCTCTTTCAAGGCATAAGGGTTCTAATAGCTGCTTGTTTAGAACTTCACCTCCTTTCATGGTGCTTCAACTAATTATTCCTCTTTGCAAGGCCATTAATAAGTCACAAATAACTTGTTTTTTCGAGATAGATTTTAGAAACACTAACTCCCTCAAATTTGCCTCTTTTGTGAGTAATTGTGATGAATTAATTCAATTCCAACTCCATAGGCATATCTTAATTTTCTATCTCTACTAATATAGCATACACTTTTTAAAAGATCAAAAGGTCTTTAAAAGGGGTTATAATGGGGCTAAGGGGATAATGACTTGGTTGCCAATGAAAGGATTTTAGGGAATGCAAATATGAGGATAGCAGGTATGCATAAAAATATCAAGTATACTAAGTTTATTCTATTGATTTTGTATTGAGAGGAAGGGCTTATGGCTTTTATAGTGCCAAGCATGCTTCCATGATGCTTATCTTGGGACCTCTTCTCTTTTCTTTTTTTTTATGTCCCTTTTGTCCTCTCCCCCAAACTTATTGCTTTTGCTAGGTTGGAAAGGCAAATTTTCTTTGATTTCGATTGTACGCTTACACTCTTTCTTGAGTTCTACATTCTCTCTTCATTTTCCTTATGCATTTTGCTTCCTCAAAAGGGTATGATAGGTGTTTAGGCTAGGGGCTAGGTAAATAATATGGGTAAGCAATAAATTCTAAGGGATAGATGTAGGTTTCAAATTGGCTACAAGGGATATACATTTTAATTAGGGTGGCTAAGGCTTAGTGAGGCTATATCAAAGAATGCCTTAATCATTTCTTCATCAAGCATATGCTAGGATTTCGCCTTGATAGGTCCAAGAGATGTGTTCTAGAGCTAGTGAGGCAATTTTTTTTTTTTTTTTTGGTTTGCTTGTATTTCAAAAATTGTTCTCCTAATTTTATAAGTTCAATGTGATAGATTAATAGTTATGAAGAGGTTTAACTAGTCTAGTTCCATTAAAGAGATTAGTTTCTTCACAAACAACATGTTAGAATCCCTTTTTGCCTATCTAGATACATTCATTCCTCTATCCCGTGGAGTCCAATTATTAGCTTACTAGAATTTGGTCATAGTGCTAAGTTTCACAATTTAAAGTTCAAAATTTTTGAAAAATTCTCAAAAATTTTGATACACAAGAATAATGTAGCTGAATTTAAACAATGTAATGATGTGCATGTAATGATATGCAGATGTAATTATATGCAATGCACTTATACCCACCAAACTCAAATCGGACATTGTCCTTAATGTTAAAATAATATGCAAAATCAGAGAAAATGTACAAAAATTATAAGGAAGTATATTATTTATTAGGCATTGAAAAGTTTGGACATTAAGCATATAAAAGAGACATATGATTGCAACCTAGGACTAAGGCATGTAAGATATTACAATAAAGATCCTATCCTACAGTCCTAGCTCTAAAAGGCCTCTGATGGTGATGATGGCAATGCTGGCTCCTCCTCCTCATCATCTAGCTTCTCCATTAGCGTATCCAATTTGTTATGGGCTTCCTGGAGGCTGTCCTCGATTGCTCGCATTCTGCTGTATATTGTGGTCTCCATGCGCTGTAGGTATGGGAGGACCGGATCTGTTGGTGGTGTGGTGTGTGGAGGCACTCGAACGGGGGACTCTTAGAACATCCGCTCTTGGCCTTCTTCTTGAGGTTGCAAAGTCTTGCCAGGTCCTTCTCATGCTTCGTCTCTCATGGCGTTTCCTTCGGCGTCCAACAGGTAGCATGTATTGCCCACCTTCTTACATATCCCCATGGATATGCAAATAGTTTGACCTATTCTTGATGTTTTAGTGACAGAGCGCAGCCTGTGATGTCCTGGAATGAAGCTAAAGTGGAGGGCAATGGTTATGACAAGGCCACCAAGCACGATGTGCCTGGTAGACTGATGACAGAGGCATCGGAGATGGTTGCACACCGGTGCTACAATGCTGTCCGGTGACCATACACCATAAGAAGAATTACTCATTGGCGTTTACAATGCCAAGGTTGTCGCCACGACCCATTATGGTGTGGGCGGTGAACCGATGCATGTAGCGCAAGGCTGGACTTATGATACCCATGGATTTAGACTCGCTAGAGTTATATGGCTCCATGTTCGGGGCAATGAACCTCCAGAAGTTGATGTTGTTGTAGAGCATGAGGTTCCTAGGGATCTCCTGGTGGCCAGAGCTGTCAAAGCTGAAGTTGGCATTGAACTCATCTATGTTTATCATCCAGTCGACACTGAAAAGGTGAAATTCAATCCTGCCCCTATCTTCCCTGTCAGTAGGGCATAAGGTGGCCTTGAAATTGCCCAAAAACTCCAGTGTGGTGTCCTGGTATGCTAGAAATTGGAGTTGGGTGAACCTTGTCCACCCGATGCTATCAAGTAGCCCATTGATTTCATTCTATAGCCCGATTTGCTCTAGCGCAGAAAATCCATGTATTTGGTGGAGCTTATTTTTCGAGTGTGAAGCCAGGTGCACATTGCCTTATGGGCATCATCACGGAATCCCCAAGGAATGGAGATTTCGGGTTGTGGAGCGGCTTATGGTTGGGGTTGCGGTGGAGGATGGGCTGGTTGAGATGGTTGGGGAGAGGCTACCCTTGTTCTTGGGCGTTGGGGTGGAGGCTAAGGTGGAGAGGATGAGGATTCTCCTCTTTTCCATGAGGAACAGCCAAATCTTCTCGCAGATCATTTTGCAGGAGCCATTGATGAGTTTTTGGGAAGGAGGAGAGTAGGGTTTAGTGAAGGGAAATGAGATTTGAGGGATTTTTATAGGCTAGGAGGGGTGGAGATGAAGGGTTTTGCCTTCATGAAGGGTTTTAATGCTAGGGGTACATTTAAAGAGTCCTTAGGACTCTTCGTTTCGTGCATTTCATGCCCCAGGAGTCGCGTCTGCAACATGATACACGGGTCATATATCACTATACGGGTCCCGACATGTATGGCCGTGTAAATTTTTTCCTGAAAATTTCAAATTCTGTCGTAGTACACGGCCCATGTAAATGAGCTCTAGGACCCATGTAACTTTCTGTCTCTCAAGTTACTTTACTGGATATGTTACACGGCCCATGTCAAATACAAGGAGACCCGTGTAACTCCTTGGCTTTAAGTTATTCTGCTAGAGACATTACACGGTCTATGTAAATTAGGCTATGGACCCATGTAACTGTAATTTTTGAGACTTCAGAGAAGGGTAATTGAGGTTTCTATGGCATTAGAATACCAAGGAAATGCTTAGAAAAATTTTCAATCGGTACAGACAATTTTGGTCTATTAAGCCAAACAGAGGGCATTTTGGTCATTTTGCCTTCACAGGTGATTTTTGGCCAACTTTTCTAGTTAATTAAATAATTATTATGACACAAAATGTGAATAAATATTGCTAAAAATTAAATTGAAAATGAGTAGAGAAGAAAAGAAGAGAAAATGAGATAAAAGGCCAATTATGACATCACTATGATGTCTTTAAAAAAATCCCACCAATCATATTTAATCAACACTTAAATTAACTAATAAAAAGTGGATAAAGGATACAAAAAAATGAAAAAAAAGCCAGCAGCCATCCCCACCCAAAAATCAGCTGTCGCTCTCCTCCATACCCATTCCACCATTGAAAGCTTACCAAAGCTTCATAACTCACCAAATCTCACCCTAAAACCCTAAACACCCTTCACAAAAATTAACCACCACATCAAGAGCAAGGTTTTGATTATCATAAAGTGAAGAAATTTTAAGTTTTATACAAGCTAATAAAGAGACCAAAGAGGTTAGCGCATGTTAATTACTTAATCTTGTTTATTTCTTAAAATTTAGTTTGAATATGAACAAATAATTAAGAAATTGAGATAACTCATGTGTGAAATTGAGAATGGAATTTTGACCAGCTTTATGGGAGTGGTAGTTGATGGTTTTGATGGATTTAAAATGGCTTAGAAATGGTGTTGATGTGTAGACATAAATTTAAAATGGATTAGTATGCCTAATTGACATGTGTTGTGTGAACCTTGAATTGGAGCTAGGGTTTGGACATAAAAACTTGGATCTTGTTCATGTGTTGGTGAATGAAAGTTTAAATGGTCAATTAGTGACCATTTGGCTGTGTATGATGAAGAATTGAAGTGAGTTGTAGCTTGGGATTTGAGTTTGGCTGAACTGCCTTGTGTGACCTGCAGGTCTGGATGTGAGTCTAGCCTGTTTGGGCAGCTATAACTTGGGTTGTGTAGGTTCAATTGGTGAAAAGCCAATTGGACATGAAACTAAACACATAATGTCACAACTTTGATATAGAAACCTTGCTTAGAAAACCAAACTAAGTTGACTTAAAAAATGCCCTAATCCAGGTCACCTGCATTCAGCCTGGGCAAAATGACTAAATGAACAGTATTTATTCATTTGGTCATAACTCAATGTAGAAAGGTCCAATTGACCTGAAATTTTACCAACAGAAAGTAGAGACATAGACCTACAATGTTCTTGAAGAACGCAAATATTCTGACCATAACCTAGTCAAATTGCCAACCAAACTTAGGTTACTAAATCTGGTAGAACCAGTTTTGCCCAAAATTTTGGATTCTATCCAATCCGGCCAGTCATGGTATTTAGGCCATAACTTGAGCTACAAAACTTCAAATGGAGTGATTCAAAAAAGGAAATGTATCAAGACAAAATAAGGAACAACTTTCATGAAGACAACTATGCCAAATTTCTACTATAAAAATGACCAATGGAACAGTAAACACAAGGCTTGAAATCTGAAAATTTTGAACAACTAACATTAAGCTTAGAAATGGTAATGGCAACCAATACCAACAACTTTAGAATACAAAATGTGGTATGTTGAGAGTATTAGAACCAATGTACCTATTGTCTATGCAAAATTCAATATTTTAGTTGACTAATGAAATGAATAGTAACACCTAAACTTAAATTTCAAGAATTGTAAAGTTTAAAAGTGTAACATGCCCTAGTACACCTAGCAAGATTGGTTTGGATAGGTTGGCATGCCAATAGGGTTCAATTAGCAGTACTGCACATGGCATTATTCCATTCTGTGATTTCATGGCTTTTAGCAATTCTAACATTGTGTTGAGACTTGGCCTTGTGCCTAATGTTATTATAGCTTATTAGCTGTTCTATTGTACACCAGGAGACACATATGTGACCGATGGTGTGACGGCCCGAGGTACTTGATACCCAGTGCCAGTTTACCCGTTTATCCAGTGCAGTCATCCAGTATAGGTTACTTGGGCAACCAAAAGTGAAAGTTGATAAATTTAATGAAATAATGAATATAACAAGTACCAAATAAATAAGACTACCAATAATTATAAAAAATTTGTCTGCATGAGACATCAATACACTCACTGCATATTTATTTCCTTTTAGTTCCTTTTATTTTATTATTGGCACCACTAAGCATTATTGCTTAGTGCGTCACTTTTTGCCACGCGTAGGATCTGGAGAGACAGACAGAGAGTCCAGCAGACCATAGACTGGGTGAGGTCACAGATCTGCCTAGAGTTAGAGTCACCTCTCATCTGCAGTGCATCAGTGGTAGGACCTTTAAGTCCCTTTTGAAACTTAGTTTTTGCATTTTTTTAATAGGTAGTAGTTTATGATTTTTAAATAATGAACTCATGTAAATAGTAAATTTATGTAATCATATGTTGATGTACATATTTTGAAGAATTTTGTTAATTAATATAATTTGAGAATATCTTCAGGAAATTTTAGTTGATTTTGAATTTGAATGAAATTGTGGATTAATGTTGAGAACTTGAAATGATTGCTAATGTTGAGACCATGTTGATGGTTATTGGAGTTTGAGAATGATTGGAAATGATTATTGGAAGTGTTTTTCACAGGTTCCGAAGAACTGTTTTCTCCATTTTTAGCCGGTACTCTGGCGGATTTTCTATAAAATTTTTGGAACCTCAAATAAATTATAATTTCAATAAATGACTTAAATGAATTATATTTCATAAATTGTACTTCATAACTATGAAAAAAATAAATTAGAAAGAATAAAAATTGATTGAATTAAAATAGGGTGTTCCGGTACACTGCGTGGCATATCTTGCTCGGCTACACTGTAGACGGGTAAGGGGTGTCATAGTTAGTGGTATCAAAGCACGGTTTAGGTGTTTCTGGGCCTAGATTGAGTCCATACCATGCATTGCCTTTGTAAGAGTCGAGGTGACACTAATGCAGATATGTTTTTCTTTGTTATTTTGAATAGGATATGGACCCTACATCATAGAGGGCAGTTGAGGAGGAAGTGGAGAGTCATGCTCCACCTACAGCAGCTGAGACTAGGGGTAGGGGAGAACCTGCTCCTCCATCTCAAGCAGAGCCTGATCAGCCTCCACAGGCCATGTTCTAGCAAATGGCCAAATTCTTCAGACAAATGGCTGGGGTAATGCCACCACCACCACCACCTCTACAAAAGAAATCACATCTAGAAAGACTAAGAAAATTTGGAGTAGTGGATTTCTTTAGCAAGAGAGAAGATGATTCTGTTACAGCCGAAAATTGGTTGAACACAACTGGTAGAGTTTTAAAACAACTGCACTGCATTCCTAAACAAAATCTAGAAGCTGTTGTATCTCTGTTGCAAGATGATGCCTACCAATGGTGGGATACAGTGTCTAGTGAAGTGCAGCCGGAAGTAATAACTTGGGACTTCTTCCTCTCAGAATTTAAGAAGAAATATGTGGGTAGTGTATACCTAGAAGAGAGAAGAAGAGAGTTCATTAACATGAGGCAGAGACAGCAGACAGTGGCAAAGTATGAAAAAGAATTTATCAGACTAAGCCGTTATGGAAGGGAGATAGTGCCTAATGAAGCCAAGAGGTGTAAAAGATTTGAAGAGGGATTAAATGACAACATAAAGATCATGATTACTGCCTTGGGAATCACAGACTTCACCAAGTTAGTGGAAGCTGCTATAAAAGTTAAAAAGGTTAGAATAAGTGAGCAAACCAGAAGAGAGAGACAGTAGAAGAGGGGCCCGGGTCAATCTAGCTCATCTCCTGCACCTGGGAAGAAGTTCAAAGTTTCACCTGCACAGAGTTCAGGTCAACCACAAGGTCAGGGTCAGTCGCAGGGGTCCAGGCCACAGTTCACCCCTAAGAGAGGTCAGTCCACACCATCAGTGGGCAGCTCTCCAGGGGCGGGGTTTAGGAGACCAGCCCCAGCATCTTCTGCATGTCCGCATTGCCTGAAGTGGCACAAGGGGGAGTGTTGGAGAGTGACTGGTGCCTGCTTAAGGTGTGGGTCGACGGAGCATCAACTGAGGAACTATCCACGTAGAACTACTACAGCTGCTCCAACACAAGCAGACAGACCTGCTCCTGCACCACAAAGGGGTAGGAAATCTGGTAAATCTGAGGCAGTGAGACCATCACAGAGGCCTGCACCTGAGTCAGCATAGAGGCCTGAGGACAGACCACCTGCCAGAGCCTATGCTATAAGAGCTTAGGAGGAGCAGGATGCCCCGAACGTCATCAGGGGTATGTTCTCCCTCTACAATACATCTGTGCATGCATTGGTTCATACATCTGCATCAACTTACCCGTAGAAAGGAGGATATTGGTAGGGGAGAGTGACCAAGCCATTCTGGTCACTAATCCATTGGGCCACAGTATAATGGTGAACAAAGTGTACAAAGGTTGCCCGTTAAGGATTCAGGGGTATGAATTCTTGGCAGACCTGATTGAGTTGCCTTTCCATGAGTTTGACGTGATTTTGGGAATGGACTGGTTGTCACGTCATTAGGCAATGGTTGATTATAAATTGAAGAGAATTTCTTTGAAAACTCTTAAGGGTAATGAGATCACAATTGTGGGGGAAAGGACAGATTCTTGTGTAATGTCATCTCAGCCATAGTTGTAAGAAAACTGATGAGAAAAGGCTGTGAAGCCTACCTAGCAAATGTGGTGGATACTAGGCAGGCTAAGCCAGATCTGTATGACATACCCATAGTAAGAGACTTCCCAGATGTGTTCCTTGAAGAATTGCCTGGTTTGCCACTAGAAAGGGAAGTTGAATTTGTTATTGAGATACTGCCGGGTACAGCACTAATCTCTATTGCTCCTTATAGGATGGCACCCACAGAATTGAAAGAACTGAAAATCTAGTTACAGGAGTTACTAGATAAGGGGTTCATATGCCCCAGTGTGTCACCATGGGGAGCTCCAGTGCTGTTTGTAAAGAAGAAGGATGGGACTTTGAGGTTATGCATCGATTACCGGTAGTTGAATAAAGTAACTGTGAAGAATAAATATCCGTTGCCTAGAATTGATGATCTATTTGATCAGTTGAAGGGAGCAGGAGTATTTTCTAAAATTGATCTCAGATCAGGGTATTATCAGTTGAGGTTGAAGGATGCAGATGTGCCAAAGACTGCATTCAGGACCCGGTATGGGCATTATGAGTTCCTAGTAATGCCCTTTGGCCTAACAAATGCACCAGCAGCATTCATTGACCTTATGAACTGTATCTTCCATCCATACCTAGATCAGTTCGTAGTGGTCTTTATTGATGATATTTTGGCGTATTCCAAGACCAGGGAAGAACATGATGAGCATTTAAGGATTGTTCTGCAAACCCTGAGAGAAAAGAAGTTGTATGCTAAGTTGTCCAAGTGTGACTTCTGGTTGAATGAGATTGCATTCCTCGGACACATAGTGTCAGCTGATGGGATTAGAGTGGATCCCAAGAAAATAGAAGCAGTGACGGAATGGAAACCTCCTAGGAATACAAATAAGGTCAGAAGTTTCTTAGGGCTAGTTGGGTATTACAGAAGATTTGTGAAGGGATTTTTTTAATAGCTGCTCCAATGACCAAGTTGTTACACAAGAATGTTAGATTTGACTGGAATGACAAGTGTCAGACCAGTTTTGAGAAGTTGAAGGCTATGTTGACAGAGGCAACAGTGTTAACACAGCCAGTGTCGGGAAAGGACTTTGTGATCTATAGTGATGCCTCTCATAATGGGTTAGGGTGTGTATTGATGCAAGAGGGGAAGGTGATCGCTTATGCTTCCAGGCAGCTAAGGCCGTCACACCCTACCCCTCTGTAAGGCATAACATGATCCCGTAGTATATCTAATGAATTACCAACTCCGTCTACTGATAACCCATTAAATACACTACAAGGGATTTTAAAAACTTTTCTTACTTCTTTTACAGTGGTTAGCACTATTTACAGGTGTTAAAAACCTTTTTGAACTGAAGTGATAGAACTAACACATTTGAATTATTTGGAATTTCTGTAAAAATTTTAGCAGAGTGCCATCTGTATTTTGGATAAAACAGTTCTTTAGAAAACCTGTAAAAAGCACTTCAATATTTTTCCAAATCTCAACTTCAACATATTTCTCAACACAACATATTTATCAACTCAAATCCACAGTGATTTTTCAAAGACTGAGATAAAAGAAATATAATACAATTTTTACAAGTCAAAATAACTCATAATTTACCTTACAACTTCAATGTACAATTTTGATTTACAACTGCTCAAAACCAAAAACAATATGTACATACAGTGGTCATACATTACAGTACAAATACAAAATGTGGTGTACTCATTATACCCGGTAATCTCTCGCTGGAGGTACTAGCAGCCTAGTCTGCTGCCCTGTCTGTCTGTCTACCTGCGACAGCAATAAAAAGCTATCACTTAGACAATGTCTCAGTGGTGCACAATATTAACCAAATACATCTTTAAATCACAATTCATAAATCATACAAATAGTGAATACTTAAAACCATAGTTAATTTCAAGACAGTAATTGTCAACAAGAATTTAAACTCCATTTCTCAATATCACAATAAATTTCAATAAGTCAGATCATGGTTGAATTTAAAGACAGTATATGTCAATAAGAGTTTAAATTCATTTCACAATCTCACAATACATATCAATAAATCACACACAGCTTAATCATGTTCCAAAGTTCAATTCGTCCCAAAAGCCGATGGCTAATGAGGTATTCAATTCATCCCAAAAGTCAATGACTAATGAGGAATAACATAGCTAGCTAGCAAAAGTATGAGTACTCATCCAATTCGTCCTCAATAGGAACACACCTCAACACTTCAGCCAGAGAGGGAATTCAATTCGTCCCACTAGACAAGCTAGCGAGGAATACAATCAATATACATGATAGCTGTGGTTTCAAACCATTTCCAATACTTTTCAATCAATAAGTATCCATCAATATCATTCAAATAATTTCTCACAGTTTCAAATCATTTACAATGTTTTTCAAGCAATAAATATCCATTCAAACACATTTCCACAATTTAAAACAATAATGTACAAATAGTCATAATTCATTTCAATTGAAAAATTCAAATGAAATAGTTGTTGTGCACAAACCTCTGATGACTGTCTCCTGGTCTGGACTCAGTGTTTCCTTCCCTGTCCCTGAGTCTTTACTAACTGAGAAACACAATTTGAAGTGTTTCAGTACTAAATTAAACTGTACTAACTGAGAAACACAATTTGAAGTGTTTCAGTACTAAATTAAACTGTCTCTATTGATAATGCTTGATAAGTAATTCACTGAAAGCTCTTATTTGCTTAATCACCTAACATATCGACCCTCGATGCGTTCTAAGTAATTTAGGTTTTAGTGTCACTAATATGTCACATTCGATAGTCTTTTAGGGTTGGTACACATTACCAATTTCATTTCCTTGTTTAGTGCATTTTATTACAAATTGCTGGATTCCGGGATACTAGTTTGACCTAGCCAGACGACCTAGTTCCCTCAGTTTTCGGGTTTCAGTCAAAACTACAAACATGTAGATCTATGTCTTATGGAACGCGGGGCAAAATTTTAGGTCATTCTGAGTAATGTAGACCAAGTTATGGTCATTTTACTATTGCTGGTCAAATGGCATCAAATTAGGTCATTTTAGGTCAAATTTGGTCAACTTTGGTTCGGCTAGTTTTTGGACCCGAACTTGTGCAAGCTGTTTGACTTGCTTATGGTCATTTCTGGGCTTTGGTGTCTTCATAAGACTTGTAGATATGGGTCTTAACTATTCATTTTTAAAATTTCAGGTCAATTGGACCTGTTTTGAGTGAGTTATGGCCTAAACACTAACTGCTGCCCAAATGGTCAGTTTTCAGGCCTCACTTGCACTTAATCCGGATTTGGTCATTTTTCAAGCTACCTTGCAAGCAGAATTTTGGTATGTTTCCTTCATGAAAGTTGGCACATTTTGTGCCTAGTTTCACCTCCAATTGGTCTTATACCAATTGGAGTTACATATTTAGAGTTATAGGCTAAAATGCACACTGCCCTTAATTGCATTGCTTAAACATCTATTCATTACACATTTACCTTGCTACAAATCCACCTCTCAACCCCATTCTGTTTTGGTACATTACCAAAACCATTTACCACTTCACATTAAGATCATTTTGGGCAGAATACAAACATCCTCAACACACCAAATGAAACTCTAATTCACAAAGTCCAAATACAACCACATATACACATAAACATTTTTAATTCTTACATACACTTTACACAACCAATTTACATACATATTCAACAATCCTCAATATCACAATTTATCCAATATCTCCATGAATTCAAACATTCATTAAGGAGTCCCAAAGCTGCCGAAATGCTCCACAATGCCAAATTGTCCATAATTTCGTCAACTTCATTTCAAGTGCACAATCACCATATACATGTGGGATTAACTTACTAGGACATTAAATCACCCTAATCAACATGAATCCACATCAAATATATGTAAGAATACTTCATCAAATATAGAACTCCATGGCTGTCCAAAATGGATATATCAATAACTCCTCAAACTTTAAAATTTTCTTCACAAATCAAACACCCATAACATGTATACAAAGTTTAACAAAGTAATATTCAAAAATACAAACTTACCTATGGTTGGGACTTGCTAAACCTTCACTAAACTTCTTGATTTTGGTATCAAACTCTTCCTTATGATGTGGAGATAAAACTTAATGAAGCCACTTAGGTGATTAGAAATGAAATAAAGGAGAGGATGAAGCTTTAAGCTACACGGCAATGGAGGATTTACATTCCTTCATTTCGGCATGGTTGAGGGAAATGGGAGAAGATGAAATTGCAGAATGTTAAATGAACTTATACCTGCCCATTTTGTTCTTTATTTATTCTATAGTGGTCCACTTACTCAAATTAAATCATATAATAAGTTTAACTTTCATTTATCCCACATTAAACCCATAATTTTTTGCTATTTACTTTAGGTACCACCAATTTAATTTTTCATTATATTTTCCAAGTTTAATATTATTTATTTTTAATGGAAATTTAGGTCAAAAGACAATTCGGGATGTCAAATAACCATAATACCCCTGTTCGGGTTACATTCCCGATTTTTCGGTAACACCGGGTTTTGTCTGTTTTTCGATTTCTCACTTTTCTTTGTACTAATAATTTAATTTTTCTTTGATATTTCTAATGATATTTATACTTCAATTGATGTCTCTTTAAGTCCTAAAAATATTTTCCAGGGTTTCCCGCAGTCCAGGGCTAGTCAACGGTCCACGCCGTGACTTCCCGGTGCGGTCACCCATCGCTAGGGTTCTCGGCTCGCTTAACTTGGCTACATTTCTTTGCTATTATTTTTCCTTTGTTTTTCTTGTATTTTATTTTTTTGTATTTCATTATTTTATGTCTCCTCACTCATAACGAAGTGTAGTTCTGGGCATCCTAGCTGTCCGGATAACACTGGTCACCGGAACAGTAGAACGCACTACCGAACATAAGGGTGTTACAATTCTCCCACCTTAATATAAATTTCGTCTCGAAATTTTACCTAGCATTAGTCTCTGAACAGCTGTGGGTGCTGTCTCCACATTTCCTCTTCACGTTCCCAAGTAGCTTCCTGGTTTGAATGATGGTTCCACAGCACTTTAACCAGGTGTATCTGTTTGTTCCTCAGCTGCTTCACCTCATAAGCCAGAATTTTTATGGGTTCTTCCTCATATGAGAGGTCTGGATTTACCTCAATCTCTTCAACTGATAGTACATGAGATGGGTCAGATCTGTACCTCCTTAACATGGACACATGGAAGACACTGTGTATCCTTGCTAGCTCTGGAGGTAATGCCAACCGTTATGCCAAAGGACCGACTCTTTCCAGAACCTCATATGGTCCGATGAAACGAGGACTCAGTTTCCCCTTTCTGCCAAATCTCATAATCCTCTTCCAAGGAGAAACTTTAAGGAACACCTTATCACCCACTGCATATTCAATATCTCTTCTTTTCAAATCAACATAGGACTTCTGACGGTCTGATGCAGCCTTGAGTCTATCTCTAATCAATCTGATCTTTTCCTCTGTCTGCTGAACAATTTCTGGCCCAATCATCTTCCTTTCACCTACTTCATCCCAACATAAGGGAGTTCTGCACTTCCTGCCATACAATGCTTCATATGGAGGCATCCCAATGCTTGATTGGTAGCTGTTGTTATAAGCAAACTCAATCAAAGGCAAGTGTGTATCCCAACTACCTTCAAACTCAATCACACAAGCCCGTAGCATATCCTCCAATATCTGAATAACCCTTTTAGACTGGCCATCTGTCTGTGGGTGGAATGCTGTGCTGAAGTTCAATCTAGTTCCTAGGGCTCTTTGAAGACTACCCCAGAATCTAGAAGTGAACCTAGGATCTCTGTCAGATACAATTGATGCTGGCACTCCATGCAATTTTACAATCTCATATATGTACAATTTGGCCAATCTTTCCAGGCTATAGTCCATCCGCACTGGCAAAAAGTGAGCAGACTTGGTCAATCTGTCAACTATAACCCATACTGCATCATGACTACTCTGTGTCCTTGGAAGTCCTGTAACAAAATCCATAGTTATTCGTTCCATTTCCACTCTGGTACTGACAAAGGATGTAACAAACTAGCTGGAACTTGATGTTCTGCCTTTACTTGCTGACAAGTTAGGCATTTGGAAACAAATTCAGCTATATCTCTCTTCATGCCCATCCACCAGTAATGCTCTTTCAGCCCTCTGTACATTTTAGTTCCACCAGGGTGCATAGCAAATGGAGACTCATGTGCTTCCTTCATAATGATCTGTCTCAATTCAGCATCATTAGGAACGCACATTCTGCCCTGATGTAGCAATAAACCATCATCTCTCACAGAGAATTCAGGTTTCTTGCCCTGCTGGACTTCTTTCAGTAGCTTCTGATATTTTTCATCACTCTGAGCAGCCATTCTGATCTGATCAATCAACACTGGCTGTACATGCCATGCAACTACTGTCTGTCCCTCATCATCAATCTCTAAACTGGCATGCTGTGCTTTCAATTCACATACCATGGACAAAGGAGAAACTCTGAGACTTGCCATAGTTTTGCGACTTAAGGCGTCAGCCACCACATTTGCTTTCCCTGGCTGATAGTCTATTAAGCAATCATAATCTTTGATGAGTTCTAACCATCTCCTCTGTCTCAAATTTAATTCCTTCTGGGTGCCTAAGTACTTCAAGCTCTTGTGATATGTGTAAATGTAGCATTTCTCCCCATACAAATAGTGTCTCCAGATCTTCAGAGCAAAAACAATAGCTCCTAGCTCCAGATCATGTGTTGGGTAGTTCCTCTCATGCGGTTTTAGCTAGCGTGATGCATAAGCAATGACATTCCGATCTTGCATCAGTACACAGCCTAACCCATTGTGATAAGCATCACTATAAACTGTGTATTCTTTACCCGGAGTAGGTAAAGTGAGGACTGGAGCTTCAGTCAAACACCTCTTCAACTCATCAAAACTTTGCTGGCATTTATCAGTCCACTGAAATTTTACATCTTTCCGAAGCAGTTTGGTCAGTGGAGAAGATAACATAGAAAACCCCTTCACAAATCGACGGTAATATCCAGCTAAACCCAGAAAACTGCGAATTTCTGTGATGTTCCTGGGCGGCTTCCAATTAAGGATAGCTTCTACCTTGCTGGAATCTACCTTGATCCCTTCAGCTGACACAACATGTCCCAAAAAGGAGATTTCTTTCAGTCAAAATTCACACTTCGACAATTTGGCGTATAGTTGTTTCTCCCTCAAAGTCTGCAGTACAATCCGCAGGTGTCTATCATGCTCCTCTGCATTCCTTGAATATATCAAAATGTCATCAATAAACACCACCACAAATTGATCAAGATATGGTCTGAAGATAGTGTTCATAAGATCCATAAAAGCAGCTGGAGCATTTGTTAACCCAAACGGCATTACTAGAAACTCATAGTGGCCATACCGAGTTCTGAAAGCAGTTTTTGGAATACTCTGCTCTTGCACCTTCAACTGATAATAACCAGATCGCAGATCAATTTTGGAGAATACAGCTGCACCCTTCAACTGATCAAACAGATCATCAATGCGAGGCAATGGATATCTGTTCCTTATTGTCACCTTATTCAACTGTCGGTAGTCAATGCATAAACGAAGAGTACCATCCTTCTTCTTAACAAACAACATTAGTGCTCCCCAAGGTGACACACTAGGGCGGATGAAGCCCTTTTCAAGTAGTTCTTGCAATTGTATCTTTAACTCCTTCAACTCTGCTGGTGCCATTCTATATGGCGTTATAGAGATTGGATCCACACCAGGCATAACATTAATTTCAAACTGCACTTCTTTTTCTGGAGGTAATCTTGGCAATTCATCAAGAGACACATCTGGAAAGTCATGTACTGTAGGGATGTCCTTCAATGCTGGACTCCCCACTTGGGTGTCTACCACATGTGCCAAGTATGATTCACACCCTTTTCTGATCATTTTTCTGGCTAGTGCAGCCGAAATGATGTTTGATGGCAATAACTGCCTCTCCCCATGTATTACCACATCACTGTACTGAGGGAGACCAAAAGTGACTGTCTTCAGCCTACAGTCAATCATGGCATGATGCCTAGCTAACCAATCCATGCCCAAGATGATATTATAATCTCTGAAGGGCATTTCAATGATATCAGACAGAAAAGTGTGTCCTTGAATCACCAAAGGACAATCTCTATATATTCTATTTACCCTGACCTCCTGTCCTAGCAGACTTGTTACTAGCACCTCAAAGTCCATTTTTGTACATGGAACAACAATGCAATCAATGATGCTAGCACCCACATAAGAATGGGTAGAACCCGGATCAAATAACACAAACACATCTTGATTAAAAATTGAGAAGGTACCAGCCACAACATCAGATGTCTCGGCCTCTTCCCTCTGTCTCATTGCATAGACTCTGACCGGAGCACTGTCTTGCTCTGAATGTTTCATTGTACCTTGGCTGCCTACTGGGCTACCTCTACCCCTGCCTCTACCTCTGCTGGGTGGTTGTGAACTCCTGGTGACAGGGCTCTAAACTGACCCTTCTGTAGTAGTAGGAGGTGGTCCAACCCTGCGACTACTGGTGCAGTCCTTGGCAAAGTGTCCTGTGCCTCCACAGTTATAACAGGCTCCAATAGCCTTGTAGTAGATCCCACCATGATTTCTTCCACAAGTTTCACATTGGTGGGGAGGATAGGAACCTCTGGTACTCTGTTGACCAGATAGGGGAGGCTTCTGTCCTGAATATCTTCCCCTACTAGACTTCTTTCCACCTCTGCTGTGTCCCCCATAGTTCTTCCTCTTTCCAGTAGGACCACTGGAACTCTGTTCTACAGATTTTCCCTCTTTCTCTGTCTTCTCTGATTTCTTTTTCTCAGGAGCAGCTTCAGACTCAATTCTTTCTAACTCTAGAGCTTGAGAAATAAGTTCAGAGAAGTTAGTGTGTTTGAAGCCGACTACTTGTAATCTGATACTGGGCTTCAAGCCAGTTTCAAACCTCTTGCATCTCTCCCTGCTGGTAGAAAGTAAACTTACTGCGTAATGGCTCAGATGGGAAAATTCTCTTTCATACTCAGCCACTGATCTGTTCCCCTATTTCAGACTTAGGAATTCTTGTAACTTCTGGTCTACATAAGCATCAGGGACATATTTCTGTCTGAATTCCCTGAGAAAGTCATTCCATGTTAGCATTACAGGTTCTACCAGACTGTGGGGAATGGTTTTCCACTAGTCATAATCATCCCCCTGTAGCAAAGATACTGAGTATTCGAATCTGAGCTCCTCTGTGCAATGCAGTTTCTTGAATACCCTATCCATCCTTTCTAACCACTGTTCAACCTCTAGAGGATCTACCTTCCCCTTGAACTCTGTAGCCCCATACTTCATCAATTTATCATACTGCCTAGTAGGAGATTGTGGTTGTACCATCGTGTATGCAGATTGGGACTTGAGTAGGCATATTACCCGACCATTTGTTGGAACATTGCGACCATCTGCTGAGCGAGCGAGAAGCTGCAGATTACTACGGTGGTCTTCTTGAACCACTGACATTGTGTAGGCCTGGGGCATCCCCTTGCACCTCAGCCTCAATAGATTGATCGACTGAACGATCACCCTCTTCCATAGTCAATGCGAGGATTTTAGATCTCCTGAACAAATAACACAAGGAGATTTCCTCCCGTTAGTGCATATTTATAATGTAATGTACTGTATGTATCAAACAATGATATTGAGCAGTTGTACTATGAAGAAAGAATATTCAAGTAACATGTGAAAACAGAATTTAAAAATTTTGCTCTGATACCACTAAAACATGTCACACCCTGCCCCTCTATAAGGCATAACATGATCCCGTAGTATATCTAATGAATTACCAACTCCGTCTACTGATAACCCATTAAATACACTACAAGAAATTTTAAAAACTTTTCTTACTTCTTTTACAGTGGTGAGCACTATTTACAGGTGTTAAAAACCTTTTTGAACTGGTGTAATAGAACTAACACATTTGAATTATTTGGAATTTCTGTAAAAATTTTGGCAGAGTTCCATCTGTATTTTGGATAAAACCGTTCTTCAGAAAACCTGTAAAAAGCACTTCAATATTTTTCCAAATCTCAACTTCAACATATTTCTCAACACAACATATTTATCAACTCAAATCCACAGTGATTTTTCAAAGACTGAGATAAAAGAAATATAATACAATTTTTACAAGTCAAAATAACTCATAATTTACCTTACAACTTCAATGTACAATTTTGATTTACAACTGCTCAAAACCAAAAACAATATGTACATATAGTGGTTATACATTACAGTACAAATACAAAATGTGGTATACTCATTATACCCGGTAATCTCTTCTGGAGGTAATCTGCGGCCTAGTCTGCCGCCTGCTCTGTCCTATCACTGCGATAAAGAATAAAGCTATCGCTGAGACAATGTCTCAGTGGTGCACAATATTAACCAAATACATATTTAAATCACAATTCATAAATCATACAAATAGTGGATACTTAAAACCATAGTTAATTTCAAGACAGTAATTGTCAACAAGAATTTAAACTCCATTTCTTAATATCACAATAAATTTCAATAAGTCATATCATGGTTGAATTCAAAAGACAGTATATGTCAATAAGAGTTTAAATTCATTTCACAATCTCACAATACATATCAATAAATCACACACAGCTTAATCATGTTCCAAAGTTCAATTCGTCCCAAAAGCCGATGGCTAATGAGGTATTCAATTCGTCCCAAAAGTCAATGACTAATGAGGAATAACATAGCTAGCTAGCAAAAATATGAGTACTCATCCAAATCGTCCTCAACAGGCACACACCTCAACACTTCAGCTAGAGAGGGAATTCAATTCGTCACACTAGACAAGCTAGCGAGGAATACAATCAATATACATGATAGCTGTGGTTTCAAACCATTTCCAATACTTTTCAATCAATAAGTATCCATCAATATCATTCAAATAATTTCTCACTGTTTCAAATCATTTACAATGCTTTTCAAGCAATAAATATCCATTCAAACACATTTCCACAATTTAAAACAATAATGTACAAATAGTCATAATTCATTTCAATTGAAAAATTCAAATGAAATAGTTGTTGTGCACAAACCTCTGATGACTGTCTCCTGGTCTGGACTCAGTGTTTCCTTCCCTTTCCCTGAGTCTTTACTAACTGAGAAACACAATTTGAAGTATTTCAGTACTAAATTAAACTGTCTCTATTGATAATGCTTGATAAGTAATTCATTGAAAGCTCTTATTTGCTTAATCACCTAACATATCGATCCTCGATGCGTTCTAGGTAATTTAGGTTTTAGTGTCACTAATATGTCACATTCGATAGTCTTTTAGGGTTGGTACACATTACCAATTTCATTTCCTTATTTAGTGCATTTTATTGCAAATTGCTGGATTCCGAGATACTAGTTTGACCTAGCCGGACGACCTAGTTCCCTCTGTTTTCAGGTTTCGGTCAAAACTACAAACTTGTAGATCTATGTCTAATGGAATGCGGGGCAAAATTTTAGGTCATTCTGAGTTATGTAGACCATGTTATGGTCATTTTACAATTGCTGGTCAAATGGCATCAAATTAGGTCATTTTAGGTCAAATTTGGTCAACTTTGGTTCGGCCAGTTTTTGGACCCGAATTTGTGCAAGCTGTTTGACTTGCTTATGATCATTTCTGGGCTTTGGTGTCTTCATAAGACTTGTAGATATGGGTCTTAACTATTCGTGGTTAAAATTTCAGGTCAATTGGACCTGTTTTGAGTGAGTTATGGAATAAATACTAAATGCTGCCCAAATAGTCAGTTTTCAGGCCTCACTTGCACTTAATCCGGATTTGGTCATTTTTCAAGCTACCTTGCAAGCAGAATTTTGGTATGTTTCCTTCATGAAAGTTGGCACATTTTGTGCCTAGTTTCACCTCCAATTGGTCTTATACCAATTGGAGTTACATATTTAGAGTTATAGGCTAAAATGCACACTGCCCTTAATTGCATTGCTTAAACATCTATTCATTACACATTTACCTTGCTACAAATCTACCTCTCAACCCCATTATGTTTTGGTACATTACCAAAACCATTTACCACTTCACATTAAGATCATTTTGGGCAGAATACAAACATCCTCAACACACCAAATGAAACTCTAATTCACAAAGTCCAAATACAACCACATATACACATAAACATTTTTAATTCTTACATACACTTTACATAACCAATTTACATACATATTCATCAATCCTCAATATCACAATTTATCCAATATCTCCATGAATTCAAACATTCATTAAGGAGTCCCAAAGCTGCCGAAATGCTCCACAATGCCAAATTGTACATAATTTCGTCAACTTCATTTCATGTAACACCCCTAAGTTCGGTAGTGCGTTCTGCTGCTCCGGTGACCAGTGTTGTCCGGACAGCTAGGATGCCTAGAACTACACTTCAATATGAGTGAGGAGACATAAAATAATGAAATACAAGAAAAGAAAATACAAGAAAAACAAAGGAAAAATAATAGCAAAGAAATGTAGCCAAGTTAAACGAGCTGGGAATCCTAGCGATGGCTGACCGCACCGGGAAGTCACGGCGTGGACCGTTGACTAGCCCTGGACTGCGGGGAACCCTGGAAAACATTTTTAGGACTTAAATAGACCCTTATTGAAGAATAAATATCATTAGAAATATCAAAGAAAAATTAAATAATTAGTACAAAGAAAAGTGAGAAATCGAAAAACAGACAAAACCCGGTGTTACCGAAAAATCGGGAATGCAACCCGAACAGGGGCATTATGGTCATTTGACATCCCGAATTGTCTTTTGACCTAAATTTCCATTAAAAATAAATAATATTACACTTATAAAATGAAATGAAAAATTAAATTGGTGGTACCTAAAGTAAATAACAAAAATTAAAGGTTAAATGTGGAATAAGTGGAAATTAAGTTATTATATGATTTAAATTTATGAGTGGACCACTAATGAATAAAATAAACACATAATAGGGCAGCTGTAACTCCATTATCCAAGCTGAAATGTTCATCTTCTCCAAAACACCAAACCAGCCGAATTGAAGAAGGGAAGAAACCACCGTTGCCGTTTTGCATGAGCTCTCCTAACTCCTCCATTTCAACTCCAATCACTTAGGGTTCTTCATGAAAGTTTGTCTACACATCATAAGGAAGAGCTTGATACCAAATTTAAGAAGTTTAATCAAGGTTTGGCAAGTTCCAACCATAAGGTAAGTTAGCATTTTTGAAGATAGCTTTGTTAAACTTTGTGTTCATGTTATGGGTGTTGGTTTTGTGAAGAAAATTTTTAGGTTTGAAGAGTTATTGAGATGTTCATTTTGGACAGCCATGGAGTTATGTATTTGATGAAATATTGTGCATATATTTGATGAGAAATGATGTTGGTTATGGTGATTTAATATCCTAGTAAATTACTTCATATGTATATGGTGATTTTTGCACTTGGATGGAAATTGATGAATTGTAGGATATTTTGGTGTTGAGGATGTTTTCGGCAGCCTTGAGATTCTTGGATAAATGTATATGTTCATGAAAGTATTGGCAGAATATTGACCTTGAGAATTGATGGATATGTGTATAGATTGATTGTGTAAGTGTATGTAAAAATTTGTAATGTTTAGGGTATATGTGATTGTAATTAGAACTTGTAAATGTGAGTTTAATTGGTATATTGAGGATAATTGCAATCTACCCAAAGTGACATTTAAGTGAAGTGGAATATGGTTTTTGGTAATGTACCAAAATAAAAATTGTAAGGGGAGTGGACATATAGCAATTAAATGAGTAATGGATACATGTATAAGCAAAGTAATTAAAGGCAATATGCAATTTAGTCAATAACTTTAAATGTGTAACCTCAATTGGTATGAGACCAATTGGAGGTGAAACTAGGCACAAAATGTGCCAACTTTCATTGAGAAAGCATACCAAAATTCTGCTTGCAAGGTGACATAAAAAAATGACCAATTCGGATTAGGTGCAATTAGGACCTGAAAATTGACCAATTGGGCAGCAGTGAGTGTTTAGGCCATAACTCACTCAAAACAGGTCCAATTGACCTGAAATTTTAACCATGAATAGTTAAGACCCATACCTACAAGTCTTAGGAAGACACCAAAGCCCATAAATGACCAGAAGTAAGTCAAAAAGCTTGCACAAGTTCGGGTCCAAAAACTAGCCGAACCAAAGTTGACCAAATTGACCTAAAATTGACCTAATTTGATGCCATTTGACCAGCAATAGTATAATGACCATAACTTGGTCTAATTAACTCGGATTGACCTGAAATTTTGCCCCGCATGCAATAAGACATAGGTCTACAAGTTTGTAGTTTTGACCGAAACCCGAAAACTGAGGGAACTAGGTCGTCCGGCTAGGTCAAACTAGTATTCCGGAATCCAGCAAGTTGCATTAAAATGCACTAAACAAGGAAATGAGTTTGGTAAAACATACCAACCCTAAAACCCTATCGACTGTGACATATTGATGACACTAAAACCTAATTTACCTAAAACGCATCGAGGGTCGGTATATTAGGTGATTGAGCAAATAATAGCCTTCAGTGAATTACTTATCGAACATTATCGTTAGAGACAGTTTAATTTAGTACTGAAACACTTCAAATTGTGTTTCTCAGTTACCAAAGACTCAGGAAAAGGGAAGGAAATACTGAGTCCAGACCCGGAGACAGTTATCAGAGGTTTGTGCACAACAACAATTTCTTTTGAATTTTTCAATTGAAATGAATTATGACTATTTGTACATTATTGTTTCAAATTGTGGAAATGTGTTTGAATGGATATTTATCGCTTGAAAAGCACTGTAAATGGTTTGAAATTGTGAGAAATTGTTTGAATGATATTATGGATACTTATTGATTAAAAAGCATTGGAAATGGTTTGAAACCACAGCTATCATGTATATTAATTGTATTCCTCGCTAGCTTGTCTAGTGGGATGAATTGAATTCCCTCTCTGGCTGAAGTGTTGAGGTGTGTGCCTGTTGAGGACGAATTGGATGAGTACTCGTATTTTTGCTAGCTAGCTATGTTATTCCTCATTAGTCATTAACTTTTGGGATGAATTGAATACCTCATTAGCCATCAGCTTTTGGGATGAATTGAACTTGGGAACAAGATTAAAGCTGTGTGTGATTTATTGATGCATATTGTAAGATTGTAAAATGAGTTTAAATTCTTATTGACATTCACTGTCTTTTGAATTTAGCTATGTTTTGATTACTGAGATTTATTGTAATATTGTGTTAAATTCCTTATGACATTATTGTCTTGAATTTAACTACAGTTTTAAGTATCCACTATTTATATGACTTATGAATTGTGATTTAAATTGTATTTGGTTAATGTTGTGCACCACTGAGACATTGTCTCAGCGATAGCTTTTTATTGTTGTCGCAGGTAGACAGACCGATAGGGCAACAGATTAGGCTGCTAGTATCTCCAGCGAGAGACTACCGAGTATAATGAGTATACCAGTATTCTGTATTTTGTAATGTAATGTATGTTCACTGCATGTACATATTATTTTTGGTTTTGAGCAGTTGTAAATAAAAATTGTACATTGAAGTTGTAAAGTAAATTATGAGATATTTTGACTTGTAAAAATTGTATTATATTTCTCTAGCTCAGTCCTTGAAAAATTACTGTGAATTTGACTTGAGAACTGTGTTGGGTTGAGAAAAATGTTGAAGTTGAGATTTGGAAATTTATTGAAGTGTTTTTCACAGGTTTTCTGAAGAACTGTTTTATCCAAAATACAGATGGCACTCTGCCAAAATTTTTACAGAAATTCCATGTGACACCCCTTACCCGACTACAGTGTAGCCGAGCAAGTTATGCCACTCAGTGTGCTGGAGCACTCTATTTTATCTGATTTCATTACAGTCCTTGATTTATTTATTCAAAAACTTTATTGAAGATTTAGGCTATTTTTACTTTTATCAAAATCTAACTAAGTTGGAAATTTCAAAAATTTTAACGATAATCCGACAAAGTGTCACTGTAATTTGACTAATGATTCTTCTGAACCTGCCAAAGACAATTTCAATATATATTCAATTTCTCAAACTTAATAGTCTCAAAAATTTTCAAACATAATGTATCTCAATGCAGTATCCAGATTTCTCAGAAATCTCATTAGATTTTCAATATCTCAATATTCACAAGTATAATCTCATTATAACTCAAATTCAATTCACATACTAAAATACTTACTTTGAATAGCTTCCATAATTCATAGGTTAATTACATGAGTTTATTTTGTACAAGATATACAAATAATTTACAATGTGCTAGGAATGAACAATATACATAACATGTATAAAATGAGCCCTATCTACATGCATTCGAGGAGGTGACAATCTTGAACTCTTCCGACACATCTGCAGATCCGACTCCAAAATCTCAATGATACCTCTGGTTTTACCTTTCAATACTGCGAGGAAGCAACTCCATCGCGCTAAGCATTTCTCGCTTAGTGGTGCAATAATATAACCGTAAATAATATATACAAGTAAAGAAAGAAATAAATGATAATTCGGATACTCAAGAATCAATTTAATTTGGTATGGTATTTCTAGTATCAACGATCTTATATACTAGTTTGTTCCTCTTTGGAAGTGCTTAGTTTATAACTTTTCAAGAATACTAGCGGTATATAATTTATTCTATCTATTGTATTTCAAGTCATGCATTTCTGCAATTTATATTTTTGTTATGTTTCTTTTGCTAATCTCTTTTGCTTATTCATTCAATACTTAATTTAATTGTACTGGATTTTCATTATACTTAACTTAACTTAGCTGCCTGAATTGAATAATACTTTAATTGACTGCCCAAGTAACCTATACTAGACGATCGGATCGATAACGGTCGTTGGCACCGACACCGCGTGCCTCGGGCCGTCATACCATGGGACGAGAACGCCTACCACGTATGCATCGGTATGGCTAAAAAGCCATGATATCACATAATCGGGCATAAAAGCCATGAATACTGGCATAAAAGCCATGAATACGGGCATAAAGCCATGAATACAGGCATAAAGCCTTTCGCAGTACTGCTAACACAATACCCTATTGGTATGCCAAACTATCCAAACCAATCTTGTTAGGTATACTAGGGCATTTGATATTTTAAAATGTTAATGTATTGTGCTTTATGACTTCATTTTTTTCATGATAAATTTCAATCATAATTCATACATTCATTTGATCATTTATATGATCACAATTCACATCAATTATTCTTTTATACCATTGTACTCAAAATACTTCTCCTCTTTACAATAATGAGAACTAATGTCTCATTCATACATTAATATGGTTTATTTATCCATTCATTATGTTATTCATATTGATCCCAATTCTAAACAATGGTTCACATGTACCATTGTATTCAAAACATTTTTCCTTTCTCATTTATACATTCAAGAGTCTACTTATGTAATTACAAATTTTATATTTCAAGTTGAGTTACTAATATTTTATGAATTCCATTTGTGATGGGCATATATGCCCTAACTATCTATTCACATCAATTAGGTGACTTATTTTTCATGTTTCAAGTAATCCATGAATATTTCATGGATTTCTAATTTATGGCCTTAATTTCTTTTTAAAAATTTTGACTAGGATGCATAGTCTACATCTGTCATACAATTCTAAGCATTTAAGCTTAGAATTGGTTCTAGGTTTTCATCTTAATTTACTAATCATTTTGATTACTATTCAACATACTAGTCAACCAAAATGTTGACCTTTTTATACTTAATGGATATATTAATTCTAATTACACCAAGATCCCACATTTTGAGTTTTACATTTACTAGTATTAATTGCCAATTGCAATTTAAAGTCCCCTAGATGCATTTCTAATTTCAAATTTTGAATTTCAAGTTTTGGTGTCACTATTCACCTCATTGGTCAACAAAAATGTTGACTTTTGCATAGATAAAAGGTACATTGGTTTTAACACTCCCGATGTACCACATTTTGCATTTAAAACTTGTTGGAATCAATTACCAAATCCATTTCCAAGCTTATTTCAAGTTTTCATGTCACTATTCACTTCATTAGTCAACTAAAATGTTGACTTTTGCATAGAAAATATGTACATTGACTTTGGCATTTCAAACATACTACATTTTTCATTTAAAACTTGTTGGTTTTGGTCACTTTCTCAAAGCTTAGGTCATTTTGGCAAAATTGCCAATTTTCGGTTTTGGTGCTCCGAAGTTGCACTGTTTCATTGGTCGATTTACTGTTGGAATTTGACAAAACTTCCTTCATAGAAAATGTTCCTTATTTTTTCTAGTTGAATTTCTTTTTTTGAATCACTCCATTTGGAGTTTTGTAGCTCAAGTTATGGCCAAAATAAGTTTACTGTTCACGTGTACTGTTCCTGCTGAGATTTTGGGTTTTGGCAGATTTTGGTCCAACTTTGGTCAGTAATTTGACCAAGTTAAGTTCATAATTTGGTCTAACTTTCTTCATATGAAATGTTCTACCATGCCTTAGGTTTCCATCGGTTCAAGAATCGCCTAAATCCGAGTTTTCTAGAGAGAGTTATAGCCATCCAAACATTACTGCTCAAATGAAAATCTGCAGAGTTGCAGGTTTGAACAGTAACTGTGACTGCCATTTGGGTTAGGTTCTGGTCATAATTTGGGGTAGGTTTCTTCATGAAAGTTGTTTGTCTATGTTTTAACTTGTTGCTGTAAAAATTTCAGCTCAATTGACCAAATCTACAGTGAGTTATGGCCAAATGAACAGTTACTGTTCATTTGGTCATTCTGCAGGGGCTGTTTGCAGGGTATCCGTATTGGGGCCAAGTTTTGGTCCTCTTGCTTTGGTCTTTTGGGCATGGTTTCTTCAGCAAAAATGTGCCATTATAAGCCTAGTTTCATGTCCAATTGGCTAAACACCAATTGGACCTACACAGCCAAAGTTATGGCAGTGCAAGTGGACTGAATTTTCAGTCCCTCTGCTGCACTAACAAGGCAGCCTACACATTCACTTGGCTATACTATTTTTCAGTCCAATTCATGGTCAACATACCTAAAATGGTCACTAATTGACCCTTATAATGTTCTTTCACAATTCCATAAGCTAAATCCAAGTTTTACTTCTCAAAACCCTAATGTCCAATTTAAATTATCCATAAACCTCAATTAGCACACTAATTCAACATCCATGCATATTCATACCTTAAACATCATTTCTATCCATTCTAAATTCATTAAAACAATCAACCTCATCCTTCCTTAGGGCTGCTAAAAATTAAAGATGCCCTAACACATATAACTTACTTCAAACTCTTACAATTTCTTAACTTAAAATGATGCTTTAACAAGGATTAAAGGAGTAAGAGTGAAAGGATAGCACTAACCTCACTTTAACCTGTTGTAGGGCAGATTTCTTCAAGCTAAAACTTCACTTTCCTTCTTCTTCTTGGCTGCCAAAAGCTTCCCCAAGTGATATGGTCAAGGTTTAATGAAAGGGGTTAGGGTTTAGTAGTGGAAACAAGAGAGAAATGAAGCTTAAAGGAGCTTTAATGGTGGAACCTCTTCTCTCTCTCTCTCTCAACGTTTTTTTAGGCTGCCCAAGGTTGAAGATGCAGATTGGTTTTTCATATTTTTGGTCTCTTTTATCTCTTTTAATAAGTTTAACAAATTGTGATTGGTGGAGGAAATTTAAATGACATCATATGATGTCATAATTAGCATTTTCTTTCATTTTCTTTTCTTCTCTTCTCTACCACATTTCAATTTAAATTTTTAGCAATATTTCTTCATATTTTATATCATATTAATTATTTACTTAACTGGACAAGTCGGCTAAAAATCACCTCTGAAGGCGAAATGACCAAAATGCCTTCCGTTTGGCTTAACGGGTCAAAATTGTCTGTACCGATTGAAAAATTTTTCTAAATATTTTCTTGGCATTCTAATGCCATAGGAACCTCAATGACCCTTCTCTGGAGTCCCAAAAATTATTTTATGAAATTTTTCCCCGGTCTAGGGCTCCTCGTTGCGAGAACCGCAACTTCCCTCTGGTTACCCTTCGCTTGGGCACCGGCTCATTTGACTTGGTTGTATTTTATTTCTAAAATTTTTACTAAATTTTTCTTGTTAATATTTGAGTTAATTATGGTTCCTGACTTTAGTTTAAATATTTTTCCGGACGTTCTAGCTGTCCGGACTGACACCGGTCATCGAAACAGTAGAATGTACGAAGTTGCTACCGGGAGGATGTTACAACTCTTCCCCTCTTATTTAAATTTCGTCCTCGAAATTTACCTGACTTAAGTAATCGGGGAGTTGCTACCTCCTTGTTTCTTCACCTTTCCGTGTTATCCTACTTCACTTTCTCCTTAGTCTCAATCCTATCCTCAAACAGTTATGTACTTATCCTTTTTCATCTTAAATACAGTCTCCTTCTCATCTCCATTCGCTATCTCATTGTCTCTTTACTCTCTTATTCCATACCTTAACCTAAAATAAACAGGAAATACAGATCTGCAATAGTGTCACCTCGACTCATATGAATGCAATGCATGATATGCAATCTATCTAGGTCCAGAAACACCTAAACCGCGCTCTGATACCACTAAATGTGACACCCCTTACCCGACTACAAGCAGCCGAGCAAGTTATGCCACTCAAGGTGCTGAGCACTCTATTTTATCTGATTTCATTACAGTCCTTGATTTATTTATTCAAAAACTTTATTGAAGATTTAGGCTATTTTTACTTTTATTAAAATCTAACTAAGTTGGAAATTTCAAAAATTTTAACGATAATCCGACAAAGTGTCGGCTGTAATTTGGACTAACAGCTTCTTCCGAACTCGCCAAAGACAATTTCAATATATATTCAATTTCTCAAACTTAATAGTCTCAAAAATTTTCAAACATAATGTATCTCAATGCAGATCCAGATTTCTCGTAAATCTCATTAGATTTTCAATATCTCAATATTCACAAGTATAATCTCATTATAACTCAAATTCAATTCACATACTAAAATACTTACTTTGAATAGCTTCCATAATTCATAGGTTAATTACATGAGTTTATTTTGTACAAGATGTACAAATAATTTACAATGTGCTAGGAATGAACAATATACATAACATGTATAAAATGAGCCCTATCTACATGCATTGCTGAGGAGGTGACAATCTTGAACTCTTCTGACACTTCTGCAGATCTGGACTCCAAAAATCTCAATCGATACCATCTGGTTTTACCTTCGATTTACGCGAGGAAGCAATTCCATCGCTAAGCATTTCTGCTTAGTGGTGCAATAATATAACCAGAAATAATATATACAAGTAAAGAAAGAAATAAATGATAATTCAGATACTCAAGAATCAATTTAATTTGGTACGGTATTTCTACTATCAACGATCTTATATACTAGTTTGTTCCTCTTTGGAAGTGCTTAGTTTATAACTTTTCAGTAATACTAGCAGGTATATAATTTATTCTATCTGTATTGTATTTAAAGTCCTGCATTTCTCGCAATTTATATTTTTGTTATGTTTCTTTTGCTAATCTCTTTGCTTATTCATTCAATACTTAATTTAATTGTACCGATTTTCATTATACTTAACTTAACTTAGCTGCTGAATTGAATAATACTTTGATTGATCGCCCAAGTAACCTATACTAGACGATCGGATCGATAACGGGTCGTTGGCACTGGACACCGCAGTGCCTCGGGCCGTCATACCATGGGACACAGAACGTCTACCACGTATGCAGTCAGTATGGCTAAAAAGCCATGATATCACATAATCGGGCATAAAAGCCATGAATACTGGCATAAAAGCCATGAATACGGGCATAAAGCCATGAATACAGGCATAAAGCCTTTCGCAGTACTGCTAACACAATACCCTATTGGCATGCCAAACTATCCAAACCAATCTTGTTAGGTATACTAGGGCATTTGATATTTTAAACTGTTAATATATTGTGCTTTATGACTTCATTTTTTTCATGATAAATTTCAATCATAATTCATACATTCATTTGATCATTTATATGATCACAATTCACATCAATTATTCTTTTATACCATTGTACTCAAAATACTTCTCCTCTTTACAATAATGAGAACTAATGTCTCATTCATACATTAATATGGTTTATTTATCCATTCATTATGTTATTCATATTGATCCCAATTCTAAACAATGGTTCACATGTACCATTGCATTCAAAACATTTTTCCTTTCTCATTTATACATTCAAGAGTCTACTTATGTAATTACAAATTTTATATTTCAAGTTGAGTTACTAATATTTTATGAATTCCATTTGTGATGGGCATATATGCCCTAACTATCTATTCACATCAATTAGGTGACTTATTTTTCATGTTTCAAGTAATCCATGAATATTTCATGGATTTCTAATTTATGGCATTAATTTCTTTTTAACAATTTTGACTAGGATGCATAGTCTACATCTGTCATACAATTCTAAGCATTTAAGCTTAGAATTGGTTCTAGGTTTTCATCTTAATTTACTAATCATTTTGATTACTATTCACCATACTAGTCAACCAAAATGTTGACCTTTTTATACTTAATGGATATATTAATTCTAATTACACCAAGATCCCACATTTTGAGTTTTACATTTACTAGTATTAATTGCCAATTGCAACTTAAAGTCCCCTAGATGCATTTCTAATTTCAAATTTTGAATTTCAAGTTTTGGTGTCACTATTCACCTCATTGGTCAACAAAAATGTTGACTTTTGCATAGACAATAGGTACATTGGTTTTAACACTCTCGATGTACCACATTTTGCATTTAAAACTTGTTGGAATCAATTACCAAATCCATTTCCAAGCTTATTTCAAGTTTTCATGTCACTATTCACTTCATTAGTCAACTAAAATGTTGACTTTTGCATAGAAAATATGTACATTGACTTTGGCACTTGAAGCATACTACATTTTTCATTTAAAACTTGTTGGTTTTGGTCACTTTCTCAAAGCTTAGGTCATTTTGGCAAAATTGCCAATTTTCGGTTTTGGTGCTCCGAAGTTGCACTGTTTCATTGGTCGATTTACTGTTGGAATTTGACAAAACTTCCTTCATAGAAAATGTTCCTTATTTTGTCTAGTTGAATTTCTTTTTTTGAATCACTCCATTTGGAGTTTTGTAGCTCAAGTTATGGCCAAAATAATTTTACTGTTCACGTGTACTGTTCCTGCTGAGATTTTGGGTTTTGGCAGATTTTGGTCCAACTTTGGTCAGTAATTTGACCAAGTTAAGTTCATAATTTGGTCTAACTTTCTTCATATGAAATGTTCTACCATGCCTTAGGTTTCCATCGGTTCAAGAATCGCCTAAATCCGAGTTTTCTAGAGAGAGTTATAGCCATCCAAACATTACTGCTCAAATGAAAATCACAGAGTTGCAGTTTGAACAAAGAATCGTGGATCGCCATTTGGGTTAGGTTCTGGTCATAATTTGGGGTAGGTTTCTTCATGAAAGTTGTTTGTCTATGTTTTAACTTGTTGCTGTAAAATTTCAGCTCAATTGACCAAATCTACAGTGAGTTATGGCCAAATGAACAGTTACTATTTATTTGGTCATTCTGCAGGGGCTGTTTGCAGGGTATCCGTATTGGGGCCAAGTTTTGGTCCACTTGCTTTGGTCTTTTGGGCATGGTTTCTTCAGCAAAAATGTGCCATTATAAGCCTAGTTTCATGTCCAATTGGCCAAACACCAATTGGACCTACATAGCCAAAGTTATGGCAGTGCAAGTGGACTGAATTTTTAGTCCCTCTGCTACACTAACAAGGCAGCCTACACATTCACTTGGCTATACTATTTTTCAGTCCAATTCATGGTCAACATATCTAAAATGGTCACTAATT
Source organism: Hevea brasiliensis (assembly GCF_030052815.1). NCBI lineage: Eukaryota > Viridiplantae > Streptophyta > Magnoliopsida > Malpighiales > Euphorbiaceae > Hevea > Hevea brasiliensis. The sequence goes on from NC_079498.1 coordinate 51,495,028, forward strand.
GACCCTTATAATGTTCTTTCACAATTCCATAAGCTAAATCCAAGTTTTACTTCTCAAAACCCTAATGTCCAATTTAAATTATCCATAAACCTCAATTAGCACACTAATTCAACATCCATGCATATTCATACCTTAAACATCATTTCTATCCATTCTAAATTCATTAAAATAATCAACCTCATCCTTCCTTAGGGCTGGTAAAAATTAAAGATGCCCTAACACATATAACTTACTTCAAACTCTTACAATTTCTTAACTTAAAATGATGCTTTAACAAGGATTAAAGGAGTGAGAGTGAAAGGATAGCACTAACCTCACTTTAACCTCTTGTAGGGCATATTTCTTCAAGCTAAAACTTCACTTTCCTTCTTCTTCTTGGCTGCCAAAAGCTTCCCCAAGTGATATGGTCAAGATTTAATGAAAGGGGTTAGGGTTTAGTAGTGGAAACAAGAGAGAAATGAAGCTTAAAGGAGCTTTAATGGTGGAACCTCTTCTCTCTCTCTCTCTCAACGTTTTTTTAGGCTGCCCAAGGTTGAAGATGCAGATTGGTTTTTCATATTTTTGGTCTCTTTTATCTCTTTTAATAAGTTTAACAAATTGTGATTGGTGGAGGAAATTTAAATGACATAATATGATGTCATAATTAGCATTTTCTTTCATTTTCTTTTCTTCTCTTCTCTACCACATTTCAATTTAAATTTTTAGCAATATTTCTTCATATTTTATGTCATATTAATTATTTACTTAACTGGACAAGTCGGCCAAAAATCACCTCTGAAGGCGAAATGACCAAAATGCCCTCCGTTTGGCTTAACGGGTCAAAATTGTCTGTACCGATTGAAAAATTTTTCTAAATATTTTCTTGGCATTCTAATGCCATAGGAACCTCAATGACCCTTCTCTGGAGTCCCAAAAATTATTTTATGAAATTTTTCCCGGGTCTAGGGCTCCTAGTTGCGAGAACCGCAACTTCCCTCTGGTTACCCTTCGCTTGGGCACCGGCTCATTTGACTTGGTTGTATTTTATTTCTAAAATTTTTACTAAATTTTTCTTGTTAATATTTGAGTTAATTATGGTTCCTGACTTTAGTTTAAATATTTTTTCGGACGTTCTAGCTATCCGGACCGACACCGGTCACCAAAACAGTAGAATGTACGAAGTTGCTACCGGGAGGATGTTACATTCCAAATAATTCAAATGTGTTAGTTCTATCACTACAATTTAAAAAGGTTTTTAATACCTGTAACTAGTGCTCACCACGGTAAAAGAAGTAAGAAAAGTTTTTAAAATCCCTTGTAGTGTATTTGATGGGTTATCAGTAGACGGAGTTGGTAATTCATTAGGTATACTACGGGATCATGTTATGCCTTACAGAGGGGTAGGGTGTGACATGTTTTAGTGGTATCAGAGCAAAGTTTTTAAATTCTGTTTTCACCTGTTATTTGATTATTCTTTCTTCATAGTACAACTGCTCAATATCATTATTTGATACATATAGTACATTACATTATAAATATGCACTAATGGGAGGAAATCTCCTTGTGTTATTGGTTCAGGAGATCTAAAATCCTCACATTGACTATGGAAGAGGGTGATCGTTCAGTCGATCAATCTATTGAGGCTGAGGTGCAAAGGGATGCCCCAGGCCTACAAAATGTTAGTAGTTCAAAGAAGACTACCGCAGCATCGCAATTTCTGCTCGATGGCTCAAAGAAATGGTCGCAATGTTCCAACAAATGGCTGGCAATGTACCTACTCAAGTCCCAATACAGACACCAGTGGTACAACCACAATCTCCTACCAGGCAGTATGATAAATTGATGAAGTATGGGGCTACAGAGTTCAAAGGGACAATAGATCCTCTAGAAGCTGAACAATGGTTAGAGAGGATGGATAGGGTGTTCAAGAAGCTACATTGCACAGAGGAGCTCAGATTTGAATACTCAGTGTCCTTACTACAGGGGGATGCTTATGACTAGTGGAAAACCATTCCCCACAGTCTGGTAGAACCTGCAATGCTAACATGGAATGACTTTCTCAGGGAATTCAGACAGAAATATGTCCCTGATGCTTATGTAGACCAGAAGCTGCAAGAGTTCCTAAGTCTGAAACAGGGAAACAAATCAGTAGCTGAGTATGAAAGAGAATTTTCCCGCCTTAGCCATTATGCAATGAGTCTACTCTCTACCAGAAGGGAGAGATACAAGAGGTTTGAAACTGGCTTGAAGCCTAGTATCAGAGTACAAGTAGTCGGCTTCAAACACACTAACTTCTCTGAACTTATTTCTCAAGCCCTAGAGTTGGAAAGAATTGAGATTGAGACTGCTCCTGAGAAAAAGAAATCAGAGAAGACAGATAAAGAGGGAAAGTCAGTAGAACAGAATTCCAGTGGTCATACTGGGAAGAGGAAAAACCATGGGGGACATGGCAGAGGTGGCAAGAAATCGGGTAGGGGAAGATATTCAGGACAGAGACCTCCCCTATCTGGTCAACAGAGTACCAGAAGTTCATACCCTCCCCGCCAATGTGAAACTTGTGGAAAAAATCATGGTGGGATATGCTACAAGGCTATTGGAGCCTATTATAGCTATGGAGGCACAGGACACTTTGCCAAGGATTGCACCAGTAGTCGCAGAGTTGGACCACCTCCTACTACTGCAGAAGGTCGGGCCTGCAGTCCCGTCACTAAGTTCACAACCACCTAGCAGAGGTAGAGGCAGGGGTAGAGGTAACCCAGCAGGCAGCCAAGGCACAGTGAAACATTCAGAGCAAGACAGTGCTCCGGTCAGAATGTATGCAATGAAACAGAGGGAAGAGGCCGAGACATCTGATGTTGTGGCTGGTACCTTCTCAACTTTTAACCAAAATGTGTTTGTGTTATTTGATCCGGGCTCTACCCATTCTTATGTGAGTGCTAGCATCATTGATTGTATTGTTGTTCCATGTACAAAAATGGACTTTGAGGTGCTAGTAACAAGTCCACTAGGACAGGAAGTCAGGGTTAATAGAATGTATAGAGATTGTCCTTTGGTGATCCAAGGACACACTTTTCTGTCCGATTTCATTGAAATGCCCTTCAGAGATTATGATATCGTCTTGGGCAAGGATTGGTTAGCTAGGCATCATGCCATGATTGATCAGAGGTCAAGATCACTTTTGGCCTTCCTCAAGATGATGATGTGGTAATACATGGGGAAATGCAGTTATTGCCATCAAACATCATTTCGGCTGCACTAGCCAGAAAAATGATCAGAAAGGGGTGTGAAGCCTACTTGGCACATGTGGTAGACACCCAAGTGGGGAGTCCAGCATTGAAGGACATCCCTACAGTACATGACTTTCCAGATGTGTTTCCTGATGAATTGCCAGGATTACCTCCGGAAAGAGAAGTGCAGTTTGAAATTAATGTTACGCCTGGTGTGGATCCAATCTCCATAACGCCATATAGAATGGCACCAGCAGAGTTGAAGGAGTTGAAGATACAATTGCAAGAACTGCTTGAAAAGGGCTTCATCCGCCCTAGTGTGTCACCTTGGGGAGCACCAGTGTTGTTTGTTAAGAAGAAGGATGGTACTCTCCGTTTATGCATTGACTACCGACAGTTGAATAAGGTGACAATAAAGAACAGATATCCATTGCCTCGCATTGATGATCTGTTTGATCAGTTGAAGGGTGCAGCTGTATTCTCCAAAATTGATTTGCGATCCGTTATTATCGCTGAAGGTGCAAGAGCGAGTATTCCAAAATCGCCTTCGTAACTCGATATGGCCACTATGAGTTTCTAGTAATGCCATTCGGGTTAACAAATGCTCACCGCTTTCATGGATCCGATGAACACTATCTTCGCACATATCTTGATCAATTTGTGGTGGTGTTTATTGATGACATTTTGATATATTCAAGGAATGCAGAGGAGCATGACAGACATCTGCGGATTGTACTGCAGACTTTAAGGGAGAAACAACTATACGCCAAGTTGTCGAAATGTGAATTTTGGCTGAAAGAAATCTCCTTTTGGGACATGTTGTGTCACCAAGGGATCAAGGTAGATTCCAGAAGGTAGAAGCTATCCTTAATTAGAGCCGCCAGAACATCACGTAAATTCGCAGCTTAGGTCTAGCTGGATATTACCGCCGGTTTGTGAAGGGATTTTCTATGTTATCTTCTCCATCACCAAATTGCTTGGAAAGATGTAAAATTTCAAAGTGATGATAAATGCCAAAGAAAGTTTTGATGAGTTGAAGAGGTGTTTGATCAAGCTCAGCCACTTTACCTACTCCGTAAAGAATACACGCTTTATAGTGATGCTTCTCACAATGGGTTAGGCTGTGTATCGATGCAAGATCGGAATGTCATTGCTTATGCATCACGCCAAATAAACCGCATGAGAGGAACTACCCAACACATGATCCGAGCTAGCAGCCTATTGTTTTTGCTCAAGATCCGAGACACTATTTGTATGGGGAGAAATGCTATATTTACACAGATCACAAGAGCTTGAAGTACTTAGGTACCCAGAAGGAATTGAATTTGAGGCAGAGGAGATGGTTAGAACTCATTAAAGATTATGATTGCTTAATAGACTATCAGCCAGGGAAAGCAAATGTGGTGGCTGACGCCTTAAGTCGCAAGACTATGGCAAGTCTCAGAGTTTCTCCCATGTCCATGGTATATGAGTTGAAAGCACAAAGATGCCGCTTTAGAGATTGATGATGAGGGATGCATGGAGTTGCATGGCATGTACAAAAGTGTTGATTGATCAAATCGTAATGGTCGCTCAGAGTGATGAAAAATATCGAAGTTACCGAAAGAAGTTCACAGGCAAGAAACCTAAATTCTCCGTGAGAGATGATGGTTTATTGCTACATCAGTAAGGTAATGTGCGTACCTAGTGATGTGGAATTGAGACAGATCATTATGAAGGAAGCACATGAGTCTCCATTTGCTATGCACCCTAGTGGAACTAAAATGTACAGAGGGCTGAAAGAGCATTACTGGTGGATGGGCATGAAGAGGGATATAGCTGAGTTTATTTCCAAATGCCTAACTTGTCAGCAAGTAAAGGCAGAACATCAAGTTTCAGCTGGTTTGTTACATCCTTTGTCAGTACCAGAGTGGAAATGGGAACGAATAACTATGGATTTTGTTACAGGACTTCCAAGGACACAGAGTAGTCATGATGCAGTATGGGTTATAGTTGACAGATTGACCAAGTCTGCTCACTTTTTGCCAGTGCGGATGGACTATAGCCTGGAAAGATTGGCCAGATTGTACATGTATGAGATTGTAAAATTGCATGGAGTGCCAGTATCAATTGTGTCTGACAGAGATCCTAGGTTCACTTCTAGATTCTAGGCTAATCTTCAGAGAGCCCTAGGAACTAGATTGAACTTCAAAGACAAGATTCCACCCACGCATGCATGGCCACCAAAGGGTCATTCAGATATTGGAGGATATGCTACGGGCTTGTGTGATTGAATTTGAAGGTAGTTGGGATACACACTTGCCTTTGATTGAGTTTGCTTATAACAACAGCTACCAATCAAGCATTGGGATGCCTCCATATGAAGCTTTGTATGGTAGAAAGTGCAGAACTCCCTTATGTTGGGATGAAGTAGGTGAAAGGAAGATGATTGGGCCAGAAATTGTTCAGCAGACAGAGGAAAAGATCAGATTGATTAGAGATAGAATCAAGGCTGCATCAGACCGTCAGAAGTCCTATGTTGATTTGAAAAGAAGAGATATTGAATATGCAGTGGGTGATAAGGTATTCCTCAAAGTTTCTCCTTGGAAGAGGATTATGAGATTTGGCAGAAAGGGGAAATTGAGTCCTCGTTTCATTGGACCATATGAAGTTCTGGAAAGAGTGGGTCCTCTGGCATATCGGTTGGCATTACCTCTAGAGCTAGCAAGGATACACAGTGTCTTCCATGTGTCCATGTTAAGGAGGTACAGATCTGACCCATCTCATGCACTATCAGTTGAAGAGATTGAAGTAAATCCAGACCTCTCATATGAGGAAGAACCCATAAAAATTCTGGCTTATGAGGTGAAGCAGCTGAGGAATAAACAGATACGCCTGGTTAAAGTGCTATGGAACCATCATTCAGGCCAGGAAGCTACTTGGGAATGTGAAGAGGATATGAGGAGACAGCACCCACAGCTGTTCAGAGACTAATGCCAGGTAAAATTTCGAGACGAAATTTATTTAAGGGGGGGAGAATTGTAACACCCCTAAGTTCTGTGAGTGCTGCTCATTGCTCGTGACCAGTGTTGTCCGGACAGCTAGGATGCCTAGAACTACACTTCAATATGAGTGAGGAGACATAAAATAATGAAATACAAGAAAAGAAAATACAAGACAAACAAAGGAAAAATAATAGCAAAGAAATGTAGCCAAGTTAAACGAAATGAATCCTAGCGATGGTGATCAGAACGGAAGTCACGGCGTGGACCGTTGACTAGCCCTCGGATCATGGGAACCCTGGAAAACATTTTTAGGACTTAAATAGACCCTTGTTGAAGAATAAATATCATTAGAAATATCAAAGAAAAATTAAATAATTAGTACAAAGAAAAGCGAGAAATCGAAAAACAAACAAAACCCGGTGTTACCGAAAAATCGGGAATGCAACCCAAACAGAGGCATTTTGGTCATTTGACATCCCGAATTGTCTTTTGACCTAAATGTCCATTAAAAATAAATAATATTACACTTAGAAAATGAAATGAAAAATTAAATTGGTGGTACCTAAAGTAAATAACAAAAATTAAAGGTTAAATGTGGAATAAGTGGAAATTAAGTTATTATATGATTTAAATTTATGAGTGGACCACTAATGAATAAAATAAACACATAATAGGGCAGCTGTAACTCCATTATCCAAGCTTAAATGTTCATCTTCTCCAAAACACCAAACCAGCCGAATTGAAGAAGGGAAGAAACCACCATTGCCGTTTTGCATGAGCTCTCCTAACTCCTCCATTTCAACTCCAATCACTTAGGGTTCTTCATGAAAGTTTGTCTACACATCATAAGGAAGAGCTTGATACCAAATTTAAGAAGTTTAATCAAGGTTTGGCAAGTTCCAACCATAAGGTAAGTTAGCATTTTTGAAGATAGCTTTGTTAAACTTTGTGTTCATGTTATGGGTGTTGGATTTGTGAAGAAAATTTTTAGGTTTGAAGAGTTATTAAGATGTTCATTTTGGAAAGCCATGGAGTTATGTATTTGATGAAATATTGTGCATATATTTGATGAGAAATGATGTTGGTTATGGTGATTTAATATCCTAGTAAATTACTTCATATGTATATGGTGATTTTTGCACTTGGATGGAAATTGATGAATTGTAGGATATTTTGGTGTTGAGGAAGTTTTCGGCAGCCTTGAGATTCTTGGATAAATGTATATGTTCATGAAAGTATTGGCAGAATATTGACCTTGAGAATTGATGGATATGTGTATAGATTGATTGTGTAAGTGTATGTAAAAATTTGTAATGTTTAGGGTATATGTGATTGTAATTAGAACTTGTAAATGTGAGTTTAATTGGTATATTGAGGATAATTGCAATCTGCCCAAAGTGACATTTAAGTGAAGTGGAATATGGTTTTTGGTAATGTACCAAAACAGAAATTGTAAGGGGAGTGGACATATAGCAATTAAATGTATAATGGATACATGTATAAGCAAAGTAATTAAAGGCAGTATGCAATTTAGTCAATAACTTTAAATGTGTAACCTCAATTGGTATGAGACCAATTGGAGGTGAAACTAGGCACAAAATGTGCCAACTTTCATTGAGAAAGCATACCAAAATTCTGCTTGCAAGGTGACATAAAAAAAAGACCAATTCGGATTAGGTGCAATTAGGACCTGAAAATTGACCAATTGGGCAGCAGTGAGTGTTTAAGCCATAACTCACTCAAAACAGGTCCAATTGACCTGAAATTTTAACCATGAATAGTTAAGACCCATACCTACAAGTCTTATTGAAGACACCAAAACCCAGAAATGACCAGAAGTAAGTCAAAAAGCTTGCATAAGTTCGGGTGCAAAAACTGGCCGAACCAAAGTTGACCAAATTGACCTAAAATTGACCTAATTTGATGCCATTTGACCAGCAATAGTATAATGACCATAACTTGGTCTACTTAACTTGGATTGATCTAAAATTTTGCCCCGTGTGCAATAAGACATAGATCTACAAGTTTGTAGTTTTGACCAAAACCCGAAAACTGAGGGAACTAGGTCGTTCGGCTAGGTCAAACTAGTATTACGGAATCCAGCAAGTTGCCTTAAAATGCACTAAACAAGGAAATGAGTTTGGTAAAACATACCAATCCTAAAACCCTATCGAATGTGACATATTAATGACACTAAAACCTAATTTACCTAAAACGCATCGAGGGTCGGTATATTAGGTGATTGAGCAAATAATAGCCTTCAGTGAATTACTTATCGAACATTATCGTTAGAGACAGTTTAATTTAGTACTGAAACACTTCAAATTGTGTTTCTCAGTTACCAAAGACTCAGGAAAAGGGAAGGAAATATTGAGTCCAGACCTGGAGACAGCTATCAGAGGTTTGTGCACAACAACAATTTCTTTTGAATTTTTCAATTGAAATGATTATGACTATTTGTACATTATTGTTTCAAATTGTAGAAATGTGTTTGAATGGATATTTATCGCTTGAAAAGCACTGTAAATGGTTTGAAATTGTGAGAAATTGTTTGAATAATATTGATGGATACTTATTGATTAAAAAGCATTGGAAATGGTTTGAAACCACAGCTATCATGTATATTGATTGTATTCCTCGCTAGCTTGTCTAGTGGGACGAATTGAATTCCCTCTCTGGCTGAAGTGTTGAGGTGTGTGCCTGTTGAGGACGAATTGGATGAGTACTCATATTTTTGCTAGCTAGCTATGTTATTCCTCATTAGTCATTGACTTTTGGGATGAATTGAATACCTCATTAGCCATCGGCTTTTGGGATGAATTGAACTTGGGAACATGATTAAAGCTGTGTGTGATTTATTGATGCATATTGTAAGATTGTAAAATGAGTTTAAATTCTTATTGACATTCACTGTCTTTTGAATTTAGCTATGTTTTGATTACTGAGATTTATTGTAATATTGTGTTAAATTCCTTATGACATTATTGTCTTGAATTTAACTACAGTTTTAAGTATCCACTATTTATATGACTTATGAATTGTGATTTAAATTGTATTTGGTTAATGTTGTGCACCACTGAGACATTGTCTCAAATGATAGCTTTATTCTTTATCGCAGTAGATAGACCAAGCAGAGCAGATTAGGCTGCTAGTATCTCCAGCGAGAGACTACCGGGTATAATGAGTATACCAGTATTCTGTATTTTGTAATGTAATATATGTTCATTGTATGTACATATTGTTTTTGGTTTTGAGCAGTTGTAAATAAAAATTGTACATTGAAGTTGTAAAGTAAATTATGAGATATTTTGACTTGTAAAAATTGTATTATATTTCTCTAGCTCAGTCCTTGAAAAATTACTGTGAATTTGACTTGAGAACTGTGTTGGGTTAAGAAAAATGTTGAAGTTGAGATTTGGAAATTTATTGAAGTGTTTTTCACAGGTTTTCTGAAGAACTATTTTATCCAAAATACAGAAGGCACTCTGCCAAAATTTTTACAGAAATTCCAAATAATTCAAATGTGTTAGTTCTATCACTACAATTTAAAAAGGTTTTTAATACCTGTAAATAGTGCTCACCACGGTAAAAGAAGTAAGAAAAGTTTTTAAAATCCCTTGTAGTGTATTTGATGGGTTATCAGTAGACGGAGTTGATAATTCATTAGGTATACTACGGGATCATGTTATGCCTTACAGAGGGGTAGGGTGTGACATTTCAAGTGCACAATCACCATATACATGTGGGATTAACTTACTAGGACATTAAATCACCCTAATCAACATGAATCCACATCAAATATATGTAAGAATACTTCATCAAATATAGAACTCCATGGCTATCCAATATATCAATAACTCCTCAAACTTGAAAATTTTCTTCACAAATCAAACACCCATAACATGTATACAAAGTTTAACAAAGTAATATTCAAAAATACAAACTTACCTATGGTTGGGACTTGCTAAACCTTCACTAAACTTCTTGATTTTGGTATCAAACTCTTCCTTATGATGTGGAGATAAAACTTAATGAAGCCACTTAGGTGATTAGAAGTGAAATAAAGGAGAGGATGAAGCTTTAAGCTACACGGCAATGGAGGATTTCCATTCCTTCATTTCGGCATGGCTGAGGGAAATGGGAGAAGATGAAATTGCATAATGTTTAATGAACTTACACCTGCCCATTTTGTTCTTTATTTATTCTATAGTGGTCCACTTACTCAAATTAAATCATATAATAAGTTTAACTTTCATTTATCCCACATTAAACCCATAATTTTTTGCTATTTACTTTAGGTACCACCAATTTAATTTTTCATTATATTTTCCAAGTGTAATATTATTTATTTTTAATGGACATTTAGGTCAAAAGACAATTCGGGATGTCAAATGACCATAATGCCCCTGTTAGTTACATTCCGATTTTTCTGTAACACCGGTTTTATGCTTTTTCGATTTCTCACTTTTCCTTGTACTAATAATTTAATTTTTCTTTGATATTTCTAATGATATTTATACTTCAATTGATGTCTCTTTAAGTCCTAAAAATATTTTCTAGGGTTCCACGCAGTCCAGGACTAGTCAACGGTCCCCGCCGTGACTTCCCGGTGCGGTCACCCATCGCTAGAGTTCTCGGCTCGCTTAACTTGGCTACATTTCTTTGCTATTATTTTTCTTTTGTTTTTCTTGTATTTTCTTTTCTTTTATTTCATTATTTTATGTCTCCTCACTCATAACGAAGTGTAGTTCTGGGCATCCTAGCTGTCCGGATAACACTGGTCACCGGAACAGTAGAACGCACTACCGAACATAGGGGTGTTACAAAGGCCACATGAACAGAATTACCCTACCCATGATCTAGAACTTGCAGCAATTATCTTCGCACTGAAGATATGGAGGCACTACTTGTATGGTGAAAAGTGCTACATTTACACAGATCACAACAGTCTAAAATACTTGCCAACCCAGAAGGAGCTCAACCTTAGACAGAGGCGATGGATTTAGTTCCTGAAGGACTATGATTATGTAATTGACTACCATCCTGGGAAAGCAAATGTAGTTACAGATGCTGTGAGCAGAAAATCCATCATAGCTTTAAGATCATTGAATACTTGTCTATCCTTGGCTAGAGATAGAGCTATTTTGGCTGAGTTACAAGTGAGGCCAAACCTGCTACAGCAGATTTTAGATGGGCAAAAGGTAAATGAGAAATTAATGACTACTGTGAGTAAAATCTCAGAAGGGAAAGTAACTGACTATGAGGTGAAAGCAGATGGGTGTCTGTACTACAAAGGAAGACTATGTGTACCAGATTATGGGGAATTGAAGGCCAGTATTCTGAAAGAGGCACACACCAGTGTTCATGTTATGCACCCAGGAAGTACAAAAATTTATCATAATATGAAGCTTTAGTATTAGTGGCCTGGTATGAAGAAGGACATAGCTGACTATGTGACTAAATGCTTGACATGTCAGCAAGTCAAGGCAGAACATCAAGTTCCATCAGGTTTGCTACAGCCCATATGCATACCTGAATGGAAATGGGATCCGGTCACCATGGATTTTGTAAGTGGTCTACCTCTCACCCAGAAGAAGCATGATGCAATATGGGTGATAGTAGATAGATTGACGAAGTCAGCACACTTTCTGCCAGTTAGGACTGACTACTCACTGGAAAAGTTAGCAAAATTGTATATCAGTGAGATAGTTAGACTGCATGGAATTCCACTTTCCATCATATCTGATCAAGACCCAAGGTTTACATTGAGATTTTGGAAGAAGTTGCATGAATCCTTGGGTATACAACTCCATATGGATCCTGGCTCTGGAAGTGAAAGAGTTGAGGAATAAGCAGATTCCACTGGTGAAAGTGCTTTGGAGGCACTACAACACCGAGGAGGCAACTTGGGAAATTGAAGAGACGATAAGGCAACAGTTCCCTCAATTATTTACATCAGGTAAATTTCGAGGACGAAATTTAAATTAGAGGGGAAGAGTTGTAACACCCTCCCTGTAGCAACTCCGTACATTCTACTATTTCGGTGACCAGTGTTAGTCCAGACAGCTAGAACATCCGGAAAAATATTTAAACTGAAGTAAGGAACCATAATTAACTCAAATATTAACAAGAAAAATTTAGGAAAAATTTTAGAAATAAAATACAACCAAGTTAAATGAGCCGGTGCCCTAGCGATGGGTAACCTAGTGGGAAGTTGCGGTTCTCGCAACTAGGAGCCCTAGACCTGAGGGAAAATTCATAAAATAATTTTTGAGACTCTAGAGAAGGGTCATTGAAGTTTCTATGGTACTAGAATGCTAAGGAAATGCTTAGAAAAATTTTTCAATTGGTACAGACAATTTTGGTATGTTAAGCCAAACGGATGGCATTTTGGTCATTTTGCCTTCACAGGTGATTTTTGGCAGACTTTTCTAGTTAAGTAAATAATTATTATGACACAAAATGTGAATAAATATTGCTAAAAATGAAATTGAAAATGAATACAGAAGAAAAGAAGAGAAAATGAGATAGAAGGGCAATTATGACATCACTATGATGTCTTTAAAAAAATCCCACCAATCATATTTAATCAACACTTAAATTAACTAATAAAGAGTGGATAAAGGATAAATAAAAAGTGGATAAAGTATACAAAAAAATGAAAAAAAAGCCAGCAGCCATCCTCACCCAAAAATCAGCCGTTCCTCTCCTCCATACCCATTCCACCATTGAAAGCTTACCAAAGCTTCATAACTCACCAAATCTCACCCTAAAACCCTAAATACCCTTCACAAAAATTAACCCCCACATCAAGAGCAAGGTTTTGATTATCATAAAGTGAAGAAATTCCAAGGTTTATACAAGCCAATAAAGAGACCAAAGAGGTTAGTGCATGTTAATTACTTAATCTTGTTTATTTCTTAAAATCTAGTTTGAATATGAACAAATAATTAAGAAATTGAGATAACTCATGTGTGAAATTGAGAATGGAATTTTGACTAGCTTTATGGGAGTGGAAGTTGATGGTTTTGATGGATTTAAAATGGCTTACAAATGGTGTTGATGTGTAGAAATAATTTGAAATGGATTAGTATGCCTAATTGACATGTGTTGTGTGAACCTTGAATTGGAGCTAGGGTTTGGACACAAAAACTTAGATCTTGTTCATGTGTTGGTGAATAAAAGTTTAAATGGTCAATTAGTGACCATTTGGCTGTGTATGATGAAGAATTGAAGTGAGTTGTAGCTTAGGATTTGAGTTTGGCTGAACTGCCTTGTGTGACCTGCAGGTTTGGATGTGAGTCCAGCCTGTTTGGGCAGCTATAACTTGGGTTGTGTAGGTTCAATTGGTGCAAGGCCAATTGGACATGAAACTAGATACATAATGGCGCAACTTTGGTATAGAAACCTTGCCCAGAAAACCAAATTATGTTGACCTAAAAATTACCCTAATCCGGGTGACCTGCATTCTACTTAGGCAAAATGACCAAATAAACAATGTTTATTCATTTGGTCATAAATCAGTGTAGAAAGGTCCAATTGACCTGAAATTTTACTATCAGAAAGCTAAGACATAGACCTACAACTTTCATGGAGAACACAAATCCAAATTATGACCATAAGTTAGTCAAATTGCCAACCAAACTTAGGTTACCAAATCTAGTTGAACCAGTTTTGCCCAGAATTTTGGATTCTGTCCAATCTAGCCAGTTATGGTATTTAGGCTATAACTTGAGCTACAAAACTCCAAATGGAGTGATTCAAAAAATGAAATGTAACTAGACAAAATAAGGAACAACTTTCATACAGACAACTTTGCCAAATTCCTACTGTAAAAATAACCAATGGAACAGTAAACACAAGGCTTGAAATCTGAAAATTTTGAACAACTAACACGAAGCTTAAAAAATGGTATTGGCAACCAATACCAACAACTTTAGAATGCAAAATATGGTATGTTGGGAGTATTAAAACCAATGTACCTATTGTCTATGCAAAAGTCAACATTTTAGTTGACTAATGAAATGAATAGTAACACCTAAACTTAAATTTCAAGAATTGTAAAGTTTAAAAGTGTAACATGCCCTAGTACACCTAGCAAGATTGGTTTGGATAGGTTGGCATGCCAATAGGGTTTAGTTAGCAGTACTACACATGGCATTATGCCATTCTGTGATTTCATGGCTTTTAGCCATTCTGACATTGTGTTGAGACTTGGCCTTATGCCTAATGTTATTACAGCTTATTAGTCGCTCACTGCCGGGAGACACATATGTGACCGATGGTGTGACGGCCCGAGGTACTTGATACCCAGTGCCAGTTTACCCGTTTATCCAGTCCAGTCATCCAGTATAGGTTACTTGGGCAACCAAAAATGAAAGTTGATAAATTTAATGAAATAATGAATATAACAAGTACCAAATAAATAAGACTACCAATAATTATCAAAAATTTGTCTGCATGAGACATCAATACACTCACTACATATTTATTTCCTTTTAGTTCTTTTTATTTTATTATTGGCACCATTAAGCATTATTACTTAGCGCGTCACTTTTTCCCACGCGTAGGTTCTGGAGAGACAGGCAGAGAGCCCAGCAGATCACAGACTAGGTGAGGTCACAGATCTGCCTAGAGTTAGAGTCACCTCTCATCTACAGTGCATCAGTGGTAGGACCTTTAGGTCCCTTTTGAAATTATGTTTTTGCATTTTGTAATAGGTAGTAGTTTGTGATTTGTAAATTATGAACTCATGTAAATAGTAAATTTATGTAATCATATGTTGATGTACATATTTTGAAGAATTTTGTTAATTAATATAATTTGAGAATATCTTCATGAAATTTTAGTTGATTTTGAATTTGAATGAAATTGTGGATTAATGTTGAGAACTTGAAATGATTGCTAATGTTGAGACCATGTTGATGGTTATTGAAGTTTGAGAATGATTGGAAATGATTATTGGAAATGTTTTTCACAGGTTCCGAAGAACTATTTTCTCTATTTTTAACCAGTACTCTGCCGAATTTTCTATAAAATTTTCGGAACCTCAAATAGATTATAATTTCAATAAATGACTTAAATGAATTATATTTCATAAATTGTACTTCATAACTATGAAGAAAATAAATTAGGAAGAATAAAAAATGATTCAATTAAAATAGGGTGTTCTGGTACACTGCGTGGTATATCTTGCTCGGCTACACTATAGGCGGGTAAGGGGTGTCATATGTATCATGCCATAACCATTCATCACTTTACATTATAGTCACTTTGGGTAGAATATAACCAATTGACAATGCACCAATTACAATTCCATTTCACAATATCCAATTCTAAACAATATATCCACATAATACTCCTAACCATTACATATAACTTCCATCATCAAATTACATATATATTCACTACTAAATCATATATGTAACACCCTCCCGATAACCACTCCGTACATCCTACTGTTCCGGTGACCGGTGTCGGTCCGGACAGCTAGAATGTCCGGAAAAATATTCAAACTAAAGTCAGGAACCATAATTAACTCAAATATTAACAAGAAAAATTTAGTAAAAATTTTAGAAATAAAATACAATCAAGTTAAACGAGCCGGTGCCCTAGCGATGGGTAACCGGAGGGAAGTTACGGTTCTCGCAACGAGGAGCCCTAAACCCGGGGGAAAAATTATAAAATAATTTTTGGGACTCCAGAGAAGGGTAATTGAGGTTCCCATGGCATTAGAATGCCAAGAAAATACCTAGAAAAATTTTTAAATCAGATGCACCAATTTTGACCCGTTTAGCCAAACTGATGGCATTTTTGTCATTTAGCCTTAATAGGTGTATTTTGGCCGAATTTTCCATTTAAGTAAATAATTATTATGACTCAAAATATGAATAAATATTGCTAAAAATTAAATTGAAATGTGGTAGAAAAGAAAAGAAAAGAAAAATGAAATAAAAAGCAAATTATGACAAATTATGATGTCATTTAAAAATTTCCTCCAATCACAATAAAATAACCAATTAGTTAACCAATAAAAGAGACTAAAAATGGGCTAAAGGAATTAAAAACCAGCTGCTCTTCTTCTCCTTCTTCTCCACCAAAAACGTGAACCCTTCCCTTCCACCCTCCATTGGAGCTCAACCAAGCAAGCTTGATTTCCTACCTTGTCTCACCATAAAATCCTAACCTAGCTTCACTAAAACTTGCCCTAGCACCTTGCTAAAGCCTTTGGCAGCCAAGAAAAGCCAAGAAAGTGAAGGAATTGCTTGGGAAAATTCTGCCCAAACAAGGTTAGTGCATATATACATCTAAAGCTTTTTAAATTCTATGTTAGAGACTTGGAATAAGTAGGAATTTGTGACTAAAATGAATGAAATCTATGTCTATCCATGCCCTAGGTTTCGGCAGCCCTATTGAATAAAAAGGAATGAGTGTTTTGATGGACTTAAAGTGGACTAGAGATCAAGATTAAACCATGTATGCATGTGATTATGGAATGAGATAGTTAATTAAAGCATGTTGTAAAAATTCATAAGGAAATTAGGGTTTGGAAAGGTGAAAGTGTGACTTGGCTTAGGAAATTGTTAGGGCACATTGTAATGATCAATTAGTGACCATTTTAGATGTGTTGACCATAAATGGGACAGAAAAATGAGATTGCAAAGTGAGGATTGCAGGCTGCCTAGGACAGCAGCATAGGGATTGAAAATTCAGTCCCTTTGCACTGCCATAACTTGGGCAGTGGTAGTCCAATTGGTGTTTGGCCAATTGGACATGAAACTAGGCTTATAATGGCACATTTTTGCCGAAGAAACCATGCCCAAAAGACCAAAGCAAAAGGGTCAAAACTCAGCCACAATCCGGATGCCCTGCACTGAATTCTGCAGAATTTGCCAAATGAACAGTAACTGTTCATTTGGCCATAAATCACTGTAGATTTGGTCAATTGGCCTGAAAGTTTTACAGCAACAAGTTAAGACATAGACAAACAACTTTCATGAAGGAACCTACCCCAAATTATGGCCAGAACCCATTCATCCAAGTGACTCAAGTTACTGTTCATGCACTGTAGATATGGTAAATTTCTGCAGAATGCATATCCGGACAGCTTGGGTTTTTGAGCCATATCTGGAGCTACAAAACTCCAAATGGAGTGATTCAAAAAAGGAAATTCAACTAGACAAAATAAGAAACAACTTTCATGTTTTACATTTCCTCAAATTCCAACAGTAACAGTGTTCAATGGAACAGTGAAGTTGACTCACCAAAATTGAAAAATCTGTTTGTGTTGAGTTACACTTTGGAATGGCAAAAACACTTAATGCCAACAAGTTTTAAACACCAAATGTGGTATGTTGGGAGTGCCAAAGTTGATGTACACATTTTTATTCTAAAAGTCAACATTTTTGTTGACCCATGATGAATAGTAACACCAAAAAAATTGAAATTCACAAATTGACAAATTTAAGAGTTTCAAATGCCCTAGTATACCTAACAAGATTGGTTTGGATAGTTTGGCATGCCAATAGGGTTCGATTAGCGATCGCACATGGCAAAAATGCCATTCTGTGATTTCATGGCTTTTAGCCATTCGACTTTGTATTGAGACTTGGCCTTGTGCGGATATTATTTACACTTGTTAGCCGCTCTGCACATCGAGATACGTATGTGACCGATGGTGTGACGCCCGAGGTACTAGGTACCCAAAGCGCTACCCGTTATCCATCCAGTCATCTAGTGTAGGTTACTTGGGCAACCAAATTAATAAAAGTGAACAAAGTAAATGAAACAATGAATATATCAATACCAAACAAAGAAAGAATACACATTCTATACAGATTTATTTTCTTGCTATTTTCTTTTATTATATTATTGCACCACTAAGCATTATTGCTTAGCGCATTTCTTTGCCACGTGAGAGGTACCGAGATCCCGATCGCGAGCCCAGAGACCACGTGATCGGGTGAGTCCATCCGCAGCTTCGCTGTCCGTGTCACCTCGTCACTGCAATTGCATTGGTAGGACACTAGATGTCATTTTGTCATCTTGTAATTAACTTTTAATTTCTCATATGTATTTGGGATTTATGTAATATATTTTGAGGTTTATGTAAATAATAAAGATTTATGGTCATGTATGGTATTAATTTGAGTATTTAATGGTTGTTTATATATGAGAACCCTGAGAAAGGGATGTTTTGAGAAATGAAAAGGTTGTTGAGTGACAAATTATTGAGATATTGATATTGAGTTTTGTTGATAATATTGGAGTTGAGTATGAATGAAATTGTATATTGAAGTGTTTTTAACAGTTCAAGAACTGCTTTTCTCCATTTTTAGCCAGACTCACTTGATTTTCCTTAAAATCTTCGGAACCTCAAATGAATAATACTTTTGATAAATGGTTAAAACAAATCATATTTCATAAATTAACTTCAAAAGCATGACACAAATTAAGTAAGGTATATTAGAGAGTGCCAGTACACCGTGTGGCATTACTTACTCTGCATATCGTACACGGGTAAGGGTGTCACATTTAGTGGTATCAGAGCACGGTTTAGGCGTTTCTGGGCCTAGATTGAGTCCATACCATGCATTGCATTTGTAAGAGTCGAGGTGACACTAACGCAGATCTGTTTATCTTTCTTATTTTGAATAGGATATGGACCCTTCATCTCAGAGAGCCGTTGAGGAGGAAGTGGAGAGTCATGCTCCACTGCAGCACCGAGACCGGGGCATGAGAGAATCTGCTCCACCAGCTCAAGCAGAGCCTGCTCAGCCTGCACAGGCCATGTTCCAACAAATGGCCGACTTTTTCAGACAAATGGCCGACTTCTTCAGACAAATGGCCGGGGTAATGCCAGCAGCACCACCACCACCACCACCTCCACAGCAGAAATCACACCTGGAAAGGCTAAGGAAGTTTGGAGCTGTGGACTTCTATGGCAAGAGAGAAGATGACTCATTGCAGTAGAATTGGTTGAAGCAACGGGCAGAGTCTTAAAACAACTCCACTGCACCCCAGAGCAGAACTTAGAAGCTGCTATATCCTTGTTACAAGATGATGCCTACGGATGGTGGGACACTGTGTCCAGTGAAGTGCAGCTAAGTCAGAATTTGGGACTTCTTTCTCTCTGAGTTCAAGAAGAAATATGTGGGTACTGTATACCTGGAAGAGAGAAGAAGAGAATTTATTAACCTGAGGCAGAGACAGTTGTCAGTGGCCGAGTATGAGAAGGAGTTTGTTCGGTTAAGCCGCTATGGAAGGGAAATAGTCCCTAACGAAGCTGAAAGGTGCAAGAGATTTGAAGAGGGACTGAATGACAATATCAAGATACAGCTCACTGCCTTGGGAATCACATAATTTAGCAAGATTGTGGAAGCGGCAATAAGGGTTGAAAAAGTGAGAATCAGTGAGCGGACTGTAAGGAGAGACAAAGAAGAGGGGACCAGTCGTCTAGCTCCACCCCGGATTTGGGAAGAAGTTTAAGGGTCCTCCCGCACGAGTTCGGCCGCCATGTGGTCGTGGTCGGTCTCGGGGCCCAGTGCCACGCTCACCCCTAGAGAGGTCACCCACACCATCGTGGGCGCCTCTCGAGGATGGGGTTCAGGGACCAGCCTGCATCTTCTCGCGTGTCCACACCGCCGAAATGGCACAAGGGGGAATGTTGGAGAGTGATCGGTGCTTGCTTGAGATGTGGGTCGCAATATCAATCGAGGAACTGCCCACGCAGAACTACTACAGCTGCTCCGACACAAGTAGACAGACCTGCTCCTGCACCACTAAGAGGTAGAAGGTCGGGTAAATCCAAAGCTGTGGGACCATCTCAGAGGCCTACATCTGAGTCAGCAGAGAGGCCAGATAACAGACCACCTGCCAGAAATTATGCCCTGAGAGCTCAGGAGGAGCAAGATGCCCCGGACGTCATCAGGGGTACGTTCTCCTCTACACTACACTGTGCATGCATTGGTGGATCCAGATCCACTCATTCATACATCTGCATCAATCTACCCGTAGAAAGGGGGATATCGGTAGGGAGAGTGACCAAGACATTCTGGTCACTAATCCATTGGGTCATAGTGTGGTAGTGAACAAGGTATACAAGGGTTGCCCTTTAAGGATTCAGGGGTATGAATTCTTGGCAGACTTGATTGAGTTACCCTTCCATGAGTTTGACGTGATTTTGGGAATGGACTGGTTGTCACGTCATCAGGCAATAGTTGATTGCAAATTGAAGAGAATTTCTTTGAAAACCCCTGAGGGTAATGAGATCACAGTTGTAGGGGAAAGGACAGATTTCCTGTCCAATGTCATCTCAGCCACTGTTGCAAGAAGAATAATGAGAAAAGGCTGTGAAGCCTACCTAGCACATGTGGTGGATACTAGGCAGGCTAAGCCAAACTTGAGTTACATACCCACAGTGAGAGACTTCCCAGAAGTATTTCCTGAAGAGTTGCCTGGTTTGCCACCAGAAAGGGAAGTCGAATTTGCTATTGAGACACTGCCGGGTACAGCACCCATTTCCATTGCTCCTTATAGGATGGCACCTACTGAATTGAGGGAGTTGAAAACTCAGTTGCAAGAGTTGCTAGATAAGGGGTTCATACGCCCCAGTGTGTCACCATGGGGAGCTCCAGTGCTGTTCGTGAAAAAGAAGGATGGGACTTTGAGACTTTGTATTGATTACCGGCAGTTGAATAAAGTGACTGTGAAGAACAAGTATCCGTTGCCTAGAATTGATGATCTGTTTGATCAGTTGAAGGGAGCAGGAGTATTTTCTAAGATTGATCTCAGATCAGGGTATCATCAGCTGAGGGTGAAAGATCTAGATGTGCCCAAGATCGCATTCAGACCCGGTATGGGCATTATGAGTTTCTCGTGATGCCCTTTGGCCTAACAAATGCACCAATGCATTCATGGACCTTATGAACCGTATCTTTCATCCACACTTAGATCGGTTCGTAGTGGTCTTTATTGATGATATTTTGGTGTATTCCAAGACCAGTGAAG
The DNA here is from genome assembly GCF_030052815.1 of Hevea brasiliensis. Taxonomy (NCBI): domain Eukaryota; kingdom Viridiplantae; phylum Streptophyta; class Magnoliopsida; order Malpighiales; family Euphorbiaceae; genus Hevea; species Hevea brasiliensis. The sequence goes on from NC_079498.1 coordinate 51,516,227, forward strand.
AACATGATGAGCATTTGAGGATTGTTCTGCAAACCCTGAGAGAAAAGAAGCTGTATGCTAAGTTGTCCAAGTGTGACTTTTGGTTGAATGAGATTGCAATCCTTGGACACATATCGTCACCGATGGGATTAGGTGGATCCCAAGAAAATAGAAGCGATGATGGAATGGAAGCCTCCCGTAAATACAACCGAGGTCGAAGTTTCTTGGGGCTAGCCGGGTATTACAAAAGATTTGTGAAGGATTTTCCTAATAGCCGCTCCAATGACCAAGTTGTTACACAAGAATGTCGATTTGACGAATGACAAGTGTCGGACAGTTTTGAGAAATTGAAGGCTATGTTGACAGAGGCACCAGTTAACACACAAAGTGTCCAGAAAGGACTTTGTGGTCTATAGTGATGCCTCACATAATGGGTTAGGGTGTGTATTGATGCAAGAGGGGAAAGTGATCACCTATGCTTCCAGACAGCTAAGGCCACATGAACAGAACTACCCTACCCATGATCTAGAGCTTGCAGCAATTATCTTCGCACTAAAGATATGGAGGCATTATTTGTATGGTGAAAAGTGCTACGTTTACACAGACCACAAGAGCCTAAAATATTTGCCAACCCAGAAGGAGCTCAACCTTAGACAGAGGCGATGGATTGAGTTCCTGAAGGACTATGACTGTAATTGATTACCATCACAGGAAGGCAAATGTAGTTCTTGATGCTTTGAGCAGAAAATCCATGACACCTTGAGATCATTGAATGCCCGTCTATCTTTAGTTTGTGATGGAGCTATCTTGGTGAGTTGCAGTGAGGCCAAACTCACTCTGACAGATTTTAGATGGGCGTAAGATAGATGAGAAGCTAATGGCTATTATGAGCAAAATCCCGGAGGAAAAGCAATCGACTATGGGGTGAAAGTCGATGGGTGTCTCAGACATACAAGGAAAGGCTGTGTGTACCAGATGATGGGGAATTGAAAGCTAGTATTCTAAAAGAGGCACACACCAGTGTATATGCTATGCACCCAGGAAGTACAAAGATGTATCATGATCTGAAGCTTCAGTATTGGTGGCCTGGTATGAAGAGGGATATAGCTGACTATGTGACTAAATGCTTGACATGTCAGCAAGTCAAGGCAGAACATCAAGTTCCATCAGGTTTGCTACAGCCTATACGCATACCTGAATGGAAATGGGATCGGGTCACCATGGATTTTGTAAGTGGTCTACCTCTCACCCGGAAGAAACATGATGCAGCATGGGTGATAGTTGATAGATTGACAAAGTCATCACACTTTCTGCTAGTTAGGACTGACTACTCACTAGAGAGATTAGCAGAATTGTATATCAGTGAGATAGTTAGACTGCATGGAATTCCACTTTCCATCATATCTGATCGAGACCCAAGGTTTACATCGAGATTTTGGAAGAAGTTGCATGAATCCTTGGGTACACAACTCCATTTCAGCACAGCTTTCCATCCTCAAACGGATGGGCAATCAGAAAGAGTAATCCAGGTAAACAATTGAAACCAATGAAATTGATACAAATATTGAATTGAAATGATAACAATAACGTGAAATACTTGTCAGGTCCTTGAGGATATGCTGAGGAGTTGTGTCATTGAGTTTGAGGAAGTCGATAGATACCTCCCAGCGGGAATTTGCATACAACAATAGCTACCAAGCTAGTATTCAAATGGCCCCGTATGAAGCAATCGTATGGGAGAAAATGTAGAACTCAGGTGTCTTTGGACTGAATTGGGCGAGACAAATCGGTAGGGCTGACACTGGTGAAACAGGCTGAGGAGAAGGTGAAACTAATCAAAGCCAACTTAAAGATTGCCTCAGACAGACAGAAATCTTATGCCGACCTGAAGAGAAAAGAAATAGAATATGTGGTTGGCGACAAAGTGTTCCTCAAGGTGTCACCATGGAAGAAAGTGTTGAGGTTTGGAAGAAAAGGTAAGTTGAGCCCTAGGTTCATTGGCCCCTATGAAGTCATTGAACGTGTGGGTCCAGTGGCCTATAGGCTAGCTTTACCACCAGAGCTGGACAAGATCCATAATGTGTTCCACGTGTCCATGCTCAGAAGATACCGCTCAGATCCTTCACATGTCATCTCCAGAGAAGAAATTGAAATACAGCCGGATTTGACATACGAAGAAGAACCTCTACGGATCTTGGCTCGAGAAGTGAGAGAGTTGAGAAACAAGCAAATTCCATTGGTGAAAGTGCTATGGAGGCACCACAACACCGAGGAGGTAACTTGGGAAAGTGAAGAGACGATGAGGCAACAGTTCCCTCAACTGTTTGCATCAGGTAAATTTCGAGGACGAAATTTAAATTAGAGGGGAAGAGTTGTAACACCCTCCCGATAACCACTCCGTACATCCTACTGTTCCGGTGACCGGTGTCGGTCCGGACAGCTAGAATGTCCGGAAAAATATTCAAACTAAAGTCAGGAACCATAATTAACTCAAATATTAACAAGAAAAATTTAGTAAAAATTTTAGAAATAAAATACAATCAAGTTAAACGAGCCGGTGCCCTAGCGATGGGTAACCGGAGGAAAGTTGCGGTTCTCACAACGAGGAGCCCTAGACCCGGGGAAAAAATTATAAAATAATTTTTGGGACTCCAGAGAAGGGTAATTGAGGTTCCCATGGCATTAGAATGCCAAGAAAATACCTAGAAAAATTTTTCAATCAGTACAGCCAATTTTGACCCGTTAAGCCAAACGGAGGGCATTTTGGTCATTTCGCCTTCAGAGGTGAATTTTGGCCGACTTGTCCAATTAAGTAAATAATTATTATGACTCAAAATATGAATAAATATTGCTAAAAATTAAATTGAAATGTGGTAGAAAAGAAAAGAAAAGAAAAATGAAATAAAAAGCAAATTATGACAAATTATGATGTCATTTAAAAATTTCCTCCAATCACAATAAAATAACCAATTAGTTAACCAATAAAAGAGACTAAAAATGGGCTAAAGGAATTAAAAACCAGCTGCTCTTCTTCTCCTTCTTCTCCACCAAAAACGTGAACCCTTCCCTTCCACCCTCCATTGGAGCTCAACCAAGCAAGCTTGATTTCCTACCTTGTCTCACCATAAAATCCTAACCTAGCTTCACTAAAACTTGCCCTAGCACCTTGCTAAAGCCTTTGGCAGCCAAGAAAAGCCAAGAAAGTGAAGGAATTGCTTGGGAAAATTCTGCCCAAACAAGGTTAGTGCATATATACATCTAAAGCTTTTTAAATTCTATGTTAGAGACTTGGAATAAGTAGGAATTTGTGACTAAAATGAATGAAATCTATGTCTATCCATGCCCTAGGTTTCGGCAGCCCTATTGAATAAAAAGGAATGAGTGTTTTGATGGACTTAAAGTGGACTAGAGATCAAGATTAAACCATGTATGCATGTGATTATGGAATGAGATAGTTAATTAAAGCATGTTGTAAAAATTCATAAGGAAATTAGGGTTTGGAAAGGTGAAAGTGTGACTTGGCTTAGGAAATTGTTAGGGCACATTGTAATGATCAATTAGTGACCATTTTAGATGTGTTGACCATAAATGGGACAGAAAAATGAGATTGCAAAGTGAGGATTGCAGGCTGCCTAGGATATAAAAGATAGGGACTGAAAATTCAGTCCCTTTGCACTGCCATAACTTGGGCAGTGGTAGTCCAATTGGTGTTTGGCCAATTGGACATGAAACTATGCTTATAATGGCACATTTTTGCTGAAGAAACCATGCCCAAAAGACCAAAGCAAAGGGTCAAAACTCAGCCACAATCCGGATGCCCTGCACTGAATTGCAGAATTTGCCAAATGAACAAGAATCGCTCATTTGGCCATAACTCACTGTAGATTTGGTCAATTGGCCTGAAATTTTTACAGCAACAAGTTAAGACATAGAAAACAACTTTCATGAAGGAACCTACCCCAAATTATGGCCAGAACCCATTCATCCAAGTGACTCAAGTTACTGTTCATGCACTGTAGATATGGTAAATTTCTGCAGAATGCATATCCGGACAGCTTGGGTTTTTGAGCCATATCTGGAGCTACAAAACTCCAAATGGAGTGATTCAAAAAAGGAAATTCAACTAGACAAAATAAGGAACAACTTTTATGTTTTACATTTCCTCAAATTCCAACAGTAACAGTGTTCAATGGAACAGTGAAGTTGACTCACCAAAATTGAAAAATCTGTTTGTGTTGAGTTACACTTTGGAATGGCAAAAACACTTAATGCCAACAAGTTTTAAACACCAAATGTGGTATGTTGGGAGTGCCAAAGTTGATGTACACATTTTTATTCTAAAAGTCAACATTTTTGTTGACCCATGATGAATAGTAACACCAAAAAAAATTGAAATTCACAAATTGACAAATTTAAGAATTTCAAATGCCCTAGTATACCTAACAAGATTTGTTTGGATAGTTTGGCATGCCAATAGGGTTCAGTTAGCGATCGCACATGGCAAAAATGCCATTCTGTGATTTCATGGCTTTTAGCCATTCTGACTTTGTATTGAGACTTGGCCTTGTGCCGATATTATTTACACTTGTTAGCCGCTCGCTGCACACCGGGAGATACGTATGTGACCGATGGTGTGACGGCCCGAGGTACTAGGTACCCAGTGCCAGTTTACCCGTTATCCAGTCCAGTCATCTAGTGTAGGTTACTTGGGGCAACCAAATGAATAAAAGTGAACAACGTAAATGAAACAATGAATATATCAATACCAAACAAAGAAAGCATACACATTCTATACACATTTATTTTCTTGCTATTTTCTTTTATTATATTATTGCACCACTAAGCATTATTGCTTAGCGCGTTGCTTTGCCACGCCGTAGGTACCGGAGATCCCGATCGCGAGCCCAAGAGACCACGTGATCGGGTGAGTCCATCCGCAGCTTCGCTGTCCGTGTCACCTCGTCACCTGCAGTGCATTGGTAGGACACTAGATGTCATTTTGTCATCTTGTAATTAACTTTTTAATTTCTCATATGTATTTGGGATTTATGTAATATATTTTGAGGTTTATGTAAATAATAAAGATTTATGGTCATGTATGGTATTAATTTGAGTATTTAATGGTTGTTTATATATGAGAACCCTGAGAAAGGGATGTTTTGAGAAATGAAAAGGTTGTTGAGACCTGAAATTGACAAATTATTGAGATATTGATATTGAGTTTTGTTGATAATATTGGAGTTGAGTATGAATGAAATTGTATATTGGAAGTGTTTTTAACAGGTTCCGAAGAACTGTTTTCTCCATTTTTAGCTGGTACTCCGCCGGATTTTCCTTAAAATCTTCGGAACCTCAAATGAATAATACTTTTGATAAATGGTTAAAACAAATCATATTTCATAAATTAACTTCAAAAGCATGACACAAATTAAGTAAGGTATATTAGAGAGTGCCAGTACACCGTGTGGCATTACTTACTCGGGTATACTGTACACGGGTAAGGGGTGTCACAATATATATATGCTGCCACTTTTAGTACCATAATTTAACAAACTTTTCATGAAATTAAACACTTCCAATCTTCACCATAAGGCTGCCCAAGTCACACATATGCATCAAGCTTCCATTTTAAATTTTCAAACTTACAATTCAAACTATATACATAGTAAATCACTCCTATACATTTAAGCACTTAAATCAACACCTCAAAACACCATTTACATGAAGAAATAATTCATTAACCTTGATATTCCATGGCTGCTGATTTGAAGCTTTGTCCATTTTCATTAAAACTTTCAATTTCTTTAACAAATCAACTTATCTCAACACTAAGACAAACATTAATGAAGAAAGGGAGAGGAAATGAGCACTTACCTTAAATCTAACTTTTTCCAAGCTTGTAAATCTTCAAAATTCCTTCTTCCTTTTGCTGCCTATATGTTTCCCATGATGTGGTGATCACTTTTAATGAAGGAAGCCTTTGATTTCATGGTGAAAATGAAGGGTTTGGGACTTATGCATGTGGGGCGGCCATGGGAGTTTTGGGAGAAAGCTCAATTTGGCTTGGAAGAAGAATGAAGAAGATGAAGCTTACTTAGTGGAGAAATCCGTCCACTAATGTTGTATTTTAATGTCCATTAACCTCACTTAGTGGAGCACTATGTTTGATTAAATTATTAAATTAATCCAAGTTTTCAAATTTGCAATTTTATCGCCATTTCTTTCACTATTAATATAATGTACCACAATTTAATTTTTTTATGACATTTTTAAAGTTTAATATCATTTATTTTTAATGGAAATTTAGGTCAAAAGGTAACTCAGGGTGTCAATTGACCAAAATGCCCCTATTCGGTTTGTATTCCCGATTTTTCGATAACACCGATTTTTGTCGGTTTCTTGATTTTTTCGTTTTTCTTTGTACTAATTAATTAATTTTTCTTTGACATTTCTAATGTCATTTATACCTCAATAGATATTTATTTAAGTCTTAAAAATATTTCCTAGGGTTCCCAGTGGTCCAGGGCTAGTCAACGGTCCTCACTGCAACTTCTCGGTGCGGTCACCCATGGCTACAGTTTTTGGCTCGTTTAACTTAGTTACATTTCATTGCTCTCATTTTTCCTTTGTTTTTCTTGTATTTTCCTCTATTGTATTTCATTATTTCATGTCTCCTCACTAACATTTAAATGTAGTTCCATACATTGTAACTGTCCGGACAGACACTGGTCACCGGAACAGTAGAACGCACTATCGAATATAGGAGTGTTACATATATGTTATTATTTGGTTATACGTATTACAATAATTATATAAGATAATCACAATGCACCTAGTATTAATATAATTTGCCTATAAATATTATACTAATAATATAAATAATGCTAACTTTATCATTATAATATTATGGCCCATAATGATAGTATATACCAAATTTCATATGTACTAATATTAGTTATATCATTGATATTATTGCCCAATATATTACATAACTTGATATCATTAGCAAATTAAATATTGTAAATTAGTATATTATAGTTATATTTGATATACATTTTTTTTATAGGGTATAATTATAGGTATGAAATTATTAATAATATCATATCAATTATTATGGCAAATAACTAACATCATGATATATTAATGCCTTACATTATTCCAATGGCATTGATAACCGTATGATCAAATTATAATACTAAATATAATCATGCCAATATAGGAATCTCTCTCTCTCTCTCTCTCTCTCTCTCTCTCTCTCTATATATATATATATATATATATATTAACATTATCGTTATAATACACTATTATTATCATTTGACACAAAATATTGATTACATTCATAATATACTATATTCATGTCTGCTATAATATGATAATAAAAAATAATTTATATGTTATATTTTATGGAAAAGTACTAATAAGTATATTATAATACAGGCAATTATATTATCTACCAATTAATTATTTTAATGGCAAATTATAAATCATATTATAATAGACATGATAAATTAGAATACATTATAATATACTTATTAGTACTTATCCACTGATATGTTAATATTTTCTAATTCATTAACTATAATTATTAAGACATTGTAATAATTAACTGAAAATTATAATATCATGAATAAGCTATTGATATATATTTCTATGGCATTGGAGAGTATGTTGATAATAACTAAATATTATGCCCTATTAATATTATCCTATTAAGATTGATACCTATGTAATAAACGACGAGTGTCTTTAGAAAGAAAAAAAAAAAAAGTGTGCATATAAGTTGATAATTCAGGTATGGTGTTTTAAGTGTCATTTTAAAATTAATTACGATTTTATTTTTATGTATGACATATCTTAAAGTATAGATATGTCATACATTTGTGCGTAAATATATTAATCCTTGAATAATAATTTAATTGTAATATTATTATAACACAATATTATTATCATTTAAATAAATAACCTATAATTGTGTTATGTTTTTATTATCAGATTATGAATACAATATTATACTACAATATATCATGATGAAGGATGTATAATTATATATACTAGTCATTAAGCTAAATTATATTTGATTTACAATTGTATATAATAAAAATAGCTTGACTATTTTAAAACTATTAGATGGTATATGTGTACTATTAGATACTAATAAGCCAGTAATTATTATCAAGAACTAAATAAGATATTATGGCGTATAAGTTATATAATATGTTATGGTATAATAATTATTGATTATATAGACATACTATAATATAAAAATAATAGTATAACATATATAATTAAATATTAGTATGAATGACAAATGGTTTAGGGTAAATAATAATATAACAGTATAATATGAATAGACCACTATATGCCAATATTAATAACCATATTTGTATTCAAATTAATTATTATCACTTATTATTGATTAATCTACTCTCCTAATATACTAACTCAATCTCATCATCATTTGCTATTTTTCCTTTATCTCATAACCTCTAATTCTCTTTTTAAATTTGCTAATATTTAAAGTTTACATCATAATATATTGTTACCAGTATATGAATAACAATCACACACTCATAGTATAATGTTCAAGATAACCTGATGTTATTAATAATATCTCTAGTATCAATTATATCTTTAACCATTGATGTTAATATTATACTCTTATTACCCTTCTCATAATGTTTACTTTAATTTTAGTTTGTTAATGGACTAATACTATGGATCTTTTATTTAGTATACTATATATCATTAGTTATTATAACGTACTAATATACAAATATGGTAAATAATATTACTTATATCATTAATAATAAGGATACTATTCATTGATGAGTAATAAGGTATAATTAATATATTATTATGATATGATAGTATAACTAATGGGGTTAAATTTTAACAAATGTCCTTGAACTTATATAGTTGTAACACTACAGTCCTTTAATTTAAAAATATAACATAAAACCCATCAACTTTTAAATTTTGTACAGTAAAGTCCCTCTAACCTCTAATCGTTGTTTTCTAGTTAGACATTGATGTGGACAGTTTTGGTGTAATGCTTAGTTATCATTTCTCTTTTCTCTCTCAAGCCATGTGTAAATTGAATCCTTCTACTCTCTGTAGAGAAAATAATTTTTCATGTACAGAGAGAATAATTTTACACTTTGCATAAGAAAAGAAAGAAAAATACTGACTAAGCATTACGCTGGATCTATTCACATCAGCATCTAATTCGAAAATTAGTAATTGGAAGTCAAAAGAATTTTACTGTGCAAAATTTGAAAGTTGAAAGGATCTTATATTACATTTTAAAGTTGAAAGACTATAATATTACAAGCATTTAATTTTAGGGACAGTTATTAAAATTTATCCATAACTAATGATTATCTTGAAAATATGATCAAATTATGATATAACTAAATAAAGATGCCACTAAGATATATAATTTAAATAACAATAAATGATATTATAATAATTAATAGGTTAAGATTATTTCATTATTAAGTTTTTGTCCTAGAAAATTTTACCTTATATATGAAAAAAATAATCTAGGGGCAAGGAAGAAAAAATTATTGTTGCCATTGGCTGGTTATATGCTCACTCATAAAGTCAATTAAGAAATTTAGGAGATGTAATCAGAAAATTATGATGAGAAGAGCACAAGAGTGAAAAAATTAATAAGGTGAATTGGTGATTCAGAGTTGAAGATAATATTTATGGAATCATATTAATATAAATTGTAGTAACCTTTTAAATATTTGCTAAATTTCTTTTAGCTGGTGATTACATCTTATAAATTATATGTGATGACAATTATAGAAATGACCAAATTTCATATATCTATATGTATAATATATTAATAATCATTAAAATTGGGTTATTTTCCCTATATTGGTGTTAGTATATTACAAATATATTTAGAAGCATTTGTGAATATATTATAAATATTCTAGTGTATATTATGGTATATGATAACCATAGTTTAATATATTAATTATGAATATCAATTGTTAATTACAAGATTAGCTATAATATATTAGTTATATATATTATTTCTATTAGTGTGCAATTTATGAGTATAATATTATGGCCAGTATACGGTATATGAAGGAGTAGAAGCATGAAAAACACAAGTTTAGATCATTGAATTCAAAAATTTTTCATCTAGGGTCACATGCATCATGCAAGATTCATTTTTATCTATTTGATTTCAATGATAAACAGCATATTAAAACTCTTTTAATATATTTTTGGATCAGCATTTGCCATTTAAGATTTTAGAATTAACAAATTAATTCATTAGAACCCTATATTAGATCAAGAACAAGTGCACTAACCTTTTTGATGCACTATAATGTGTTTGGCACCTTTGGGATGTGCCTAGGACACCAGATGTTGTCCCTCTAGCTTGTCCACAGCAAGATCACCAATGGCAGCTCCTTGAACAGCTTCTAAACCTTTTCCAATTAATTAGAAAATCAAGTTTTGCCTTTTGAGAGATTATAGATATAAACAGGACACTAGAAACAATTTCTAATATTTTTAATTCAAGAGATTGTTGGCAAATATCTTTGAATTAATGAGAGATGAAGAAGATGAGAGGGAGAGGCAACCAAGGGTGGCAGTACCTTTGTAAGAATGAGCATATTGTATTTTTTTTATTTCATCCTTTCCCTTATATAACTAGGTCACCACTTAAAACCCTTGCCACATGTCACCTTCTAATTGGCTCTAGGTTTAATTGACCCAATCACATTGTGCCAAGTGTCAAACCTATATTTAATCTTGACTTTGATCATCTTACATGATTAAAAGACATATGGAAAGCTTATGTGTAGCGCCATGTGTCATCATCTCATGGTGCCAGATGTCACCCTGTGAATGACCAAAATGCCTGTAACACCCCTATGTTCAGTAGTGCGTTCTACTATTCTGGTGACAGTGTCTGTCTAGACAGCTAGGATTTCTAGAATTACATTTAAATGTTAGTGAGGAGACATAAAATAATGAAATACAAGAAAAGAAAATGCAAGAAAAATAAAGGAAAAATAATAGCAATGAAATGAAACTAAGTTAAACGAGCCAAAGATCGCAATGATGGGTGACCGTGATAGGGAAGTTACTACTACAGCAATAGCCGACCCAGATCAGGGAACCCTCAGAATTTAATTTTGAGACATAATTAAAGACTTATTAAAGTATAAATTTCATTAAAAATATCAAAGAAAAATTAATTAATTAGTACAAAGAAATACGAGAAATCGAGAAAACGACAAAACTCGGTGTTACCGAAAAATCAGGAATGCAACCCGAATAGGGGCATTGTGGTCAATTGATGCCCCGAGTTGCCTTTTGACCTAAATTTCCATTAAAAATAAATGGTAATAAAGTTCGAAAATGCCATGAAAGAATGAAATATTATGTGTTGTATAAATAAGAAAAATTATGGGTATAATGTGGAATAAATGGAAGTTTAACATTAACTTAGATTCTGTAATCACTTAGTGGACCACTATGGGATATCTAAAGCATTAAAAAACGAGAATTTTTCCCACTAATTGTAACACCCCTAAGTTCGGTAGTGCTCATTGCTCAGTTGACTGTCTTTGTCCCTGACAGCTAGGATGCCTAGAACCGTACTTTGATATGAGTGAGGAGACATAAAATAATGAAATACAAGAAAAGAAAGTATAAGAAAAACAAAGGAAAAATGATAGCAAAGAAATGTAATCAAGTTAAACGAGCCGGGAAACCTAACGATGGGTGACCGCACTGGGAGGTCACGGCGTGGACCGTTGATCGCCCTCGGATCATGGGAACCCTGGAAAACATTTTTAGGACTTAAATAGACCCTTTTTGAAGAATAAATATCATTAGAAAGATCAAAGAAAAATTAAATAATTAGTACAAAGAAAAGTGAGAAATCGAAAAACAGACAAAACCCGGTAATACCGAAAAATCGAACGAATCTAACAGGGGCATTATGGTCATTTGACATCCCGAATTGTCTTTTGACCTAAATTTCCATTAAAAATAAATAATATTACACTTAGAAAATGAAATGAAAAATTTGTTTAGTGGTACCTAAAATAAATAGCCAAAAATGGAGTGGAAATGGTGTAAATAACACATTAAACTTATAATATGGTTAAATAATGTGAGTGGGCCACTAAAGGAATAAACTAAAGACATAGTGGGGCAGGTGTACATCCATTATCCAAGGCAGAAACTTCATCTTCTCCATTGTACCAAAGTTGCCGTGAATGAAGGGAGAGGAAACTCCATGGACATTTTCATGCAAGCTTGATCCATCCCTCCATTTCAACTCCAATCTCTTAGGTTCCTTCATGAAACTTTGTCTACTCATCACAAAGAAGAGTTTGATACTAAATTTGAGAAGTTTAAGCAAGGTTTAACAAGCTCAAAGCATAAGGTAAGTTTATAATTTTGAAGATAGCTTTGTTAAGTTTTGTGTGCATGTTATGGGTGTTGGTTTTGTGAAGGAAAATTTTGAGTTTGAAGAGTTATTGTTGTTTTCATTTTGGACAGCCATGGAGTCACGTTTTTGATGAGATATTTATGCATATAATTGATGAGAAATAATGTTGATCATGGTGATTTAATATCCTAGAGGATTATTTCACATATATATGGTGATTTATGCACTTGGATGGGAATTGGTAAATTGTAGGGCACTTTGATGTTGAAGAAGGTTTTCGGCAGCTTGGGGACCCTTGAATAATTGTATGTATTGATGGAAGTATTGGCAGAATGTTGACATAGAAGAATTGATGAATGTGTATGTAAATTAGTAGTGGAAATTATATGTAATGATTAGGTGTAATTATGTACATATATTGCTAAATTTGGACTTTGTGGTTTAGGGTTGTAATTGATGTATTGAGAATGTTTGTATTCTGTCCAAATTGACCATAGTAAGAAGTGATAAATGAATATGGAATGGTATAACATCAGAATTGGGTATGGGGATTTAAGGTAGAGCAAGTTAAATGTGTGTTTGAATTGGGGTTTGAAAGACACATAGAGGACAGTGTGCAAATAGACCTATAACTTTAAATGTGTAACCTCAATTGGTATGAGACCAATTGGAGGTGAAACTAGGCACAAAATGTGCCAACTTTCATTGAGAGAACATACCAAAATTCTGCTTGCAAGGTGATGTGAAAAATGACCAATTCGGATTAGGTACACTTGAGACCTAAAAACTGACCATTTGGGCAGCAGTGAGTGTTTAGGCCATAACTCACTCAAAACAGGTCCAATTGACCTGAAATTTTAACCATGAATAGTTAAGACCCATACCTACAAGTCTTATGAAGATACCAAAGCCCAGAAATGACCATAAGCAAGTCAAAAAGCTTGCACAAGTTCGGGTCCAAAAACTGGCCGAACCAGAGTTGACCAAATTGATCAAAAATTGACCTAAATTGATACCATTTGACCAACAATAGTGTAATGACCATAACTTGGTCTACTTAACTCGGAACGACCCAAAATTTTGCACCGCGGTCCATAAGACATAGATCTACAAGTTTGTAATTTTGACCGAAACCCGAAAACCGAGGAAACTAGGTCGTCCGGTTAGGTCAAACTAGTATTCCGGAATCCAGCAAGTTGCATTAAAATGCACTAAACAAGGAAACGAGTTTGGTAAAAAGTACCAACCCTAAAATACTATCGAATATGACATATTGATAATGTTAAGACCTAATTTACCTAGAACACATTGAGGGTCGATATATGGGTTGATTAAGCAAACAAAGGTATTCAGTGAATTGTTTATCGAACATTATTGTTAGAGGCAAATTAAATTAGCACTGAGACACTTCAAATTGTGTTTCTCAGTTAACAAGGACTCAGCAAAAGAGAAAGAAATACTGAGTCAGGACCAGGAGACAAATATCAGAGGTTTGTGCACAACGGCTATTTCTTTTGAAATTTTCAATTGAAATAAATATTGACTATTTGTATATTATTGTTTTAAATTGTGTTTGTGCACAACAACTATTTCTTTTGAATTATTTTCAATTGAAATAAATTATGACTACTTGTATATTATTGTTTTAAATTGTGGAAATGCACTTGAATGGATATTTATTGCTTGAAAAGTATTGTAAGTGATTTGAAACTGTGAGAAACTGTTTGAATGGTATTTGATGGATACTTATTGATTGAAGAGCACTGTAAATGGTTTTTGTGGAAATTGAAATGAATTACAAATTGTGTTGCCATTTGTGAATGAGATTATAACTTTGGAAATTTATTGGATTCTTACGGATCATTTGAATAAAATGTTTGGAATTGCTTTGACTCACAATTGGCATGACACTGATACTATTTCCTCCTCCATTAATGGGGTGAGTGTGATGATTCCTCCCTCTTTGACTTATCAGTCTGGGGTGAGTATGATTATGTTCCTCCCTCTTTGACTTCCCAGTCTGAGGTGAGTATGGATGAGTACTCATTATATAGCTAGCTTCCTCCCTCATTGATTTCGATTATTGGGGTGAGTATGTCTTGTCGTGGTGTACAACACGGCATATATGGAAAAATGTGTGTCATGACCTAAATTGTGTTATTGATTGGCAACATTGTATTGTTCAATTATTTGATCGAATTGTGTTATTGATTTGCAAAACGATATTATTCAATTATTTGATCGAATTGTGTTATTGATTTGCAAAATGGTATTGTTCAATTATTTGATTGAATTGTGTTATTGATTTGCAAAACGATATTATTCAATTATTTGATCGAATTGTGTTATTGATTTGCAAAACGATATTATTCAATTATTTGATCGAATTGTGTTATTGATTTGCAAAACGATATTATTCAGTTATTTGATCAATTGTGTTATTGATTTGCAAAAAGGTATTATTCAGTTATTTGATCAAATTGTGCATGAATTGGCAATACGGTATTCTTAAACTATTTGACTAAATTGTGTTATTATGAATTTTGATAATCTGTGAATTGGAGTTTAAATTCCTTATGACATTCATTGTCTTGAATTTAACTATGGCTTTAAGTATCCACTATTGATATGATTTATGAATTGTGATTTAAAATTTGTATTTGGTTAATGTTGTGCACCACTGAGACATTGTCTCAAATGATAGCTTTATTGCTTTATCGCAGTAGAGAGATGCAGACAAAGCAGACTAGGTCGCTAGTACAATGAGAGATTTTTGGGTATAGTGAGTATACCATATGTGGCATTTTGTACTGTAATGTATATTCATTGTATGTATATTTTGTTCTTGGTTTTGAGCAGTTGTAAATTTAAGTTGTACAGTAAAGTTGTAAAATAATTATGAGTTATTTGGCTTGTAAAAATTGTGTTATATTTTTGTATCTTAGTATTTGAAAATCACTGTGAATTTGACTTGAGAAATGTGTTGTGTTGATAAAAATGTTAGAGTTGAGATTTGAAAATATATTGAAGTGCTTTTTACAGGTTTTCTGAAGAACTGCTTTGTCCAAAATACAAATGGCACCTTGCCAAAATTTTTATAGATATTCCAAATAAATCAAATGAGTTAGTTGTTTCACTTCAGTTCACCAAAGTCTTTCACACCTGTAAATAGTGCTCACCACTGTAAAAGAAGTAAGAAAAGTTTTTAAAATCCCTTGTAGTGTATTTAATGGATTATCAGTAGACGGAGTTGGTAATTCATTAGGTATACTACGGGATCATGTTATGCCTTACAGAGGGGTAGGGTGTAACACTAATATTCTACAACACTCTTTCCTCCTCAAGCTCTCTCCTTGCCGAATTCAAGCTCCATTTCAAACCACCATTGCCGGCCATAGAAGGAGCTCCATGCAACCTTGATCAAGTCACCTTTTCCACTAGGTTCCTTCACTAAACCTTGTCTACACACCTTGGGCTGTAATAAGGGAGCAAGAAAGATAAGTTTTGCTGAGGTTTTGAAGAAGTCCAAAAGAGGAAGTGGGTGTTTTCAATTCTTATTTCATTAAAAGTGTAACCAAGGTTGTGGGTAGTTAATTTATGGAAGAATTTTTTATGTTTGATGAATTCGGCAGCCATGAAACCACACCATGAATAGCTTGTCCTTGCATGTAAATGGTTGTTTGTATGTAGATTTAAATGTTTAATTGTATTGAAGTTGAATTCCATGTGTAAAGTTTGATATGTAAGCTTGAAAAGTGAAAATGGAAGTTGATGGGTATGTGTAAACTTGTGGCAGCCTCATGAAGAAGATTGAAGTGTTTAAGTTCATGAAATATTGTTGAATTATGTTGCTTATGGTGGAAGCATGTGTACGTGAATAATTGTTTGGGTTTGGACATGTAAATGAGGTATGTTCATGTGGTTAAATTGTTGTAATTGGACTTTGAAAATTCTGAATTATAATGTGTATATTGAGAATGGTTACAAACTGCCCAAAATGACCAAAATGTGATGTAATGTGTGCTAATGGTATGGTACCAAATCAGAATTGGCATGAAAGGTAAACTTGGTAAGTATAGAATGTGTAATTGGTAAGTGATGAACAATGTGTAATAGGGCAGTGCATGTTTTAGCTTAGAACCTTAAGTGTATAATCCAAGTGGTATGAGACCAATTAGAGGTGAAACTAGGCAAAAAATATGCCAACTTTCATGAAGGAAGCTTACCTAAATTCTGCCTAGAAGGTAACTTGAAAAATGACCAAATCCGGATTAGTGACTTGAAAGCCTAAAAATTGACCATTTGGGCAGCAGTTAGTGTTATGACCATAACTCACTCAAAACAGATCCAATTGACTTGAAATTTTTACCATGAATAGTTTAGACATAGATCTACAATTCTTGTGAAGACACCAAAGCCCTGAAATTGCCAGAACCAAGCCCAATAGCTTGCACAAGTTCAGGTACCAAAACTGGCCGAACCAAAAGTGACCTAAAAATGACCTAAGCCTACCATTTTAGTGCATTCTGTCTAGCATTGGTAAATCGACCATATCTTGGTCTATTCAACTCATAATGACCTGAAATTTTGCCCCGCGTGCAATAAAACATAGACCTACAAGTTTGTAGTTTGGACCAAAACCCAAAAACTGAGGAAACTAGGTCGTCCAGCTAAGTCAAAATAGTATACAGAAATCTGGTAAATTGCAATAAAATGCAATACACTTGGAAATAAAATTGGTAACATATGCCAACACTAAAGGGCTATAAAATGTGACATATTGGTAACATTGGAATTGACTCACTTAGAGTGCATCAAGGGTCAACATTATAAGTTGACTAATGAAATGAATTGAAGGGAATAGTACCAAGAAAATTTAGATATTGGATTTTATGATTGGAAACAAATTCATTGAGTACTGAAACACTTTAAATTGTGTGTTTCAGTTGATAAGGATATTGAGAAGCATAAAGAACATTGATTCAAGGCCTAGGAGCGACTCAAATCAGGTTTGTGCACAACTAGTTTTTAACTAATTTTGTTCTAAATATTTCATATGATTAAATGGCATATTTTTCTTATGCATTATGTTTAACAAGCATTGGATTTAATTCAATGATTATTGAAATTGTTATAGTATGTATGAATTTAGCTTTGTAAAATGGTATTTCCACAAGTATTAAGCATTGTTGTAGATTGAATAAATTATGTTTTGAAAAATTGCGATAGAACATGTTTTGAATTGTGATGGAAAATTTGCATGGAAAAATGCAAATTTATGACTTGAATTGTGGTGAGCATAAAAATTATTGGATATTGGAATTGACTTTGAATTGTGATTTATGCTCACTAAAAGGATTGTGATATTGTTTTATATCTCACTATAGATGCTTGACTAGGTTATTACCCGTCTCTCTCATTTGTTGAGGAGACAATGGAGTTAGTTTTGTTTTGATTACCATGGTATGTGCACAGGCTTAGATTATCCTCTTATTAGAAGATAGATCTAAGTTTTTTATTTGTTATGGCCCTTACGGAAGTTTCATTATTGTGATGTGTACTGTGCACGATGATTCGACCTCCCCGACCATAGAGAGTTAGAATCCAATTTGACCTCCCTGACCATAGGGAGTTAGAATCACCCCGAAGATGGCCCCTTTGGATTAGTCATGCATAGTTAGTGAGATAAAGAATGGTTTTTGAGATAAAGAATGGCTTTTGAGATAAAGAATGGTTTTTGAGATAAAGAATGGTTTTTTAGATAAAGAATGGCTTTTGAGATAAAGAATGATTTTCGAGATAAAGAATGGTTATTGAATAGTAAAGAATTTTGATTTCAAATGGGATTTATGTATAATTGATTTTATTGGAATTAATCTTTATTTCCAATAAATTGTTGGAATTACCTTAAATGTTTAGTTGTGATTTGATAAATTGAATTTCGTGATCAAAGTCATTTAATACAAATAATTTATATTATTGGCAATGAATAATTTAAGTTTTAGAATTTGATGAGTATTCAGATTTCCAAATTATTTGCTATAAATTTTGTCAATGTATATTATACTATGTTTTAAATTATAGTTGTGTACTACTGAGTTCACCACTCAGCGATAGCTTTGTATGGTGTTGCAGGTGAAAAGAGCATAGAGCAATTGAGTAAGCTTCTTTGAAGAGACATTCAGATCAGCTCCAAGTATACCCATGTACATAGGTTTTGATGTATGCATGTGATAATATGTATATAAATTATTTGAGCAGTTGTATAAAAACTCTTGTAAAATATTTTGGTATGTAATTAAATGCAAATCATTGTAATATAAATTTGAGATTTCATTTACCTGTATAGTTTTATAATATTAATTTTTAAGTTTTGTAATTAATGAAATGTTTCTTTTATGATTTGATTATTGAGATTTGAATTGGAGGTGAAAAGAAGTTTATTGGAGTTGTATTTGAGAAAACATATTAGGAGTGTTTTCCTTTTCAGGTTTGAAGAACTGTTTTCTCAAAATAAAGCCGACACTTTGCCGAAATTTTGAAAAATTTTTATAACACCAGATTTTAAGCAATGATTTAAATTTCATGAAAATTATTTTAAAATCCCTTGTAGTATATCTAATGTGTTATCGGTAGGCGAAGTACGGTAATTCATTAGGTGTACTACGGGATCATGTTACATCTTACGGAGGAGTAGAGTGTGACAATGCCCCTATGTCTTAATTTTGAGTTCTCAACCCAAAATAATTATTTCTCTTCTTCTAATCAATTTATATCAAATATAAATTAATTAATTAATATCTATTAATTAATTTCTCTTAATTAAATTCATATTTAAACACTTTTAAATATAAATTTAACTTATACTATACATCCAATAACCTAGATTTGGTTTTCAAGCTATGCTAGGGACTTTGCAATCTAATTGCAAACCAAACCTATTTAATTAATCAATTAAACAATTTAATTATTTAATTAAATCATTTTTAATTTGGTAATTACTTGTGTGTAACACCCCTAAGTTCGGTAGTGCATTCTACTGTTCTGGTGACCAGTGTTGTCCGGACAGCTAGAATGCCTAGAACTACACTTCGATATGAGTGAGGAGACATTAAATAATGAAATACAAGAAAAGAAAATATAAGAAAAATAAAGGAAAAATAATAGTAAAGAAATGCAACTAAGTTAAGTGAGCCGAGAACCCTAGCGATGGGTGACCGCACCGGGAAGCCACGGCGTGGACCGTTGACTAGCCCTGAACCGCGGGGAACCCTGAAAAATATTTTTAGGAGTTAAAAAGACATCAATTGAAGTAGAAATATCATTAGAAATATCAAATAAAAATATCAAATAAAAATTAAATAATTAGTACAAAGAAAAGCGAGAAATCGAAAAACGGACAAAACTCGGTGTTACCGAAAAATCGGGAATGCAACCCGAACAAGGGCATTGTGGTCATTTGACACCCCGAGTTGTCTTTTGACCTAAATGTCCATTGAAAATAAATAATATTACACTTGGAAAATGCCATGAAAAATTAAATTGGTGGTACCTAATGTAAATAGTAAAAATTGGGAGTTAAATGTGGAAAAATGAAACCTTAGAATAAACAATGATTTAATTCTTACATAGTGGTCCACTAACTCATTTAAGTGGACCACTAAAGCTTCATTTGGGCAGAATATACATCTTCATCTTCAACCTTAGAACCAGCAGAAAATTTGCTCCCAAAAAACTCCATTGACGCATGGTTGAAGCTCCATGCATATGAGATTCAAGCTTCTTTCCTTCTACCTTCCTTCATCAAAGTTAGTCTACACCACTTGGGCAGTAGATTGGCAGCAAGAAGACCAAGTTTTGGTGAAGATTTAAGAAGTCTCATCCATAGGTAAGTTTGAATTTTTTGATTGTTGCTTTGTTAAAGTTTGTAAGGGTGTTATGGGTGTTTGAATTATGAAGAAATTTTTGAGGTTTGATGTTGAATGGGAATGTGTAATTTTGGCAGCCATGGAAATACCTTGAAGGCAGGTTATTTGTGCTTATAAATGGTGAATTAAATAATTGATTAAATGTATATTGTGTAGGAAATTGTTTAGGTGATGTATACTTAGTATATGTAAATGTAAAATGAGATTTAAAGCTTGGAAAATAATGGAATGTAAGTGTACCATTGTGGCAGTTTGCTAACCCTTGATGAATGCTGGAATTCATGCTTGGTTTATGGAATAATGATGTTAAAATGTGTTGGTTGTTATGGCAGTTTGAATGTATGTAAAGTGGTGTGAAGGTTGGACATGTGAATGAGCTTGGTTATGGAGTTAAATTGTTGTAAATTTAGTTGGGAAAATTCTGCACTTGTTGGTGCACATTGAATGTAATTGTAAGCTGCCAAAATGACCTATAATGTGTTGTGAATTATGTTTAGGTCATGGTACAACCAGAATTAGTTTGAATGTTAAGTTTGGTGAGTGTTAAAAGTGATGTTTGATATGTATGCAAGAATTGCAATAAGGCAGTTTGTATTTTAGGCCTATAACTTTAAGTGTGTGGCTCCAATTGGTATGAGACCAATTGGAGGTGAAACTAGGCACAAAATGTGCCAACTTTCATGAAGGAAGCTTGCCAAAATTCTGCTTGCAAGGTAGCTTGAAAAATGACCAAATCCGGATTAAGTACAATTGAGGCCTGAAAATTGACCATTTGGGCAGCAGTTAGTGTTTAGGCCATAACTCACTCAAAATAGGTCCAATTGACCTGAAATTTTAACCATGAATAGCTAAGACCCATATCTACAAGTCTTATGAAGACACCAAAGCCCAGAAATGAACATAAGTAAGTCAAACAGCTTGCATAAGTTCGGATCCAAAAACTGGCCGAACCTAAAATGACCTAAAGTGACCTAAAATGACCAATTTTGGTGCAATTTGACCAGCAATAGTAAAATGACCATAACTTGGCCCACATATCTAAGAATGACCTGAAATTTTGCCTCGCATTCCATAAGACATAGATCTACAAGTTTGTAGTTTTGACCGAAATCCAAAAACCGAGATAACTAGGTCGTCCGGCTAGGTCAAACTAGTATCCCGGAATCCAGCAAATCACAAGAAAATGCAGTATACACGGAAATGAATTTGGTAACATGTACCAACCCTAAAAGACTATCGAATGTGACATATTAATGACATTAAAACCTAAATTACCTAGAATGTACCAAGGGTCGACATAGTAGGTTGACTAAGCGAATAAATGAATTCAGTGAATTAATTATCAAGCATTATCATTAGAGACAGTTTAAATGAGTACTGAAACTCTTCAAATTGTGTTTCTCAGTTAGCAAAGACTCAGGGAGGGGAAGGAAACATTGAGTCAGAGCCAAGAGACAGTTATCAGAGGTTTGTGCACAATAAGTATTTCTTTTGAATTTTTCAATTGAAATAAATTATGATTATTTATATGTTATTGTTTTAAATTACGTTTGTACACAATAATTTTGACTTCTCATTTTCTACTTAAAAATTTTTAATTCAACATTATAGTTTTAAATTGTGTCCGTGCACAATACTTTTATATTCACTGCTTTTACTAGCAAATTTATGTGGAGAAATAAGTTATGAATAAGTTTTGATTACTTTGGTTTTGGGAATATTATTTGGAACTTATTGTATTGCCAACTTTGCAAATGGAAATTTTGAGATAAAATGTGATTTATGGTTTGTATGAAATATTGTGATTTGAAATTGTTTTGATTCACATTTGGCATGACACTGTTGATATATTCCTCCCTCTTTGACTTATCGATGCAGGGTGAGTGTGATTATGTTCCTCCCTCATTGACTTCCCAGTCTGAGGTGAGTGTGGATGAGTACTCATTATTCAGCTAGCTTCCTCCCTCATTGATTTCGATTATTGGGGTGAGTGTGTCTTGTCGTGGTGTACAACATGGCATGTGTGGAAAAATTTGTGTCATGGCCTAAATTATGTTATCGATTGGCAACATTGTATTATTCAGTTATTTGATCGAATTGTGTTATTGATTTGCAAAACGGTATTATTCAGTTATTTGATCGAATTGTGTTATTGATTTGCAAAACGGTATTATTCAATTACTTGATCAAATTTGTGTTACATGAATTTTGTAAATTGTGAAATGGAATTGTGAATCATTTGATTTGTGAACTGTCAATAAAAGATTTATATATCACATTTCAAATTGTTATTGTGCACCACTGAGTAAATTTTACTCAGCGATAGCTTTTCATTGCTGTCACAAGTAGACAGACTGACAGGGCAGCAGACTAGGCTGCTAGTACATTCAGCGAGAAATCATCGGGTATATTGAGTATACCATATTCTGCATTTTATAATGTAATGTATGTTCACTGTATGTATATAGTTTTCTTAGTTTTGAGAAGTTGTAAATTAAAATTGTACATTAAAGTTGTAAAATAAATTATGAGTTATTTGGACTTGTAAAAATTGTATTATATTTCTTGTATCTCAGTCTTTGAAAAATTATTGTGGATTTGTGTTGAATTATGCTAGAGTTTGAGATTGAGAAAAATATTGAAGTGCTTTTTACAGGTTTTTGAAGAACTATTTTATCCAAATTACGGAGGGCACTCTGCCAAAATTTTTTTACAGAAATTACTAATAATCTAAATGTGTTAGTTAATTCACCTCAGTTCAAAAAGGTTTTTAACACCTGTAAATAGTGCTCACCACTGTAAAAGAAGTAAGAAAAGTTTTTGAAAATCCCTTGTAGTGTATTTAATGGGTTATTAGTAGGCGAAGTTGGTAATTCATTAGGTATACTACGGGATCATGTTATGCCTTACAGAGCGGTAGGGTGTGACATGTTTTAGTGGTATCAGAGCTAGTTTTTTAAATTCTGTTTTCACATGTTACTTGAATATTCTTTCTTCATAGTACAACTGCTCAATATCATTGTCTGATACATACAGTACATTACATTATAAATATGCACTAACGGGAGGAAATCTCCTTGTGTTATTTGTTTAGGAGGTCTAAGATCCTCGCATTGACTATGGAAGAGGGTGATCATTCAGTCGATCAATCTATAGAGGCTGAGGTGCAAGGGGATGCCCCAGCCCTACATAATGTCAGTGGTTCAAGAAGACCACCCCGCAGCATCGCAGCTTCCTCGCTTCGCTCAGCAGATGGCTGCAATGTTCCAATAAATGGCTGGTAATGTGCCTACTCAAGCCCCAATATAGACACCAGTGGTACAACCATAGTCTTCTGCTAGACAATATGACAAATTGATGAAATATGGGGCTACAGAGTTCAAGGGGACAGTAGATCCTCTAGAGGCAAAACAGTGGTTAGAAAGGATGGATAGGGTATTCAAGAAACTGACCGCATGCAGGAGCTCAGATTTGAATACTCAGTATCTTTGCTACAGGTGGATGCTTATGACTGGTGGAAAACCATTCCCCACAGTTTGGTAGAACCTGCAGTGCTAACCTGGAGTGACTTTCTCAGGGAATTTAGACAAAAATATGTCCCTGATGCTTATGTAGATCAGAAACTACAAGAGTTCCTAAGTCTGAAACAGGGGAGTAGATCGGTGGCTGAATATGAAAGGGAATTTTTACTTTGAGCCATTATGCAGTAAGTCTACTTTCTACCAGTAGGGAGAGATGTAAGAGGTTTGAAACCGGCTTGAAGCCTAGTATCAAATTACAAGTGGTCGGATTCAAACATAACAACTTCTCTGAACTTATTTCTCAAGCACTAGAATTAGAAAGAATTGAATCTGAAGCAGCTTCTGAGAACAAGAAATCAGAGAAGACAGAAAAAGAGGGAAAGTCAAGAGAATGTAGTTCTAGTGGTCTTACTGGAAAGAGGAAAAACTTTGGGGGATACAACAGAGATAGTAAGAAGTCCGGTAGAGATAGATCTTCTGGACAGAAACCACCTTGATCCGATCAGCAAACTCAACAGAAACTCAGGAATGCGCTTTCAGATCGACTTTGTGAAACTTGTGGTAAACCACATAGTGGGGTATGTTATAGAGCCGTAGGAGCATGTTTTAACTGTGGAGAGACTGGCCATTTTGCTAGGGATTGTGTAAATCCAGGTCGTTCTGGATCATTTACTACACCAAAGGGATCAACCCAAGTTTCTACCACAAAGAGTTCACCATCAGTTAGTAGAGGCAAAGGTAGAGGTAGGGGTAGTACACCTAAAAGTCAGAGTACTGTGAATCACCTGCAGGTGATGCTCCAGCTAGAGTATACGCTATACGGCAGAGAGAAGAGACTTAGACTTTTGATATTATTGCTGGTACTTTCTCAAATAGTAACTAAGATATATATATGTATTGTTTGACCTGGGGTCTACATACTTTTATGTTAGTGTTAGAACTATATGTTCTATTGTTATTCCTTTACAGGGGAATAAATTTTGATGCATTAGTGATTAGCCCTTTAAAATAATGATTGTGATAATAAGTGAAATTAGTTTTGAAAGAGTTTATTGGCGAAAAGTATTTTCTAACACACCATAAATTATAAAGCTAATTGGCGAGCCTAGTTAATGTAAGGCAAGAGGACGTAAAAGTAAGGTGCAGTAATGGAATTGCTCTAGATGAGGGCAAGGATGTCACTATTAGTAATTGTTAATGGATATTGTAATCATAATAAGTTCGGGATATTAGTGAATTCGAAAAGGATAAAAGATTGGAAAATTTGATCTATTGGGATGTATCGTAGTAACTATGCAATGTTCTTGTTGTTTATACTGTAAGCTGCAAATTACAGTACTGACTTGAGATTATTGTGTAGAGCTACGTACTACCTGATAGTACACCTAGATAAGAATAGTTGCCAACGGCATCTGTTTTGGTATAGTTATGCCATGACAGAATTTAATTGTTAGAAATAAGTTTGAAAATCCTACTTAGGGATCTAAAACTCAAAGGTTAGAATATCGAAAGGTTATAGTTCAGTACAAAAGAAAGTAAGTTATAGAATATTGACAGATAAAAAGAGTTGTGGAAGTAAAAATTTGAATAGTTGGTTCAAATATAATAAAGAAATGTTACAAATGTGAGGAAGACTATGGACTAGAATGGTCAGAGGACCAATGACTAGATAAATGATTCTAACATGACCTCAAGGGTCATTCAAGAAGGAACATGAATCGAAATATTAGACAGGACAATAGTAAGAGAAGATTGGTGTTATACAAACAAATTAAATGTTGTATTAGATTGTTAAAAGTCTTATACAAATTCGAGAGAAAGAAGATTATATGATCATATAGAAAGGAGAAAATAAACGTTTGACTATTGTAAGATGGCTATTGGGAAAAATTTCGTGGATGAAATTTATTTTAAGGGGGGGAGAATTGTAACACCCCTAAGTTCGGTAGTGCGTTCCACTGTTCTGGTGACCAGTGTTGTCCGGACAGCTAGAATGTCTAGAACTACACTTCGATATGAGTGAGGAGACATTAAATAATGAAATACAAGAAAAGAAAATACAAGAAAAATAAAGGAAAAATAATAGTAAAGAAATGTAACTAAGTTAAGCGAGCCGAGAACCCTAGCGATGGGTGACCACACCGGGAAGTCACGGCGTGGACCGTTGACTAGCCCTGGACCGCGGGGAACCCTGAAAAATATTTTTAGGAGTTAAAAAGACATCAATTGAAGTAGAAATATCATTAGAAATATCAAAGAAAAATTAAATAATTAGTACAAAGAAAAGCGAGAAATCGAAAAACGGACAAAACCCGATGTTACTGAAAAATCGGGAATGCAACCCGAACAGGGGCATTGTGGTCATTTAACACCCCGAGTTGTCTTTTGACCTAAATTTCCATTGAAAATAAATAATATTACACTTGGAAAATGTCATGAAAAATTAAATTGGTGGTACCTAATGTAAATAGCAAAAATTGGGAGTTAAATGTGGAAAAATGAAACCTTAGAATAAACAATGATTTAATTCTTACATAGTGGTCCACTAACTCATTTAAGTGGACCACTAAAGCTTCATTTGGGCAGAATATACATCTTCATCTTCAACCTTAGAACCAGCAGAAAATTTGCTCCCAAAAAACTCCATTGACGCATGGTTGAAGCTCCATGCATATGAGATTCAAGCTTCTTTCCTTCTACCTTCCTTCATCAAACTTAGTCTACACCACTTGGCCAGTAGATTGGCAGCAAGAAGACCAAGTTTTGGTGAAGATTTAAGAAGTCTCATCCATAGGTAAGTTTGAATTTTTGATTGTTGCTTTGTTAAAGTTTGTAAGGGTGTTATGGGTGTTTGAATTATGAAGAAATTTTTGAGGTTTGATGTTGACTGGGAATGTGTAATTTTGGCAGCCATGGAAATACCTTGAAGGCAGGTTATTTGTGCTTGTAATGATTGATTAAATGTATATTGTGTAGGAAATTGTTTAGGTGATGTATACTTAGTATATGTAAATGTAAAATGAGATTTAAAGCTTGGAAAGTAATGGAATGTAAGTGTACCATTGTGGCAGTTTGCTAACCCTTGAAGAATGCTAGAATTCATGCTTGGTTTATGGAATAATAATGTTAAAATGTGTTGGTTGTTATGGCAGTTTGAATGTATGTATAGTGGTGTGAAGGTTGGACATGTGAATGAGCTTGGTTATGGAGTTAAATTGTTGTAAATTTAGTTGGGCAAATTCTGCACTTGTTGGTGCACATTGAATGTAATTGTAAGCTGCCAAAATGACCTATAATATGTTGTGAATTATGTTTAGGTCATGGTACAACCAGAATTAGTTTGAATGTTAAGTTTGGTGAGTGTTAAAAGTGATGTTTGATATGTATGCAAGAATTGCAATAAGGCAGTTTGTATTTTAGGCCTATAACTTTAAGTGTGTGGCTCCAATTGGTATGAGACCAATTGGAGGTGAAACTAGGCACAAAATGTGCCAACTTTCATGAAGGAAGCTTGCCAAAATTCTGCTTGCAAGGTAGCTTGAAAAATGACCAAATCCGGATTAAGTACAATTGAGGCCTGAAAATTGACCATTTGGGCAGCAGTTAGTGTTTAGGCCATAACTCACTCAAAATAGGTCCAATTGATCTGAAATTTTAACCATGAATAGTTAAGACCCATATCTACAAGTCTTATGAAGACACCAAAGCTCAGAAATGAACATAAGTAAGTCAAACAGCTTGCATAAGTTCGGGTCCAAAAACTGGCCGAACCTAAAATGACCTAAAGTGACCTAAAATGACCAATTTTGGTGCAATTTGACCAACAATAGTAAAATGACCATAACTTGGCCTACATATCTCAGAATGACCTGAAATTTTGCCCCGCGTTCCATAAGACATAAATCTACAAGTTTTTAGTTTTGACCGAAATCCGAAAAATGAGGGAACTAGGTCGTCCGGCTAGGTCAAACTAGTATCCCGGAATCCAGCAAATCGCAAGAAAATGCAGTATACACGGAAATGAATTTGGTAACATGTACCAACCCTAAAAGACTATCGAATGTGACATATTAATGACATTAAAACCTAAATTACCTAGAATGTACCAAGGGTCGACATGGTAGGTTGACTAAGCGAATAAATGAATTCAGTGAATTAATTATTAAGCATTATCGTTAGAGACAGTTTAAATAAGTACTGAAACACTTCAAATTGTGTTTCTCAGTTAGCAAAGACTCAGGGAGGGGAAGGAAACATTGAGTCAGAGCCAAGAGACAGTTATCAGAGGTTTGTGCACAATAAGTATTTCTTTTGAATTTTTCAATTGAAATAAATTACGATTATTTATATGTTATTGTTTTAAATTACGTTTGTGCACAATAATTTTGACTTCTCATTTTCTACTTAAAAATTTTTAATTCAACATTATAGTTTTAAATTGTGTCCGTGCACAATACTTTTATATTCACTGCTTTTACTAGCAAATTTATGTAGAGAAATGAGTTATGAATAAGTTTTGATTACTTTGGTTTTGGGAATATTATTTGGAACTTATTGTATTGCCAACTTTGCAAATGGAAATTTTGAGATAAAATGTGATTTATGGTTTGTGTGAAATATTGTGATTTGAAATTGTTTTGATTCACATTTGGCATGACACTGTTGATATATTCCTCCCTCTTTGACTTATCAGTCTGGGGTGAGTGTGATTATGTTGCTCCCTCATTGACTTCCCAGTCTGAGGTGAGTGTGGATGAGTACTCATTATTCAGCTAGCTTCCTCCCTCATTGATTTCGATTATTGGGGTGAGTGTGTCTTGTCGTGGTGTACAACACGGCATGTGTGGAAAAAATTGTGTCATGGCCTAAATTATGTTATCGATTGGCAATATTGTATTATTCAGTTATTTGATCGAATTGTGTTATTGATTTGCAAAATGGTATTATTCAGTTATTTGATCGAATTGTGTTATTGATTTGCAAAACGGTATTATTCAATTACTTGATCAAATTTGTGTTAGATGAATTTTGTAAATTGTGAAATGGAATTGTGAATCATTTGATTTGTGAACTGTCAATAAAGATTTATATATCGCATTTCAAATTGTTATTGTGCACCACTGAGTAAATTTTACTCAGCGATAGCTTTTCATTGTTGTCGCAGGTAGACAGACTGACAGGGCAGCGAACTAGGCTGCTAGTACATTCAGCGAGAAATCATCGGGTATATTGAGTATACCATATTCTGCATTTTATATTGTAATGCATGTTCACTGTATGTATATAGTGTTCTTAGTTTTGAGCAGTTGTAAATTAAAATTGTACATTAAAGTTGTAAAATAAATTATGAGTTATTTGGACTTGTAAAAATTGTATTATATTTCTTGTATCTCAGTCTTTGAAAAATTATTGTGGATTTGTGTTGAATTATGCTAGAGTTTGAGATTGAGAAAAATATTGAAGTGCTTTTTACAGGTTTTTGAAGAACTATTTTATCCAAATTACGGAGGGCACTCTGCCAAAATTTTTTACGTAAATTACTAATAGTCTAAATGTGTTAGTTAATTCACCTCAGTTCAAAAAGGTTTTTAACACCTGTAAATAGTGCTCACCACTGTAAAAGAAGTAAGAAAAGTTTTTGAAAATCCCTTGTAGTGTATTTAATGGGTTATCAGTAGGCGAAGTTGATAATTCATTAGGTATACTACGGGATCATGTTATGCCTTACAGAGGGGTAGGGTGTGACATTGTGTATGTGTGTGACTTACTAGGCTCATCACTAATTGGCAATGAGACATGATATCAACTCTTAATATCATCATAACTCTTTCTTACCGTGAGTGATTTCTCTAAATCATTTTATGCAGCTCATAGACTATGGTTAACACCTAGCATAGCATGCCATAGCCACCCAATTAGTAATAAGGTTTACTTTAAATTAACCTATAATCATATGTTACCATGCATTAGAATCTCTCTGTTATAAAATGCCAATTCGAGCTGGAGTCATGGTTTGTGTCAAACCCCATTTGCTATGAATATTATGTTCTCTTTTAATTCTAGTTCTTGATTAAAAAGATTTTCTCATCAGAAACTCTTTTCTAATTAAATCTATCTGTCCTGGTCAGAAACTTGAAACATCAAGAACAATTAAATGAACATAGGATTTTATCCCTATTTACTTAGGATAATAGATTCCATCTTGATCAACACCTACCTCCATATATAACTAGTAGGAGCCAATACATGCCCAGATACCCATACACAGTACAAGTATGAAAGCAGTATCAAACTCAAACCACCTATATACAAGATAACTGTGCTATCTCAGGTCTAAAGATTATATGCACTTATATGATTTATGACAATGCATTGACTAGAGTAAACTCCATGTGCTTGTCATAAATGTCACTGGTTCGACCTACTTATCATGTACAAGTGTCTATCATGTTTGTTATATGGCATGAGACTCACCATTTCATCTTATTTACATCACATATAAATAACTTGGGAACAAACATGATTACAATCTTTCTGGATAAGTCATGGCCTTATTGTGAAGTATCCTCGATTGTGAACCAATTTATGATACTTTGTGCTAGAAATACTATCACTCATATTCTTAACAACTTAAGAATAAAATTTCTACAAAATATCAATGGAAATTTTCTATTACACATAAATATATTATGTAAACGGAAAAGTGAAAATGCCTTTTTACTAATAAAATATGTACAAGATACATACTAAATGATATGCTCTAAGGCATACTACTAACACTGTCCCACTAGCACTAGAGCAATTCATTACAATACCTTAGACCCATCTTCTCAAGATGTCTGTCACACCCTACCCCTCTGTAAGGCATAATATGATCCCGTAGTATACCTAATGAATTACCAACTCCGTCTACTGATAACCCATTAAATATACTACAAGGGATTTTAAAAACTTTTCTTACTTCTTTTACCGTGGTGAGCACTATTTACAGGTGTTAAAAACTTTGGTGAACTGAAGTGAAACAACTAACTCATTTGATTTATTTGGGATTTCTGTAAAAATTTTGGCAGAGTGCCATCTGTATTTTGGATAAAACAGTTCTTCAGAAAACCTGTAAAAAGCACTTCAATAATTTTCCAAATCTCAACTCCAATACATTTCTCAACACAACAATTTATCAACTCAATTCCATAGAAATTTTTCAAAGTCTGAGATAAGGAAATATAATACAGCTTTTACAAGTCAAAACAGCTCATAATTATTTTACAACTTCAAGGTACAATTTGAATTTACAACTGCTCAAAACCAAAAGCAAAATGTACATACAGTGTCATACATTATAGTACAAAATGCAAAATACTGGTATACTCATTATACCAGGTAATCCCTCGCTGGATGTATATGCAGCCTAGTCTGCTGCCCTGTCTGTCTCTCTACCTGCGACAGCAATAAAAAGCTATCGCTGAGACAATGTCTCAGTGGTGCACAACATTAACCAAATACAATTTTAAATCACAATTCATAAATCATGTAAATAGCGGATACTTAAAACCATAGTCAAATTTAAGACAATAAAGGTCAATAAGAATTTAAACTCCATTTCTCAATATCACAATAGATTTTCATAAGTCAGGTCATGTTTGAATTCAAAAGACAGTATATGTCAATGAGAGTTTAAATCCATTTCACAATCTCACAATAAACATCAATAAATCACACCCAACTTAATCATGATCCATAGTTCAATTCGTCCCAAAAGCCGATGGCTAATGAGGTATTCAATTCGTCTCAAAAGCCAATGACTAATGAGGAATAACATGGCTAGCTAGCAAAAATATGAGTACTCATCCAATTCGTCCTCAACAGGCACACACCTCAACACTTCAGCCAGAGAGGGAATTCAATTCGTCCCACTAGACAAGCTAATGAGGAATACAATCAATATACATGATAGATGTGGTTTCAAACCATTTCCAATGCTTTTAAATCAATAAGTATCCATCAATGTCATTCAAACAATTTTTATAGTTTCAAACCATTCACAATATTTTTCAATCAATAAGTGTCCTCAAACACATTTCCACAATTTAAAACAATAATATACAAATAGTCAATATTTATTTCAATTGAAAATAATTCAAAAGAAATAGTTGTTGTGCACAAACCTCTGATATTTGTCTCCTGGTCCTGACTCAGTGTTTCTTTCCCTTTTGTTGAGTCCTTGTTAACTGAGAAACACAATTTGAAGTGTTTCAGTACTAAATTAAATTGTTTCTATCGATGGTGTTTGGTAAATAATGCACTGAACTCAATTATTCACTTAATCACCTAATATACCGACCCTCGCTATGCTTTTAGGTAAATTAGGTTTTAGTGTCGTTAATATGTCACATTCGATAGGGTTTTAGGTTTGGTACGTTTTACCAAAGTCATTTCCTTGTTTAGTGCATTTTAATGCAAATTGCTGGATTCCGGGACACTGGTTTGACCTAGCCGGACGATCTAGTTCCCTCGGTTTTCGGGTTTCGGTCAAAACTACAAACTTGTAGATCTAGGTCTTATTGCACGCGGGGCAAAATTTCAGGTCAATCCGACTTACGTAGACCAAGTTATGGTCATTACACTATTGCTGGTCAAATGGCATCAATTAGGTCATTTTTTTGGTCAATTTGGTCAACTTTGGTTCGGCCAGTTTTTGGACCCGAACTTGTACAAGCTTTTTGACTTGCTTATGATCATTTCTGGGCTTTGGTGTCTTCATAAGACTTGTAGGTATGGGTCTTAACTACTCTTGGTTAAAATTTCAGGTCAATTGGACCTGGTTTGAGTGAGTTATGGCCTAAACACTCACTGCTGCCCAATTGGTCATTTTTCAGGTCCTAATTGCACCTAATCCGAATTGGTCATTTTCTTAGGTCACCTTGCAAGCAAAATTTTGGTATGGTTTCTCAATGAAAGTTGGCACATTTTGTGCCTAGTTTCACATCAAATTGGTCTCATACCAATTGAGGTTACACATTTAAGGTTATAGGCTAAAATGTACACTGCCCTCAATATGCCTTTCACACCCCACTTCAAACACACATTTACCTTTGCAATTTGTTTACTTACCTACCAATCTGTTTTGGTACATTACCAAAAGCATTTTCTACATTACATCAACATTACTTTGGGCAGATTACCATTACCCTCAACACACCAATTATAATTCACATTTACAATTTCTAAGTACCATTACATACACACCTAACCATTACAAATTTTACATACACTTTACAATATCAATCTACATAGATATCATCAATCCTTCTAGGTCAATATTCTGCCTACACTTCCTTCAATATATACATTTACTCAAGTGTTCCCAAGCTGCCGCAAACCTTCTTCAACATCAAAGTGCCGTCCAACTTACCAATTCCCATCCAAGTGCATAAATCACCATATAAACATGAAGTAATTCACTAGGTTACTAACTCACCATGATCAACATTATTTCTCATCAATTATATGCATAATAAATCACTAAATGCGTGACCCCATGGCTGTCCAAAAATGGCTATCTCAATAACTACTTAAACTTTAAAATTTCCTTCACAAAATTAACACCCATAACATGAACATAAAGTTTAACAAAGGAATTCTCAAAAGTGTAAACTTACCTTTGATTGTAACTTTCTAAACCTTCACCAAACTTCTCAAATTTGGTATCAATATCTTCCTTGTGATGTGTAGACAAAGTTTAATGAAGAACCCTAGGTGATTTGGGGTTGAAATGAGGGGATGGATCAAGCTTTACCCAAAACGGCCATGGAGGTTTTTGTGTTCTTCAATTCGGCAATATTGAGAGGACATGAGGAAGATGAGATTTCAGCTGGTTAGTGGACTTACTTCAGCCATATTTATGTTTAATTAAATCCCTAGTGGTCCACTAACTAAATTTAAATCATATTTTAAACTAACTTTCACTTAATCCCACATTTAACCTTGATTTTAGCTATTTACTTTAGGTACCACTAAATTAATTTTTCCTTTTATTTTCTAAGTGTAATACTATTTATTTTTAATGGACATTTAGGTCAAAAGACACTTTGGGATGTCAAATGACCATAATGCCCTGCTCGTTCCGATTTTTCAGATACCGGTTTTGTCTGTTTTTCGATTTCTCACTTTTCTTTGTACTAATTATTTAATTTTTCTTTGATCTTTCTAATGATATTTATTCTTAAAAAAGGATCTATTTAAGTCCTAAAAATATTTTCCAGGGTTCCCCGCAGTCCAGGGCTAGTCAACGGTCCACGCCGTGACTTCCCGGTGCGGTCACCCATTGTTAGGTTTCCCGGCTCGTTTAACTTGGTCACATTTCTTTGCTATCATTTTTCCTTTGTTCTTCTTGTACTTTCTTTTCTTGTATTTCATTATTTTATGTTTCCTCACTCATATCGAAGTACGGTTCTAGGCATCCTAGCTGTCCGGACAACACTAGTCACCGGAGCAGCAGAACGCACTACCGAACTTTGGGGTGTTACAATTCTCTCCCCCTTAAAATAAATTTCGTCTTGAAATTTTACCTGGCATTAGTCTCTGAATAGCTGTGGGTGCTGCCTCCTCATATCCTCTTCACGTTCCCAAGTAGCTTCCTAGCCTGAATTATGGTTCCACAGCACTTTAACCAGGTGTCTCTGTTTGTTCCTCAGCTGCTTCACCTCATAAGCCAGAATTTTTATGGGTTCTTCCTCATATGAGAGATCTGGATTTACTTCAATCTCTTCAACTGATAGTACATGAGATGGGTCAGATCTGTACCTCCTTAACATGGACACATGGAAGACACTGTGTATCCTTGCTAGCTCTGGAGGTAATGCCAACCGATATGCCAAAGGACCCACTCTTTCCAGAACTTCATATGGTCCGATGAAACGAGGACTCAGTTTCCCCTTTCTGCCAAATCTCATAATCCTCTTCCAAGGAGAAACTTTGAGGAATACCTTATCACCCACTGCATACTCAATATCTCTTCTTTTCATATCAACATAGGACTTTTGACGGTCTGATGCAGCCTTGAGTCTATCTCTAATCAATCTGATCTTTTCCTCTGTCTGCTGAACAATTTCTGGCCCAATCATCTTCCTTTCACCTACCTCATCCCAACATAGAGGAGTTCTGCACTTCCTGCCATACAAAGCTTCATATGGAGGCATCCCTATGCTTGATTGGTAGCTGTTGTTATAAGCAAACTCAATCAAAGGCAAGTGTGTATCCCAACTACCTTCAAATTCAATCACACAAGCCCGTAGCATATCCTCCAATATCTGAATAACCCTCTCGCATCGCCGCCGTCTGCATGGGTGGAATGTCAGGCCGAAGTTCAATCTAGTTCCTAGGGCTCTCAAGACTACCCTGAATGTAGAAGTGAACCTAGGATCTCTGTCGAACACAATTGATACCGGCACTCCATGCGGTTTACAATCTCATTTATGTACAATCCGCCAATCTTTCCGTGCTATAGTCCATCCGAATCGTAAAAAGTGAGCGGACTTGGTCAACTCACAACTATAACCCATACCGCATCATGACTACTCGTGTTCGTGGAAGTCCTGTAACAAAATCCATAGTTATTCGCTCCCATTTCCACTGCATCGACAAAGGATGTAACAAACCATTTGGAACTTGATGTTCGCCTTTACTTGTCGACAAGTTAGGCATTTGGAAACGAATTCACTATATCTCTCTTCATACCCATCCACCAGTAATGTTCTTTCAGCCCTCTGTACATTTTAGTTCCACCAGGGTGCATAGCAAATGGAGACTCATGTGCTTCCTTCAAAATGGTTTGTCTCAATTCCACATCACTAGGAATGCACACTCTGCCCTGATGTAGCAATAAACCATCATCTCTCACAGAGAATTCAGGTTTCTTGCCCTGCTGGACTTCTTTCAGTAGCTTCGATACTTTTCATCACTGAGCACCATTCGATCCGATCAATCAACACCGGCCGTACATGCCAAGCAACTACCGTCATCCCTCATCATCAATCTCTAAACTGGCATGATGTGCTTTCAATTCACATACCATGGACAAAGGAGAAACTCTGAGACTTGCCATAGTCTTGCGACTTAAGGCGTCAGCCACCACATTTGCTTTCCCTGGCTGATAGTCTATTAAGCAATCATAGTCTTTAATGAGTTCTAACCATCTCCTCTGCCTCAAATTCAATTCCTTCTGGGTACCTAAGTACTTCAAGCTCTTGTGATCTGTGAAAATGTAGCATTTCTCCCCATACAAATAGTGTCTCCAGATCTTGAGCAAAAACAATAGCCGCTAACTCGGATCATGTGTTGGGTAGTTCCTCTCATGCGGTTTCAGTGGCGTGATGCATAAGCAATGACATTCCGATCTTGCATCAAGACACACCTAACCCATTGTGAGAAGCATCACTATAAATCGTGTATTCTTTACCCGAGTAGGTAAAGTGAGAACTGAGCTTCAGCTTAAACACCTCTTCAACTCATTAAAACTCACGACATTTATCACCCACCAAATTTTACATCTTTCCAAGTAGCTTAGTCGGTGGAGAAGATAACATAGAGAATCCTTCACAAACCGACGGTAATATCCAGCTAGACCAAAATCGCGAATTTCTCGTGATGTTCTGGCGGTTTCCAATTAAGGATAGCTTCTACCTTGCTGGAGTCTACCTTGATCCCTTCAGCTGACGCAACATGTCCCAAAAAGGAGATTTCTTTCAGCCAAAATTCACATTTCGACAATTTGGCGTATAGCTGTTTCTCCCTTAAGGTTTGCAGCACAATCCGCAGATGTCTGTCATGCTCTTCTGCATTCCTCGAGTATATCAAAATGTCATCAATAAACACCACCACAAATTGATCAAGATATGGTCTGAAGATAGTGTTCATCAGATCCATAAAAGCAGCTGGAGCATTTGTCAACCCGAATGGCATTACTAGAAACTCATAGTGGCCATATCGAGTTCTGAAAGCAGTTTTTGGAATACTCTGCTCTTGCACCTTCAACTGATAGTAACCAGATCGCAAATCAATTTTGGAGAATACAGCTGCACCCTTCAATTGATCAAACAGGTCATAAATGCGAGGCAATGGATATCTGTTCTTTATTGTCACCTTATTCAACTGCCGGTAGTCAATGCATAAGCGGAGAGTACCATCCTTCTTCTTAACAAACAACACTGGTGCTCCCCAAGGTGACACACTAGGGCGGATGAAGCCCTTTTCAAGTAGTTCTTGCAATTGTATCTTCAGCTCCTTCAACTCTGCTGGTGCCATTCTGTATGGCGTTATGGAAATTGGATCCACACCAGGCATAACATTAATTTCAAACTGCACTTCTCTTTCCGGAGGTAATCCTGGCAATTCATCAGGAAACACATCTGGAAAGTCATGTACTGTAGGGATGTCCTTCAACGTTGGACTCCCCACTTGGGTGTCTACCACATGTGCCAAGTATGCTTTACACCCCTTTCTGATCATTTTTCTGGCTAGTGCAGCCGAAATGAGGTTTAATGGCAATAACTGCCTCTCCCCTTGTATCACCACATCACTGTACTGAGGAAGGCCAAAAGTGACTGTCTTCAGCCTACAGTCAATCATGGCATGATGCCTAGCTAACCAATCCATGCCCAAGATGATATCATAATCTCTGAAGGGCATTTCAATGAAATCAGACAGGAAAGTGTGTCCTTGGATCACCAAAGGACAATCTCTATACATTCTATTAACCCTGACCTCCTGTCCTAACGGACTCGTTACTAGCACCTCAAAGTCCATTTTTGTACATGGAACAGCAATGCAATCAATGATGCTAGCACTCACATAAGAATGGGTAGAACCCGGATCAAATAACACAAACACATTCTGGTTAAAAGTTGAGAAGGTACCAGCCACAACATCAGATGTCTCTGCCTCTTCCCTCTGTCTCATGGCATAGACTCTGACTGGAGCACTATCTTGCTCTGATTGTTTTACTGTGCCTTGGCTGCCTGCTGGGTTACCTCTACCCCTGCCTCTACCTCTGCTAGGTGGTTGTGAGCTTCTGGTGACAGGGCTCTGAACTGACCCTTCTGCAGTAGTAGGAGGTGGTCCAACTCTGCGACTACTGGTGCAGTCCTTGGCAAAGTGCCCTGTGCCTCCACAGTTATAACAGGCTCCAATAGCCTTGTAGTAGATCCCACCATGATTTCTTCCACATGTTTCACATTGGCGGGGAGGGTAGGAACCTCTGGTACTCTGCTGACCAGATAGGGGAGGTCTCTGTCCTGAATATCTTCCCCTACCAGATTTCTTGCCACCTCTGCCATGTCCCCCATAGTTTTTCCTCTTCCCAGTATGACCACTGGAACTCTGTTCTACTGATTTTCCCTCTTTCTCTGTCTTCTCTAATCTCTTTTTCTCTGAAGCAGTCTCAAACTCAACTCTTTCCAACTCTAGGGCTTGAGAAACAAGTTCAGAGAAGTTAGTGTGTTTGAAGCCGAGCACTTGTACTGACATCGGGCTTCAAGCCAATTTCAAACCTCTTGCATCTTTCCCTGCTGGTAGAGAGTAGACTCACTGCATAATGGCTAAGGCGGGAAAATTCTCTTTCATACTCAGCCACTGATCTGCCCCCCTGTTTCAGACTTAGGAACTCTTGCAGCTTCTGGTCTACATAAGCATCAGGGATATATTTCTGCCTGAATTCCCTGAGGAAGTCATTCCATGTTAGCACTGCAGGCTCTACCAGACTGTGGGGAATGGTTTTCCACCAGTCATAAGCATCCCCCTGTAGTAAGGACACTGAGTATTCAAACCTAAGCTCTTCTGTACAATGTAGCTTCTTGAACACCCTATCCATCCTCTCTAACCATTGTTCAGCTTCTAGAGGATCTACTGTCCCCTTAAACTCTGTAGCCCCATATTTCATTAATTTGTCAAACTGCCTTGTAGGAGACTGTGGTTGTACCACTGGTGTCTGTATTGGGACTTGAGTAGGCACATTACCAGCCATTTGTTGGAACATTGCAGCCATCTGAAGCGAATCGAGCAGAAATCGCAGATCTGCAGGGCCGGTGTCTTTGAACCACTGACATTTTGTAGGCCTGGGGCATCCCCTTGCACCTTAGCCTCAATAGACTGATCGACTGAACGATCACCCTCTTCCATAGTTAATGCGAGGATCTAGATCTCCTGAACAAATAACACAAGGAGATTTCCTCCCGCTAGTGCATATTTATAATGTAATGTACTGTATGTATCAAAAATGATATTGAGCAGTTGTACTATGAAGAAAGAACATTCAAATAACAGTGAAAATGTAATTTAAAAATCGTGCTCGATACCACCAAAACATGTCACACCTTACCCTCTGTAAGGCATAACATGATCCCAAGTATACCTAATGAATTACCAACTCCGCTTCATCGATAACCCATTAAATATACTACAAGGGATTTTAAAAACTTTTCTTACTTCTTTTACTGTGGTGAGCACTATTTACGGGTGTTAAAAACTTTGGTGAACTGAAGTGAAACAACTAACTCATTTGATTTATTTGGGATTTCTGTAAAAATTTTGGCAGAGTGCCATCTGTATTTTGGATAAAACAGTTCTTCAGAAAAACTCAGAAAGCACTTCAATAATTTTCCAAATCTCAACTCCAATACATTTCTCAACACAACAATTTATCAACTCAATTCCATAGAAATTTTTCAAAGTCTGAGATAAGGAAATATAATACAGCTTTTACAAGTCAAAACAACTCATTATTATTTTACAACTTCAAGGTACAATTTGAATTTACAACTGCTCAAAACCAAAAGCAAAATGTACATACAGTGTCATACATTACAGTACAAAATGCAAAATACTGGTATACTCATTATACTAGGTAATCCCTCGCTAGATGTATATGCAGCCTAGTCTGCTGCCCTGTCTGTCTCTCTACCTGCGACAGCAATAAAAAGTTATCGCTGAGACAATGTGTCAGTGGTGCACAACATTAACCAAATACAATTTTAAATCACAATTCATAAATCATGTAAATAGCGGATACTTAAAACCATAGTCAAATTTAAGACAATAAAGGTCAATAAGAATTTAAACTCCATTTCTCAATATCACAATAGATTTTCATAAGTCAGGTCATGTTTGAATTCAAAAGACAGTATATGTCAATGAGAGTTTAAATCCATTTCACAATCTCACAATAAACATCAATAAATCACACACATCTTAATCATGATCCATAGTTCAATTCGTCCCAAAAGCCGATGGCTAATGAGGTATTCAATTCGTCTCAAAAGTCGATGACTAATGAGGAATAACATGGCTAGCTAGCAAAAATATGAGTACTCATCCAATTCGTCCTCAACAGGCACACACCTCAACACTTCAGCCAGAGAGGGAATTCAATTCGTCCCACTAGACAAGCTAATGAGGAATACAATCAATATACATGATAGCTGTGGTTTCAAACCATTTTCAATGCTTTTAAATCAATAAATATCCATCAATGTCATTCAAACAATTTTTCACAGTTTCAAACCATTCACAATATTTTTCAATCAATAAGTGTCCTCAAACACATTTCCACAATTTAAAACAATAATATACAAATAGTCAATATTTATTTCAATTGAAAATAATTCAAAAGAAACAGTTGTTGTGCACAAACCTCTGATATTTGTCTCCTGGTCCTGACTCAGTATTTCTTTCCCTTTTGCTGAGTCCTTGTTAACTGAGAAACACAATTTGAAGTGTTTCAGTGCTAAATTAAACTGTCTCTATCGATGTTGTTTGGTAAATAAGGCACTGAACTCAATTATTCACTTAATCACCTAATATACCGACCCTCGTTGTGTTTTAGGTAAATTAGGTTTTAGTGTCGTTAATATGTCACATTCGATAGGGTTTTAGGTTTGGTATGTTTTACCAAAGTCATTTCCTTGTTTAGTGCATTTTAATGCAAATTGCTGGATTCCGGGACACTGGTTTGACCTAGCAGGACGGTCTAGTTCCCTCAGTTTTCGGGTCTCGGTCGAAACTATAAACTTGTAGATCTATGTCTTATGGACCACGGTGCAAAATTTTAGGTCAATCCGAGTTAAGTAGACCAAGTTATGGTCATTACACTATTGCTGGTCAAATGGCATCAATTAGGTCATTTTTTTGGTCAATTTGGTCAACTTTGGTTCGGCCAGTTTTTGGACCCGAACTTGTGCAAGCTTTTTGACTTGCTTATGGTCATTTCTGGGCTTTGGTGTCTTCATAAGACTTGTAGGTATGGGTCTTAACTATTCTTGGTTAAACTTTCAGGTCAATTGGACTTGGTTTGAGTGAGTTATGGCCTAAACACTCACTGCTGCCCAATTGGTCATTTTTCAGGTCCTAATTGCACCTAATCCGAATTGGTCATTTTCTTAGGTCACCTTGCAAGCAAAATTTTGGTATGGTTTCTCAATGAAAGTTGGCACATTTTGTGCCTAGTTTCACATCAAATTGGTCTCATACCAATTGAGGTTACACATTTAAGGTTATAGGCTAAAATGTACACTGCCCTCAATATGCCTTTCACACCCCACTTCAAACACACATTTACCTTTGCAATTTGTTTACTTACCTACCAATCTGTTTTGGTACATTACCAAAAGCATTTTCTACATTACATCAACATTACTTTGGGCAGATTACCATTACCCTCAACACACCAATTATAATTCACATTTACAATTTCTAAGTACCATTACATACACACCTAACCATTATAAATTTTACATACACTTTACAATATCAATCTACATAGATATCATCAATCCTTCTAGGTCAATATTCTGCCTACACTTCCTTCAATATATACATTTACTCAAGTGTTCCCAAGCTGCCGCAAACCTTCTTCAACATCAAAGTGCCGTCCAACTTACCAATTCCCATCCAAGTGCATAAATCACCATATAAACATGAAGTAATTCACTAGGTTACTAACTCACCATGATCAACATTATTTCTCATCAATTATATGCATAATAAATCACTAAATGCGTGACCCCATGGCTGTCCAAAAATGGCTATCTCAATAACTACTTAAACTTTAAAATTTCCTTCACAAAATTAACACCCATAACATGAACATAAAGTTTAACAAAGGAATTCTCAAAAGTGTAAACTTACCTTTGATTGTAACTTTCTAAACCTTCACCAAACTTCTCAAATTTGGTATCAATATCTTCCTTGTGATGTGTAGACAAAGTTTAATGAAGAACCCTAGGTGATTTGGGGTTGAAATGAGGGGATGGATCAAGCTTTACCCAAAACGGCCATGGAGGTTTTTGTGTTCTTCAATTCGGCAATATTGAGAGGACATGAGGAAGATGAGATTTCAGCTGGTTAGTGGACTTACTTCAGCCATATTTATGTTTAATTAAATCCCTAGTGGTCCACTAACTAAATTTAAATCATATTTTAAACTAACTTTCACTTAATCCCACATTTAACCTTGATTTTAGCTATTTACTTTAGGTACCACTAAATTAATTTTTCCTTTTATTTTCTAAGTGTAATACTATTTATTTTTAATGGACATTTAGGTCAAAAGACACTTCGGGATGTCAAATGACCATAATGCCCCTGTTCGGGTTACGTTCCCGATTTTTCGGTATTACCGGGTTTTGTCTGTTTTTCGATTTCTCACTTTTCTTTGTACTAATTATTTAATTTTTCTTTGATCTTTCTAATGATATTTATTCTTAAAAAAGGATCTATTTAAGTCCTAAAAATATTTTCCAGGGTTCCCCGCAGTATTAGTCAACGGTCCACGCCGTGACTTCCAAGGTCACCCATCGTTAGGTTTCCCGGCTCGTTTAACTTGGTCACATTTCTTTGCTATCATTTTTCCTTTGCTTTTCTTGTACTTTCTTTTCTTGTATTTCATTATTTTATGTTTCCTCACTCATATCGAAGTACGGTTCTAGGCATCCTAGCTGTCCGGACAACACTAGTCACCGGAGCAGCAGAACGCACTACCGAACTTTGGGGTGTTACAATGTCGGTCTAACTGAGCTTGTGACAAAGGCTTAGTGAATGGATCAGCTGGATTTTCAACTGATGCTATTTTTTGCATGGCTACATCGCCTTTGTAACACCCTCCCGGTAACCACTCCGTACATTCTACTGTTTCGGTGACCGGTGTCTGTCCGGACAGCTAGAATGTCCGGAAAAATATTTAAACTAAGGTCAGGAACTATAATTAACTCAAATATTAATAAAAAAAATTTAGTAAAAATTTTAGAAATAAAATACAACCAAGTTAAACGAGCCGGTGCCCAAACGATGGGTAACCGGAGGGAAGTTGCAGTTCTCGCAACGAGGAGCCCTAGACCCGGGGAAAAAATTATAAAATAATTTTTGGGACTCCAGAGAAGGGTAATTGAGGTTCCCATGGCATTAGAATGCCAAGAAAATACCTAGAAAAATTTTTCAATCGGTACAGACGATTTTGACCCGTTAAGCCAAACGGAGGGCATTTTGGTCATTTTGCCTTCCGAGGTGATTTTTGGCCGACTTGCCCAGTTGAGTAAATAATTAATATGACATAAAATATGAAGAAATATTACTATAAATGAAATTTGAAATGAGTAGTGAAAGAAAAGAAAATAAAATGCAAAATAATGCAAAAATGACATCATTTAAAATTTTCCAACCAATCAAATTTAAGCCATTATTTGACTAACTATTAAAAGTGATAAGAGAAGACTAAATTAACAAATTGCAGCAGCCATTCTCCCTTTCAAGAAAGACCAGCCGAAATTTCCTCAACCCTTCCTCCATTGATGTTCAATTCAAGCTTCAAATTCCATACTTCCTCACCCTAAAACCTATAAGTCCCTTCATCAAAAATTAATCCCACACCTAGACAAAGCTTTTGGCAGCCAAGAAAGTGAAGGAAAGTGAAGTTTAGAGGTGGGAACAATCTGCCCTAATTAAGGTTAGTGCATATATACATCTAAAGCTTTTTAAATTCTATGTTAGAGACTTGGAATAAGTAGGAATTTGTAA
Organism: Hevea brasiliensis; assembly: GCF_030052815.1. Taxonomy (NCBI): domain Eukaryota; kingdom Viridiplantae; phylum Streptophyta; class Magnoliopsida; order Malpighiales; family Euphorbiaceae; genus Hevea; species Hevea brasiliensis. The sequence goes on from NC_079498.1 coordinate 51,560,152, forward strand.
CTAAAATGAATGAAACCTATGTCTATCCATGCCCTAAGTTTCGGCAGCCCTATTGAATAAAAAGGGAATGAGTGTTTTGATGGACTTAAAGTGGACTAGAGATCAAGATTAAACCATGTATGCATGTGATTATGGAATGAGATAGTTAATTAAAGCATGTAGTAAAAATTCATATGGAAATTAGGGTTTGGAAAGGTGAAAGTGTGACTTGGCTTAGGAAATTGTTAGGGCACATTGTAATGGTCAATTAGTGACCATTTTAGATGTGTTGACCATAAATGGGACAGAAAAATGAGATTGCAAAGTGAGGATTGCAGCTGCCTAGATAAAAGATAGGGACTGAAAATTCAGTCCCTTTGCACTGCCATAACTTGGGCAGTGGTAGTCCAATTGGTGTTTGGCCAATTGGACATGAAACTAGGCTTATAATGGCACATTTTTTCTGAAGAAACCATGCCCAAAAGACCAAAGCAAAAAGGTCAAAACTCAGCCACAATCCGGATGCCCTGCACTGAATTCTGCAGAATTTGCCAAATGAACAGTGTTCATTTGGTCATAACTCACTGTAGATTTGGTCAATTGGCCTGAACTTTTTACAGCAACAAGATAAGACATATACAAACAACTTTTATGAAGGAACCTACCCCAAATTATGGCCAGAACCCATTCAACCAAGTGACTCAAGTTACTGTTCATGCACTGTAGATATGGTAAATTTCTGCAGAATGCATATCCGGACAGCTTGGGTTTTTGAGCCATATCTAGAGCTACAAAACTCCAAATGGAGTGATTCAAAAAAGGAAATTCAACTAGACAAAATAAGGAACAACTTTCATGTTTTACATTTCCTCAAATTCCAACAGTAACAGTGTCCAATGGAACAGTGAAGTTGACTCACCAAAATTGAAAAATCTGTTTGTGTTGAGTTACACTTTGGAATGGCAAAAACACTTAATGCCAACAAGTTTTAAACACCAAATGTGGTATGTTGGGAGTGCCAAAGTTGATGTACACATTTTTATTCTAAAAGTCAACCTTTTGTTTGACCAATGATGAATAGTGACACCAAAAAAGTTGAAATTCACAAATTGACAAATTTAAGAGTTTCAAATGCCCTAGTATACCTAACAAGATTGGTTTGGATAGTTTGGCATGCCAATAGGGTTCAGTTAGCAGTACTGCACATGGCAAAAATGCCATTCTGTGATTTCATGGCTTTTGGCCATTCTGACTTTGCATTGAGACTTGGCCTTGTGCCTGATATTATTTACAGCTTGTTAGCTGTTCTGTTGCACACCGGGAGATGCATATGTGACCGATGGTGTGACGGCCCGAGGTACTAGGTACCCAAAGTGCGCTTACCCGTTATCCAGTCCAGTCGTCTAGTGTAGGTTACTTGGGGCAACCAAATGAATAAAAGTGAACAACGTTAATGAAACAATGAATATATCAATACCAAACAAAGAAAGCATACACATTCTCTACACATTTATTTTCTTGCTATTTTCTTTTATTATATTATTGCACCACTAAGCATTATTGCTTAGCGCGTTGCTTTTGCCACGCGTAGGTACTGGAGATCCCGATCGCGAGCCCAGTAGACCACAGACTGGGTGAGTCCATCCGCAGCTTCGCTGTCCGTGTCACCTCGTCACCTGCAGTGCATTGGTAGGACACTAGATGTGATTTTGTCATTTTGTAATTAAATTTTTATTTCTCATATGTATTTGGGATTTATGTAATGTATTTTGAGCTTATTGTAAATAATAAAGATTTATGGTCATGTATGGTATTAATTTGAGTATTTAATGGTTGTTTATATATGAGAACCCTGAGAAAAGGGATGTTTTGAGAAATGAAAAGGTTGTTGAGACCTGAAATTGACAAATTATTGAGATGATGGAATAAAAATATTAGAAGTGTTTTTAACAGGTTCCGAAGAACGGTTTTCTCCATTTTTAGCCGGTACTCCGCCGGATTTTCTTAAAAATTTTCGGAACCTTAAATGAATGATACTTTTGATAAATGGTTTAAATAAATTGTATTTCATAAATTATATGCAAAAGCATTGTCTAAATTAATTGAGGAATATTAGAGTGTGCTGGTACACCAGGTGGCATTACTTACTCGGGTATACTGTACACGGGTAAGTGGTGTCACATTTAGTGGTACCAGAGCACGGTTTAGGCGTTTCTGGGCCTAGATTGAGTCCATACCATGCATTGCATTTGTAAGAGTCGAGGTGACACTAACGCAGATCTGTTTATCTTTCTTATTTTGAATAGGATATGGACCCTTCATCTCAGAGAGCCGTTGAGGAGTGTAGAAAGAGATGATTCTCATATATTTCAATTAATCTGTACATGGTTTGGAATACAGAATACAGAATATACACACAGAATACAGAATATACACAGAAATAATATAATGATCGACTTTCCATAACACTCCCCCTCAAGTTGGAGCATAGATGTTAATCATGCCCAACTTGTTACAAATGTAGTCAATCCTAGCTCCATTCAGAGCTTTTGTGAAAATATCTCCTAACTGCTCTCCAGTTTTGATATGTCCTGTTGAGATGATCTGTTGTTGAATCTTTTCACGAACAAAGTGACAATCAATCTCAATATGTTTGGTTCACTCATGAAATACCGGATTAGATGCAATATGGAGAGCAGCTTGATTATCACACCACAATTTCGCAGGCAGGGGGGTCTTAAAACCTGTCTCATCTAGTAATTGAAATATCCACATTACCTCACATACTGATTGTGCCATGGCTCTGTATTCGGATTCAGCACTAGATCGAGAAACTACACTCTGCTTCTTGCTTTTCCAAGACACCAAATTTCCTCCAACAAAAACGCAATATCCAGTAGTTGACCTCCTATCAACCTTAGATCCAGCCCAGTCGGCATCTGAAAAACATTCAACATTTAAATGCCCATGATTACCATATAACAAACCTCTTCCCGAGCTCCTTCAGATAGCACAAGATTTGTCCCAAGGCTTCCCAATGAGCAACAGTTGGGGAAGACATAAACCGACTTACCACACTAACGGCATAAGCAATGTCAGACGAGTGACAGAAGGTAGTTCAATTTTCCTACCAATGTCCTGTATCTCTCTGGATCTTCATACAACTCTCTATAGCCTGCTAACAGTTGTAAATTTGGAGTGATTGGTGCACGACATGGCTTAGCACCTAATTTTCCTGCTCTCACAATAGATCAAGGACATATTTTCTTTGAGATAAGAAAATACCCTTCTTACTTCTCATAACTTCAATACCCAAAAAATACTTTAATAATCCCAAGTCTTTGGTCTGAAACTAGGTTTGGAGGAAGATTTTAAGAGATGAAATACCTGCAGAGTCACTCCCAGTGATGATAATGTCATCCACATAGACTACCAGGAGAATTAGACCACCTCGATTGCTTATAAAATACCGAGTGATCACACTTACTCTTTTGCATACCAAATTCTGCATCGCTTCAATGAATCTCCCAAACCAGCCCTAGGACTTTGTTTCAAGCCATAAAGAGACTTACACGGCCTACAAACTTTACCCAACTCCCCGAGCAACAAACCGGTGGTTGCTCCATATACACCTCCTCCGAAGATCACCATGAAGGAAGGCATTCTTGATATCCAATTGGTGCAGGGCCAATCATATGTAGTGCTAAAGAGATAAACAAGCGAATGTAGTAAGTTTAGCTACAGGAGAAAAAGTGTCAAAGTAATCAACCCCATATGTCCGAGCATATCCTTTGCTACAAGGCGTGCTTTTAATCTAGCCACGTAACCATCAGATTTACTCATCAGAATACCCATTTGCAACCAATAGCTTTCTTACCAAGTAAAGGCAACAGCTCCCATGTACCATTAGCATCTAAAGCCTCCATTTCCTCTTTCATAGCAAAGACACCACGGGATGAGACAAAGGCTCACCAACAAGATTAGGGATGGGAATAGAGTCTAAAGAAGTAACAAAACACCGAGAACAAGAAGACAATTGATTATAAGAAACAAAAGAAGAGATAGGTAAGTACATGAACGTTTACCTTTACGAAGAGCAATGGGTAAGTCTAGATCGTAATCATGATCAACATGAGGTACGTGATCTCCCAACGAAGTAGCCGGTGGAGGATCCGAGTCAGAATCTCCAATCTCTGGAATAAACATGAACAACGGAGGCCGAGTAGGTCTAGAGACGGAAGAAATAGGTCGTGAGAGAGGACTAGACATTGGTTGACAAGATATATTAAGATATCATCTTCCTCCCCCTGACTCTCATACACAGATGATTGAGAAAAAAATGGAGTGGACTCAAAAAATGTGACATCTGCAGAAACAAGATAACGATTAAGAGTAGGAGAGAAACAACGGTACCCTTTTTGGATCCGGGAGTACCCAAGGAAGACACATTTGAGAGACTTTGGATCCAATTTAGTAACCTGCGGACGAACATCACGTATAAAACAAGTACAACCAAAAATACGGGGTTCAACGGGAAACAAAGATTTTGTAGGGAACAAAGCAGTATAAGGAATATCCCCATTAAGGACAGAAGAAGGCATACGATTAATAAAAAAACATGCCGTAGAAACTGCATCCACCCAAAAGTGTTTAGGAACTTTCATCTGAAAAAGAAGAGCACGAGTTACCTCAAGAAGATGCCGATTTTTTCTTTCGGCCACGCCATTTTGGGATGGGGTATCCACACAGGAAGACTGATGAAGAATGCCATTTTGTGTCATATAAGACTGAAATTGTGCTGAAAAATATTCTTTAGCATTGTCACTTCTTAATATGCGCACAGAAATATTAAATTGAGTTTTGATTTCATTACAAAAGGCACAAAAGATAGAAAACAACTCAGAACGATTCTTCATTAAATATAACCAGGTAACACGAGAGTAATCATCAACAAAAGTAACAAAATAACGAAATCCAGTTTTAGAAGTAATAGAACAAGGACCCCAAACATCAGAATGAACTAACTCAAAAGGGGATGAAGCCCGTTTATTGACTCTAGACACAGAAGGCAAACGATGATGTTTTGCAAACTGACACGACTCACATTCTAGTACTGATAAAGACTGAAACTGAGGACACAACTTCTTCATGGTAGACAAAGAAGGATGACCCAATCTACAATGAGCTTCAAGAGGTGTTAAGGTACTGGAGCAAACAAGCGATCGCGGTACATGATTTTCCAGAATGTAGAGACCACCTGACTCACGTCCTCTACCAATAATCTGCTTCATCGTAAGATCCTGAAACAAACACTGATCAGAAAAAAAGGAAATAGAATAATTTAAGGTACGAGTAAGTTTACTAACAGAAAGTAGATTAAAAGAGAAATTTGGTAGACACAAAACAGATGACAAAGAAATTGACGAAGTCGGATTCGCAGTTCCAGAACCCATGACACAAGAAGTAGAACCATCACCAAAGTAACAGAGAGGAAGTGGGATTAGACCAAAAGTAGATAGAAGACTAGAATTACTGTCATGTGATCTGTTGCACTGAATTAATAACCCATTTGGATGAGGAAGACACAAGGCATGTAGTGGATTTACTCGACTGATCGCAGTTGATAGGGAACCGTAGGCTTTAGAGATGCTCGACATCGGGAAAATCGTGCAAAATCCTCTCATGATACCAAACGCTTTTCTCAGAGGAAGATACAGTAGAATCCTCTGCTGCCATATTTACCATCTGTGATCGCTGATTTTTCCTCTGAAGTTGCGCACAATTATATTTTGTATGGCCAGGCTCATGACAATCATAACAAATGACTCCTCTTGAGTCCTGATTAGAACTAGCCTCCCCATTACGCCGATTACCTCTGTTGCCTGTAATTTCTCCTCTACTTCCTCTTTTATTACCCTGTTGTCCATTTGAATTATGGCTAATAAGAGCACTCTTGGCAAATGTGAAGATTGGGTACTCTGCACGAAGGACCCGTGTGAATGTTTCATGCAAAGAGGAAATCTCGAATCGAAAGAATCGAGATTTAGCATCTCATACTCAAGGAAGGCTCGCAAGAAAACTCATAATGACCGCTTGCTCCGTTGGGCTGCTGAACTTTCACATCGTAACTAAAAGGCAACAATACATTAAGTTCCTCATATACCCGCTTAAAATCCATAAAATAAGCCGTGAGAGACTTATTCTCTTTCTCAAAGACGGTAGAATGCCTTACAAACATCATACATACGAGATATTCCTTTACGTAATACAGAAAATCTAAGTAATCCATCAATTCCTTAACAAATTCACAGTGATTAATTAAACTAATTACCTCACTGTGAATCGAGTTCCGAAGCTGCAAAAACAACCGAGCATCCTCCCTTAGCCAAGTTTTTTGTGTATCATCAGTAGGTGGATCTTTAGTAAGGTGATCATCCTTATCAATGCTACGCAAATAGAGCCTAACAGTCTTACTCCACTCCAGATAATTCGAACCAT